>NW_004444065.1:4202064-4229387 GCF_000243295.1 Trichechus manatus latirostris
TAGATGCACACATCAAAAAAGAAAGGGACAAAATCAAAACATTAACTACACAACTCAAATATATAGAAAGAGAACAGCAAAAAAAGGCCACAGCCACCAGAAGAAAGGAAATAGTAAAGATCAGAGCAGAAATAAATGAAATAGAGAATAGAAAAACAACAGAAATAATCAACAAAACCAAAAGTTGGTCCTTTGAAAGAATCAAGAAAATCGACAAACTACTGGCCACACTAACAAAGGAAAAACAGGAGAGGACACAAATAACTCAAATAAGAAATGAAATGGGAAACATTACAATAGACCCAAATTAAATAAAAGAATTACAACAGAATATTATGAAAAACTATACTCCAACAAATTTGAAAACCTAGATGAAATGGATCAATTTCTAGAAACACAGTACCTACTCAAACTAAGTGGTGTTGAAAATCTGAACAGACCCATAACAAGAGAAGAGATTGAAAAGGTAATAAAAATCTCACAACAAAAAAATGCCCTGGTCCAGATGGCTTCACTGCAGAATTCTACAAAACATTCACAGAAGAGCTTGTACCAGTACTACTCAAGCTATTTCAGAGCATTCTATGAAGCCAGCATAACACTGATACCAAAACCAGGCAAAGACACCACAAAAAAAGAAAATTACAGACCAATGTGTCTCATGAATATAGTTGCAAAAATTCTCAACAAAACTCTCGCCAAAGAATTCAGCATTATATAAAAAAAAATAATACACCACGACGAAGTAGGATTCATACCAGGTATGCAAGGATGGTTCAGCGTTAGGAAATCAATCAACGTAATCCTCCACATGAATAAAAAGAAAGAAAAGAATCACATTATCATCTCGATTGATGCAGAAAAAGCATTCGACGAAGTCCAACACCCTTTCCTGATAAAAAAAAACTCTCAATAAAATAGGTATAGAAGATAAATTTCTCAACATAGTAAAGGAAATCTATGCAAAATCATCAGCCAACATCATTCTTAATGGACAGAGGCTAAAAACATTCCCCTTGAGGACAGGGACAAGACAAAGATGCACTTTATCACCACTCCTATTTAACATTGTGCTGGAAGTTCTAGCTAGAGCAATAAGGCAAGAAAAAGAAATAAAGGGCATCCAAACTGGTAATGAAGAAGTTAAACTGTCCCTGTTTGCAGATGATATGATACTATACATAGAAAAGCCTAAAGACTCCACGGGAAATCTACTGGAACTAATAGAAAGATTTAGCAGAGTATCAAGATACAAGATAAACATACAAAAATCTGTTGGATACCTATTCACCAATAAAGTGAATCATGAAAATGAAATCAGGAAAACAATACTATTTATAATAGCCCCTAAAAAAATAAAATATTTAGGAATAAATTTAACAAGGGATGTAAAAGACCTATACAAAGAAAAACACAAAGCAATATTGTCATAAACCCAAAGGGATCTACATAAATGGAAAAACATAACATGATCATGGATAGTAGACTCAACATTG
This sequence comes from Trichechus manatus latirostris, assembly GCF_000243295.1. NCBI lineage: Eukaryota > Metazoa > Chordata > Mammalia > Sirenia > Trichechidae > Trichechus > Trichechus manatus. The sequence continues at coordinate 4,203,561 of NW_004444065.1, forward strand.
TGAAAATGACTATTCTACGCAAAGCAATTTACACGTACAATGCAATCCAGATCCAAATACCCACAACATTCTTCAAAGAGATGGAAAAACTAATCATTGACTTTACATAGAAAGGGAAGAAGCCCCAAATAAGTAAAACATTATTGAAGTAGAAGAATAAAGTTGGAGGACTCACACTACCTGACCTCAGAATCTACTATACAGCTACGGTAGTCAAAACAGCCTGGTACGTACAATGACAAATACATTGACCAATGGAACAGAATTGAGAATCTGGATGTAAATCCATCCACCAATGTCATCTGATCTTCGACAAGGGTGCAAAGTCCATCAAATGGGGAAAAGACAGTCTTTTTAACAAATGGTGCTGGCAAAACTGGATATCCATCTGCAAAAAAATGAAACAGAATCTATACCTCACACCATAGACAAAAACTAATTCAGAATGGATCAAAGACCTAAATATGAAGCCAAAAATTATAAGTTTCATGGAAGAAAAAATAGGACCAATGCTACAGGCCCTAATACACGGCATTAACAGGATACAAACCATAACCATCAGCACACAAACACCAGAAGATAAGCTAGATAACTTGGATCTTCTAAAAATCAACCACCTGTGCTCTTCAGAACACTTCACCAAAAGAGTAAAAAGAGAACCTACAGACTGGGAAAAAATTTTTTGGACCGTACAAGTCAGACAAAGGTCTAATCTCCATAATCTACAAGAAAATCCAACACCTCTACAACAAAAAGAAGAAGCATCTTATTAAAAAATGAAGAAAGGAAATGAACAGACACTTCACCAAAGAAGACATTCAAGAGGCCAACAGACACATGAGGAAATGCTCACGATCATTAGCCATTAGAGAAATGCAAATTATATCCACAATGAGATAGCATCTCACCCCGGAATTACAGGCAAGAATCAAAAACCCTGGAAATAACAAATGTTGGAGGGGCTGCGGGGAGATCGGAACTCCTATGCACTGCTGGTGGCAATGTAAAATGATGCAACTATTTTGGAAAATGATATGGCCCTTCATGAGAAAGCTAGAAATAGAAATACTGTATGATCCAGCAATCCCATCTCTAGGAATATATCCTAGAGATATAAGAGTCTTCACGCGAATAGACATGCACACCTATGTTCATGGCAGCATTGTTCACAATAGCAAAACGATGGAAACAACCTAGATGCCCATCAACAGATGAATGCATAAACAAACTCTGCTACATATACACAGTGGAGTACTATGCAACTATAAAGAACAATGATGAATCTTTGAATCATCTCCTAACATGGATGAAACTGGAAGACATTATGCTGAGTGAAATAAGTCAATCACAAAAGGACAAATATTGTATGAGACCTCTATTGTCAAAAACCCCTGAAAATGTTTACACACAAAAAGTAACAATCTTTGTTGGCTTCCAGGGAGGGTAGGGGTGGGAGGAAAATACTAAATATGCAATAGATACGTGGTATCTTTGGTGAAGAGTGAGACAGTGCACAATACAGGGGAAACAAGCACAACTTGAACAAGGAAAGGTCATGGAAGCTCCATAGACGCATCCAAACTCCCTGAGGGACTGAATTGCTGGGCGGACGGCTGTGGGGACCACGGTCTCTGGGAACAACTAGCTCAAATGGCATAATACAGTTATAAAGACACTCTTCTACATTCTACCTTGATGAGTAGCATCTGGGGTCTTAAAAGCCTGTGAGCAGCCATCTAAGATACTCCACTGGTTTCACACCTTTGGGAGTGAAGGAAAATGAAGAGAAGAGGATACAAGGAAAAGATTAGTTTAAAGGACTAATGGACCACAGCTACCAAGGCCTCCACCACACTGAGTCCAGTACAGATAGTTGGTGCCCGGCTACCACCACTGACTGCTCTGACCCGGATCACAACAGACAGTTCTGTACAGAGATGGAGGAGGATGTAGAACAAAAGTCTAACTCACAAAAAAAAGACCTGATGTACTGGCCTGAAAGAGACTGGAGAAACCCCGAGAGTAAGGCCCCCAGACACCCTTTTAGCTCAGGGGTGAAGTCACTTCTGAGGTTCACTGTTCAGCCGGGGATTGGACAGCCCCATATAACAAAACCGGACTAATGATGCACAGCAGTCCAGGACAAGGACTAGAAGGCAGAAGGGGACAGGAAAGCTGGTGTTAGGGAACCCAAGATTGAGTAAGGACAGTGTTGACAGGTAGTGTGGTTGTTAATCATCGTCATAGAGCAACATGTATACTAACAGTTTAATGAGAAATTATTGTGTTCTGTAAACCTTCATCTAAAGTGAGAATAGCAGCACAACTGGAACAGCATATTCGATGTCACTGAACTGTGCATTTAGAAATTTGTGAAATTGTGTATCTTTGGCTATGTATATTTTCACCAAAAAAAAAAAAAGGTCGTGAAGGGAGAGGGTTGACATGTCGTGGGGTTGTTAACGAATGTCATAAAACAATATGTGTAGTACTGTTTAATGAGAAACTATTTGTTCTGTAAACCTTCACCTTAAGTGCGATTGAAAAAAAAAAGAATTTTGTTCCGCGTTTTTCTCTAGCTCTGTCTGGAATCCTCTAATGTGATCGCTGTCAGAGCAGTCAGTGGTGGTATCTGGAAACCATCTAGTTCGACTGGACTCATTCTGGAGCCCATAGTAGAGTGGTCCATTAGTCCGTTGGACTAATCTTTCCCTCGTATCTTTTGTTTCCTTCATTCTCACTTTCTCCCAAAGGGGTGAGATCGGTAGAATATCTTAGATGGCTGCTCACAGACTTTTAAGACCCCAAATGCTATTCACTAGGTAGAATGTAGAACATTTTCTTTATAAACTATTTTATGCCAATTGAGCTAGATGTTCCACGAAACCATGGCCCACATCCCTCAGCGCAGCAATTCAGTCCCTCAGGGTGTTTGGATGCGTCTATGGAGCTTCCGTGACCTTTCCTTGTTCAAGTTGTGCTTGTTTCCCCTGTATTGTGCACTGTCTCACTCTTCACCAAAGATACCACGTATCTATTGTGCATTTAGTATTTTCCTCCCACCCCTACCCTCCCTGGAAGCCAACAAAGATTGTTACCTTTTGTGTGTAAACATTTTCAGGGGTTTTTGACAATAGAGGTTTCATACAATATTTGTCCTTTTGTGATTGACTTATTTCACTCAGCATAATGCCTTCCAACTTCACCCATGTTATGAGGTGCTTCACAGATTCATCATTGTTCTTTATAGTTGCATAGTACTCCACTGTGTGTATGTACCATAGTTTGTTTATCCATTCATCTGTTGATAAGCATCTAGGTTTTTTCCATCTTTTTGCTATTGTGAACAATACTGCAATGTACGTGGGTGTGTGTATGTCTATTGGTGTGACACCTCTTATTTATCTAGAGTATATTCCTAGGAATGGGATTGTTGGATCATATGGTATCTTTATTTCTAGCTTTCTAAGGAAGCACCATATCTCTTTCAGAAATGGTTGTATCATTTTGCATTCCTACCAGCAGTGCAAAGAGTTCCAATCTCCCCCCGCCCTCTCTAACATTTGTTATTTCCTGTTTTTTTGATTCGTGCCAATAACGTCAGGGTGAGATGATAATACATTGAGGTTTTGATTTGCATTTCTCTAATGGCTTGTGATCACGAGCACTTCCTCATGTGTCTGTTGGCCACTTGAATGTCTTCTTTGGTGAAGTGTCGGTTCCTTTTACCTTTTTTAAATTGGATTATTTCTCTTTTTGTTTTAGAGGTGTTGGATTTTCTTGCAGATTATGGAGATTAGACCTTTGTCTGACTTGTACTGCCCAAAATTTTTTTCCCAGTCTGTAGGTTCTCTTTTTACTCTTTTGGTGAAGTCTTTTGAAGAGCATAAGTGTTTAAGTTTTAGAAGATCTCAGTTATCTAGCTTATCTCCTGAAATTTGTGTGTTGATGGTTATGATTTGTATCCTGTTAATGGCATGTATGAGGACCTTTAGCATGGATCCTAATTTTTCTTCTATGAACTTTATAGTTTTTGGCTTCATATTTATGTCATGTTCCATTTTGAATTAGTTTTTGTATATGGTGTGAGGTATGGGTCCTGTTTCATTTTTTGCAGATGGATATCCAGTTTTGCCAGCACCATTTGTTAGAAAGACTGTCTTTTCCCCATTTGATGGACTTTGGGACCTTGTCGAAGATCAGGTGACCATAGGTTGATGGATTTACATCTGGGTTCTCTGTTTTGTTTCATTGGTCAATGTATCTGTCGTTGTACCAGTACCAGGCTGTTTTGACACTGTAGCTGTAGAGTAAGTTCTGAGGTCAGGTAGTGTGTGTCCTCCTACTTTATTCTTCTTCAATAGTGGTTTACTTATCCAGGGTGTCTTAGTTACCTAGTGTTGCTATAACAGAAGTACCACAAGTGGATGGGTTTAACAAAGAGAAGTTTATTTCCTCACAGTTAAGTAGGCTAAAAGTCCAAATTCTAGGTGTCTGCTCCATTGGAAGGCCTTCTCTCTCTGTTGGCCTTCTCCTCCATGTTCCCCCGGACTAGGAGCTTCTCCATGCAAGGACCTTGGGTCCAAAGGATGATCCCTGCTCCTGCCAATGCTTTCTTGGTAGTATGAGGTCCCCCTGTCTCTCTGCTTGCTTCTCTTTCATATCTCATGAAGTTGCCTCAAGACATAATCCAGTCTTGTAGATTGAGTACTGCCTCAGTAACACAACTACCGACCATCCTCCCTCATTAACATCATAGAGGCAGGATTCACAGCATATAAGGAAATCACACACTACCTGGAATCATGACCCAGCCAAATTGATACATACTTTTTTAGGGGACATAATTCAATATGTGACACGGGGCTTCTTCATTTTCCATATAAAGTTAATGATTAATTTTTACATCTTTTGAAAGAATGTTTTTGATATTTACATCGGGATTGCAGTGTATTTGTAAATTGCTTTTGGTAGAATTGTCATTTTCACAATGTTGAGTCTACTTATGCATGAGCGTGGTATGTTTTTCCGTTTATGTAGATCCCTTTAGGTTCCTTGCAGTAGTGTTTTGTAGTTTTCTTTGTAGAGGTCTTTTACATCCCTGGTTAGATTTATTCCAAAGTATTCTTTTTAGGGGCTGTCATAAATGTTGGTGGTTTCCTGATTTCCTTTCCATCCTTCTCTTTATTTGTGTATTGCTATCTAACAGATTTTTGCATGCTTAACTTGTATCCTGCAACTCTGCTGAATCTTTCTATTAGTTCCAGTAGTTTTCTTCTAAAGTCTTTAGGATTTTCTATGTAGAGTACCTTATCATCCTCAAATAGGGACAGTTTAACTTCTTTATTACCAGTTTGGATGCCCTTTATTTCTTTTTCTTGCCTTATTGCTCTAGCTAGAACTTCCAACACAATGTTAAATAGGAGTGGTGAGAAAGGGCATCCTTGTCTTGTTCCTGTTCTCAGGGGGAGTGTTTTCAGCCTTTCTCCATTAAGAATGATGTGGGCCTTTGGTTTTGCATAGATATCCTTTGTTATGTTCAGAAATTTCCCTTCTATACCTATTTTATTGAGAGTCTTTTTCAGAAATGGGTGTTAGACTTTGTCAAATGCCTTTTCTGCGTCAATTGAGATGATCATGTAATTCTTTTCTTTCCTTTTATTTATGTGGTGGATTATGTTGACTAATTTTCTAATGTTGAAACATTTTGCATAACTGGTATGAATCTTACTTGGTCCTGGTGTATTAGTTTTCTGATATGATGTTGAGTTCTATTGGCTAGAATTTTACTGAGAATTTTTGCATCTATATTCATGAGAGATATTGGTCTGTAATTTTCTTTTTTTGTGACGTCTTTGCCTGGTTTTGGTATCAATGTTATGCTGGCCTCATAGAATGAATTCAGAAGCATTGCTTCCTTTTCTATGCTCTGAAATAGTTTGAGTAGTACAGGTGTAAGCTTTTCTCTGAACTTTTGGTAGAATTCTCCAATGAAGCCATCTGTGCCAGAGCTTTTTTGTCGGAGTTTTTTTTTTATTACCTTTTCAATCTCTTCTCTTGTTATGGGTCTGTTCAGATTTTCAACAACACTTTCCTGTAGTTTTGGTAGGTATTGTGTTTCTAGAAATGTGTCCATTTCATCTAGGTTTTCAAATTTGTTGGAGTATAGTTTTTCATAATATTCTCTTATGATCCTTTTTATTTCAGTTGGGTCTGTTGTAATGTCCCCCATTTCATTTCCTAATTGGCTTATTTGTGTCCTCTCCTGTTTTTCTTCTGTCAGTCTGGTCAGTGGTTTGTCAATTTTGTTGATCTTTTCAAAGAACCAACTTTTGGTTTTATTGATTCTATTTTTCTGTTCTCTGTTTCATTTATTTCTGCTCTGATCTTTATTATTTCTTTCCTTTTGGTGGCTGTGGGTTTTTTTGCGGTTCTCTTTCTATTTGTTCGAGTTGTGTGGCTAATATTTTGATTTTGGCCCTTCCTTCTTTTTTGATGTGTGTATCTATTGCTATAAATTGTCCTCTGAGAACTGCCTTTTCTGTGTCCAAAGGTTTTGGTATGATGTATTTTCATTCTTGTTTGATTCTAGGAATTTTTTTGATTCCATCTCTGATTTCTTCTATTACCCAGTGTTTTGTAAGCAGGGTGTTATTCAGTTTCCATGTAATTGATTTTTTTTCCTTGTTCTTCCTGATGCTAATTTCTACCTTGATGACGTTGTGATCAGTGATGATACTTTGTATTACTTCAATGTTTCGGATTTTGTGGTCTATTATGGAGAACGGTCTGTGTGTGTTGGAAAAGAATGTGTTCTTTGCAGCTGTTGGGTAGAATATTCTACATATATCTATGAGGTCAAGTTAGCTGGTTGTGCCCCTTAGGTCTTCTGTATCTTTGCTGAGTTTCTTTTTAGTTGTTCTGTCCTTTACCAAGAGTCGTGTGTTGATGTCTCCTATTATTATTGTGGAACAGTAGATTTCTCTTTTCAATGTTGTTAGAGTTTTTTTTTTTTTTTTTTTAATGTATTTTGGAGCCTTGTCATTGGGTGGGTAGATGTTTATTATGGTTATGTCTTCATGATGGATCATCCACTTAATCAGTATATAGTGTCCTTCTTTGTCTTTTATGGTGGATTTTGTTTTAAAGTCTATTTTATCTGAGATTAGTGTTGCCACTCCTGCTCTTTTTTGGTAGTTGTTAGCTTGAAATATTTTTTTCCAAACTTTGATTTTTAATAAAGTCACATCTTTGTTGTGTGTCTCTTGTAGACAGCATATTGATGGATCCTGTTTTCTTATCTATTCTGTCACTCTCTATCTCTTTACGAGTGCATTTAGGCCTTTCGCATTCAGTGTAATTATTGATAAATGTGAGTTTATTGCTGTCATTTTGTAGTGCTTTTTTTGTGGTGCTCATGTTTTCTTTGTTCCTTTTGCTCTCCTGTGCTTAATTTCTTTTTTTGTTATGTGGATTTTTTTTTCATTTCTTTTGCTTTCGTAGGTTTTGTTTTTACGGACACTTCATGTTTTTCTTCTTTATTTCGATGAGTAGTTTGTTAACTTTCTTTGTGGTTATGTCGAAATTTGCCCTTATCTTCCTAGATTTGAACCAGTCTATTATTACTTGGTAATGCCTTGCTTTCCTCTCTTTTAGACTGTTCTATACTACACCGTTTATTTCCTCTTTTATTGTTCTGATGCTGTTGTCATTTGCAGATTAACCTCTCTGGTTTCCTGCTGTAATTCTTTTGGTTTTGCATAATCCTTGAGAGTTCATTTCCTAGGTTGGGAACTGACTGGTACAACGTTGTGTCCTAGATTCATGCTGTCATCTGATGTTGTTTGTTTTCAGATTGAAAGATGCCCTTTAATAATTCTTGTAAGTTTGTTTTTTTGATATTCCTTTAATTTCTGTTTATCTGGAAGTGTCCTAATTTCACCTTCATATTTGAATGAGAGATTTGTAGGATATATTATGGTAGACAATTTTTTTTCTTTAAAAGTTTTGTATATGTCATGCCATTGTCTTCTTACCTACATGGTTTCTATTGAGTTATTAGAGCTCAGTCTTATTGTTTCTCCTCTGTATGTGTCTTCTTGTTTTTCATGAGCTGCTCTCAGTTTTCTTTGTTTGTGTTTGGTTTTAGGGAGTGTGATTATGATACACCTTGGTGATTTTCTTTTGGAGTCTATCCTATATGGTGTTCGTTGAGCTTCTTGATGGCCAGCTTTTCATTTTTCATGATACTGGGGAAGTTTTCTGCCAGCAGTTCTTCAATGATTCTCTCTGTGTTTTCCATTTTCTCTCCCTCTTCTGGAACTCTGATCACTTGCAAAGTTTTGCTTTTGGCTGTATCCACATAATTGTCAGGGTTTCTTCATTTTTCTTTGTTCTTTATTCTGATTTTTCTTCAAACAAAATTGTATCCCAGTGTTTGCCTTTAATTGTACCGATCCTGTCTTCCACTGTTTCAAATCTGCTCCTCAGCCCTTCTATGACACTGTCCATTTCTGAAATCTTGTTGTTTATCTTTTGGATTTCTAATTGTTGTTTTTGTATGACTTATAGTTGTGAATTTATTTTGACATTTTTCCCTTGTATTATTTTCTTGAATTTTTCCATGTTACTGTCTATGTTTTCCATGTTTTTGTTTGTCTTTTCCATGAATTTGTCTATTTTTTCCACATTTTTGTGTCTTTTGTGCTATAACTCTTTGATAACTCTGAATATTAAAAATTTGAATTCCCTATCAGGTAGTTCTAGTGCCTTTTCTTCCACTGGAAAGTCATCTGGTGTTTTATTTTAGATGCCTACTGGAACCATCCTATCCTGTTTTTGTAAATGTTTTGATATTGTCTGCTGTCTTCAGGGCATTCAGTAGTTATTTTTTAATGTTTTTGTTTATTGTAGATTTGTTTGTTTTGTCCTTTTTTTTTTAATTTGGCTATGTCTGAGCAGGCAGGCTGTGTGTTCTTTGTTGTTTGCTCATCTGTGGACACGATACTTTTCATCTCCTTCTCCAATTGGCAGGGTCAGTCACTCAGATATGGCACATCAGTGCAGGTCTAGCTGAAGAGGAGTTACTGGGATGGGTTGTTTGTGGCACTTACTACAGCCACCAGGGCGGGTTGGTAATCAGTGCAGTGCAGGTTCTGGTAGGCCATGCCTGGGCTGGTTGGTGGTGTGATGTTAAGCTCACAGTGAATGTAGACAGGATCAAGGGGGGAGATAGTTATGTGTGGAACTGAGATGGATATGGGAGAGAGGAGAGAGGAATAGGGAGCCAAAAACATACAAACAAACAAGAGTGCTAGGGGAGCTTGCCGTTGGAGTGGAGAGATGAGAGGCTATGAAATGGAGAAAAACAAAAAGGAGAAGAAGAAGAAAGAAAAGAAAAGAATGAATAAATAAAAATTAGAAAGGAAAAAGTACAGCAAAGTTCCCAGGGATCCCATTGGTGTGGCTATGAGTTCTGAGGAAGTTGTTCTCAGGTGTTGCAGTACAGCCTGGCTAGAAGGCATAGAGGTATTCAGCACAAGGTATTCAGGGAACAGGAAGAGAAGGAAGGAAGGTGCAGAGAGACAAGAAACTGAGTAATGAAGAAAGACAGAAAGGGAAAAAGAGGGAAAAGAAAACAAAACAAATTAAAAAAAAAAAAAAAGAATAAGAAAATCACCCAAAATAACAGAAAAGGAAGGGGAAAAAACCATGGAAATAGAAATGCCCCCCGGGATCCCCCCTGTGCATCTGAGCAAGCCGAGGGGGTAGGTTCCAAGCCATGCAGCACTGACCAGCCATAATGGACTCCCAACTAGAGAAAAGGAAAAGAAAACAAACAAACAATTCAAAACAAACAAACAAACAAAAGCCTTGGGATCCCACCAGCATGGCAGCCCAGACCTGAAAAAAGTTCCACACTCTAATGGACTCCACAGTCCCTCAGGAAGATGCAAAGATGGCGCACAGAGCCAGGTATTTGAGCAAAAGGAGGGGGAGGGGGTGAGAGGTAAGGAAGAAATCAAAAGAAGCATAAAAAAGCAACACCAGCAGCCAACAAATGGCACTCAGGGAGCTGGCCAGTGTGTGCAGGTGGAATCCAAGCAGCTGGTGCTTCCCGGACAAGAGACTGTGGCCGTGGGAAACAGAGGAGGCTGAGTGGGTTTGAAGAAGGGTGGAAGGTGGGAAAGCATATATCGCAAATTACCAGCTGTTTTATCTCCCGCTGGAGGCTTCGTGAAGCTGCTTTCTCATACCCCCTATTTGCTGGTCTACAATAGGAGTCCAAGATGGCGGATCCGTGCTGCATTAGCCGATAGGGGACCTCTGCATGAGTTTCTCCTCGCTCTCTGTTCTCTGTCAATTTTCTCACTCCATTTGGAGCTTGGCTGAGTTCTTTATCTCTTCATTTGATGTTTTAACGTTTCAGAATTACTGATTTGTTTGTTTGGCTTAGTTTTTTGGATCTTTGCTGTGGAGGGAAGGTGTGGTGATTCTGCTTAGAGCTCCATTTTGCTGGAACTCCATGAGTCAGTTTTTGTTAAGGGAATTTGTTGTTTGAAGATAAGGTGTAAAATGTACACATCATGTTACTCACATTACCATATTTGGCTTCAGGGAAGGCTTTTAGAGGTAAATGTACAAACGATGCCTGGATCAAAAAAATATCAATAGAAGGTTACCTATTATTATAATGATGTTGTTGTTGTCGTTAGCTGCTATCAAGTCTATTCCGACCGATAATGACCTCAGGTGACAGAGTAGAACTGCCGTATAGGGTTTTCATGGCTGTAATTGTTCATAGAAGGAGACCGCCAAGTTTTTGTCCCATAGAGCCACTGGATGGGTTCAAACAGCCAACCTTTTTTTTACCAGCCAAGTGCTTAACTGTTTGTACCACCAGGGATCCTTTATTATAATGATATTAAACTATTACTGGCTTGAAATTGATAAATTACTATGTTAACTATTATTGTATTTTCATAAACAATATTTTATATAACATTAACCTTTCCTTTTCATTTGTGATTAATGCTGACTAATATCAAACGTCATTTTAGGATGTGGGGCCAAGATGGTAGAATAGTCAGATGCTCCTTGTTATCCCTCTTAAAACAAAGACAAAAAAAATTGAATTGGATATATATTACAATCCAGGAACCCTAAGCATCAAAGACAAAGCTGAAGATTTAGACTGAGTGATAGGTGGAAGGAGAGACAATCTATAAACAGCAGAAACAAGGAATTACAGATCACAGGAGGTAATTTAAAAAAAAAAGTCTCCCAACAGCAACAACAACAACAACAACAAAAATCCCTGGCCTGGATGGCTTCACTGGAGAATTCTAACAAACTTTCAGAGAAGAGCTAACACCAATACTACTCAAGCTATTGCAGAGCATAGGAAAAAAAGGAATACACCAAAACTCATTCTATGAATCCAGCATACCCCTGATACCAAAGACAGGCAAAGGCACTACACAAAAAAGAAAAAAGAAAACTAAAGACAAATATACTTCATGAACACAGAGGCAAAAATTCTCAACAAAATTCTAGCCAACAGAATTCAACAGCATATCAAAAAATAATGAGGAGGCAGAGCCAATGCTGCACTATAGACAGAAGCACCATACTGTCCCTCCACAGCAAAAACCCAAAAAACAAAGTAAAACACAGACAAACGTCAAACATGGACCCTAATTGTCAAATGAAGAGATAAACAACTCAGCCAAGTACTGAATGGAATAAGAAACTGAAACAGAATAGGGAGCAAGGAGAGAGACGTGCAGAGGTCCCCTATCAGCTAACAGAGCACGGATTAGTCTTCTTGGACTCCTGTCGGAGATCAGCAGACTGGGAGAACGGGAAAGCACCTTCATGGAACTAGCAGCAGGAGACAGAATAACTGGTAACCAATGATATACGCTTTCCCACCCCCACCCTTCTTCCCCCCCTCCCCCTGCCACTTGGCCTCCTCTGCTTCCTGCTGCCTAAAGTCTCTTGCCCAAGAGACAGCAGCTTTGGCCCAGTACTGCTTGGATTCACCCCACCCACACTGGCCAGCTCCATAAGGGCCATTTGTTTTTTGCTGGAGTTGCTTTTCTCTGCTTCTTTTGGTTTCTTCTCTGCCTCTCATCACCTCCCCCTCCTTTCTCTTGAACACCAGGTTCTGTGTGCCATCTTTGCTACTTCTTGAAAGACTGTGAAGGACCCATCGACTGGGGAACTCCTTCCCTGGCCTGAGCCACCAAGCTGTTGGGATCCCGAGGGCTTTATTTGTTTTTCATGTCTTTTGTTCTCTTTTTCTTTTGCAAGCCTTGGGAGTCACTTCTCTTGCTTTAGTGAGATCCCTGAGAGCATTTCTTTTTCTTTATTTCTCTATTCTTTTTTGTCCTTCTTCATTTCTCAATTACTCATCCCTCTATACTTACCTTCCTTTCCTGTCTCTTGAACACCTGGCCCTGTGTGACATCTCTACCCCTTCTAGACAGGCTGTACTTCTCAGCCTGAGAGCCAATTCCCCAGTCTTTGCAGTCACACTGGTGGGATCCCTGTGGACTTTGCTTTTCTTTTTTTCCCCATTTTTTACTTATTTATTTTTTCTTTTCTTTTTTTATTTTCCTTTTTGTTTTTCTCCATTTCTGTTTTGCATCTCTCCACTCCAACAGCAACATACCTTAGTGCTTTTTTTTTTTTTTTTGGCTACTGTTTCTTTTCTCCTTCCTCTTTCCCATAATCACCTTAGCTCCACACATCAGAATCTCCCCATCTTCCTGGCTACCTACAAAATGCACTGAACATCACACCCCTGAGCAGCACAGACATGGCCTTCACTGATTCCTGGCACTCTCTGTCAGCCCTAGTATGTGACGCAAACAACCCATTCCAGCCCCTCCCCTTCAGCTGACATGCCCGTCTGCACCATAGCTGAGTGACTAGACCTGCCCATTGGACAAGGAGGTGAAAAGTATCGGGCCCACAGACGAAAAAACAACAAAGAACACACAGCCCACCTGCTCAGACATAACTAAAGAAAATAAAAAAGCAGGACAAAACAAACAAATCTACAATCAATAAACGAAGAAAATAACTACTGAGTGTCTCAAAGACAGTAGACATTATCAAAATGTATACAAAAACACGACAGGATGGTTCCAGTAGACATCCAAAATAAAATACCAGATGACCTTCCAGTAGAAGAAAAGCAACTAAAGCTACGTGATATGGAATTCAAATTTTTAATATTCAGAGTTATCCAAGAGTTAAAGCAAAAAGGGACAAAAATGTGGAAAAAATAGACGAATTCATAGAAAAGGCAAACAAATTCATGGAAAATACAGACAATAACATACAAAAATGCAAGAAAATAATACAGGAGAAAAATGTCAAAATAAATTCACAACTAGAAATCATACAAAAACAACAATTAGAAATCCAAAAGATAAACAATAAGATTTCAGAAATGGACAGTGTCATAGAAGGGCTGAGGAGAAAGTTTGAAACGACAGAAGATAGGATCAGCAAAATGGAAGACAAACACTAGGATACAAGAACATTCTTCAAAGAGATGGAAAAACAAATCATTAACTTTATATGCAAAGGGAAGAAGCCCCGAATAAGTAAAGCACTACTGAAGGAGAATCAAGTTGGAGGACTCACACTACCTGACCTCAGAAACTACTATACAGCTACTGTAGTCAAAACAGCCTGGTACTGGTACAATGACAGATACATTGACCGATGGAACAGAATTGAGAACCCAGATGTAAATCCATCCACCTACGGTCACCTGATCTTCGACTAGGGCCCAAAGTCCATCAAATGGGGAAAAGACAGTCTTTTTAACAAATGGTGCTGACAAAATTGGATATCCATCTGCAAAAAAATGAAACAAGACCCATACCTCAAGCCATATGCAATAACTAATTCAAAATGGATCAAAGACCTAAATATAAAGCCAAAAACTATAAGCTCATGGAAGAAAAAATAGGACCAATGCTACAGGCCCTAATACATGGCATTAATAGGATAAAAACCATAACCATCAACACAAAATTCCAAGAAGATAAGCTAGATAACTGGGATATTCTAAAAATTAAACACTTATACTCTTCAAAAGACTTCACCAAAAGAGTAAAAAGAGAATTTACAGACTGGGAAAAAATTTTTGGACAGTACAAGTCAGAAAAAGGTCTAATCTCCATAATCTACAAGAAAATCCCACACCTCTACAACAAAAAGACAAATAATCCTGTTAAAAAATGGGCAAAGGAAATGAACAGACACTTCACCAAAGAAGACATTCAAGTGGCCAACAGACACATGAGGAAATGCTCACGATCACTAGCCATTAGAGAAATACAAATTAAAACCACAATGAGATACCATCTCACCCCGACATTACTGGCACGAATCAAAAACACTGGAAATAAAAAAAAGCTGGAGGCGCTGCTGGGAGATCAGAACCCTTACGCACTGCTGGTGGCAATGCAAAATGATACAACCATTTTGGAAAACTATATGGTGCTTCATTTGAAAGCTAGAAATAGAAATACCATCCGATCCAGCAATCCCACCTCTAGGAATATACCCTAGAGAAATAAATAAAAAATTTTTGGACAGTACAAGTCAGAAAAAGGTCTAATCTCCATAATCTACTTGAATAGACATATGCACAGCTATGTTCATGGCAACATTGTTCACACCAGCAAAAAGTTGGAAACAACCTAGATGCCTATCGACAGATGAATGGATAAACCGACTATGGTACATACACACAATGTCGTACTATGCAACAAGAAAGAACAACGATGAATCTGTGAAGCATCTCATAACATGGATGAAACTGGAGGACATTATGCTGAGTGAAATGTCAATGGCAAAAGGACAAATATTATATGAAACTTCTATTGTAAAAACCTATGAAAAAGTTCACACACAAAATGTAACAATCTTTGTTGGTTACCAGGGATGTGAGGGATGGGGGGGAAATACTAAATAGGCAATAGATAAGTGGTATCTTGGGTGAAAGGTAAGACAGTACACAGTACTGGGGAAACCAGCACAACTTGTACAAGCAAAGGTCATGGGAGCTCTCTAGACACATCCAAACTCCCTGAGGGATTGAATTGCTGGGCAGTGGGCGGTGGGGACCATGGTCTCAGGGAACATCTAGCTCAATTGGAATAACACAGTTATGTAGACAATGTTCTACATTCTACTTTGGTGAGTCGCGTCTGGGGTCTTAAAAGCCTGTGAGCAACCAGCTAAGATGCTCCACTGATCTCATCTCTTCGGGAGCATGGGAGAATAAAGTACAGGATACAAAGAAAAGATTAGTCTAAAGGACTAATGGACCACAGCTACCAAGGCCTCCACCAGACTGAGTCCAGTACAGCTAGACTGTGCCTGGATACCACCACTGAGTCCTCTGACTGGGATCACAATAGAGAGTTCTGGACAGCGCTGGAGAAGGATGTAGAACAAAATTCTAACACAAAAAAAGACCAGATTTACTGGCCTAAAGGAGACTGGAGAAACCCCGAGAGTATGGCCCCCAGACACCCTTTTGCTCAGTGGTGAAGTCAGTTCTGAGGTTCACCGTTCAGCTGGGAATTGGACAGCCCCATAAAACAAAACAAGACTGATGAGGCACAGCAGTCCAGGGACAAGGGCTAGAAGGCAGAAGGGGACAGGAAAGCTGGTGATAGGGAGCCCAAGGTTGAGTAAGGACAATGTTGATGTGTTGTGAGATTGTTAAACATTGTCATAGGGCAACATGTGTACTAACTGTTTAATGAGAAACTATTTTGTTCTGTAAACCTTCATCTAAAGTGAGAACAGCAGCACAATTGGAAGAGCATAGTCGATGTCACTGAACTGTGCATGTAGAAATTTTTGAAATGGTGTATCTTTGTGTATATATATTTTCACCAGAAAATAAAAATAAAAAAGGTAGAGAAGGGAGAAGGCTGACGTGTAGTGGGGTTGTTAACCAATGTCATAAAACAATATGTGTACTACTGTTTAATGAGAAACTATTTGTTCTGTAAACCTTCACCTGAAGTACAATTAAAAAAAAACAAAACTGACTCAATATTCCCTATCCATTATCTATAATGCCAACATGAGTGTTACAACTTTTGATCATACAGACAACACCTTAGGTGAGAGCATAGCAAGATATAGAGAATTCAACGACCTCAATTATTCCTTGGAGCCGAGCTGATCAACTCATTTGGGCTATTTGCCTTCAGATTATTTTATGAGAGAAAAACAGATGTTTATCTTTTATGTTCAATGATCAAAAAGTCATTGTACTGTGTAGTCTCCTTTTTGGTAATATTTTGAGTAACTAAAAGGGTTTTTCTACTATATTGGAATGTGCTGAAGAGTTGAGGAAAAATAAAATATAAAAGAAAAGAAATTTAAATCTGTTTTTTATGTGTGACTTGCACACTGTACCAGAGTAATGCAGCTGGAAACTTACACTTTTCAGGATCTCTTTTTGTCAGCACATATTCCTAACCATTTTTATTCACTGTCCTCAAAATAAGTTACTTCTTTCTTAAAACCATGGCTGTGAAAATCTCTACTCTTCTTTCAGAAAACCCCAACACATAACCGCAGTGGCTGTCTCACTGAAGATATTGTCTCTTTCTCTGCAACAATACATTTCTCTATGTATAAATTACTTAATTTAAAATAATTATTGGACTCTCTGGAAGTACAATCTGAGGTGAAATTTCACTTTGGAAAACACAGAGAAAGAGCAGAGTCAATCTATATCTGTCTCTTTCACTGAGATCTTCAGATTTGTATCTAATTTCTGAATGCCTCTAATCAGTAGCTGTTGAAACGTATAGGCAGAAAGACACACATACACACACACACACATACGCATGCACACACAAATGTACACACATAGGAAGGACTAAATTATACCTAAGGTATAACAGAAGACAAAGAAAGAGGATAAACATTTTTCTAAAGTGTCCCTAAGTTTCAAGGCTGAATTTCTTAAAGTGTATTTCTCATTTCACATTATTATATAGAACATTATTACTTACTTTCATTTGCCTCATTTCTGTACTCTCTGCTTTCTCATTGGTTCATCTTTCTCTCATACCACAGTCCATTACCTAAGCAAATCCTATGTCTCTATCTTCAAATTGTATTCATAATCTGATGTTTTTTTCCACTTGCACCGCTGATGTTCTTGTCCAAGACACCACTTGCCTAGCTTTCTGCAATAACATTCTGGTTGGTCTTTCTGCATCCAACCTGCCTGCTTTTCCAAAGCAGCTAGAGGAACTCTGTTAATACTTCAGATCACTCCTCGGCTCAAAACCCTCCAGTAGTTTCTTTTTCCACTCAAAGTAAAACCGAAAGTCCTTATTATGATCTAAAAGGCCCTTCATGGTCTGGCCTGCACCACTCCTCTGGACCACATTTTCAACCCAATTATATTGGCCTCTTGATCTTCCTAAAACGAGGCACTATTTACTTAGGATATTTGCTCTTTCTATTCTCCTAGCCTGGAATATTCTTTCTCCAGACATCTGCTTGACTCTTTTCTCACTACTTTCAGTTTTCTCAAATGTCAGTTCCTCAATGAGAATTTCCACTGAATCCTAATAATTTAAAAGCACCTTCTACTTTTTTTTTCCCACTTCCCTTCTTGCTTCATTTATTTTCCTATAGCAACTATCAAATACAGTTTATGTTTTACTTAATTATTTTCAGTATTCTCTTTTTCACACTGGAAAGAAAGTTCCGTAAGAGCAGGGATTTTTTTTTCTTCTTAATTTTCCTGAGTTGTTTACTGTCTATGCATGAGACAGCTCTGCATGGACATGTGTTGAATTACTTTGGAAAAGAATGTTCCCCTGTACTTACCTGTAATAGCAGACATTTAAGCTATTTTTTTCTATTAATGGTTGTTCTATTCTCCATAGGAAGGCCTACGTGTAGCTTTAAAGACAGAAGCTTGTAAACTTACAGACAAGATCCCATACCCATTGTATGTACTAGAAATATTAGAAAATCTTGATTTAATATTTGGAAGTTAGTTAACATTTGCAGACATGAACTATGATGAACTTTACTTGTTAAGAGACTAATACTTTTGCAACAGTAAGGGAGTCGCTTAACTTTTTACAACCAATTCCTTTAAGTGGAGCCCTAGTGGTGCAGTAGTTAAGAGCTCGGCTGCTAACCAAAAGGTCAGCAGTTAGATTTGGTTAGGCATCCACTAGCCACTTCTTGGAAACCCCATAAGGTAATTCTACTCTGTGCTATAGGGTTGCTATGAGTTGGAATCAACTCAACAGCAATGGGTTTGGTTTGAGTTTGGTTCCTTTAAGTATCATTATAAATATAAATAATGGAATTAGGAAAGTCAACTTATTGAAAGACAAAAAGGAGTTTTTTTTTTTTTTTTTAAATCAATGTGTTTATAATCTGATGATATTTTCCAATAGTCATAATTTTCTGGAAATGATAGACCTATGTTATATAGTCTCACTACAACACTGTAAGGAAATAATAACATTAACTTATCAAATCCACCTAACAATTAAATCATTATAGCAATCTTATGAAATAGATACCATTTTATCTCTCATTTATAGTTGAGGAAATTGAGATGCATAGCGAGGTTACAGGTCTTTCCCAAGGTCACTCAGCTAGTGAGTGTAGAGATTTTAATTCAACCCAGCAGTTTTGCTCCATAATATTCATTTATTTCCTTATCATCTTTATTTTATATGTGAATAAAAGAGATATTTAGAAACATCATATAATTCTCCCCAGAAGAGAGAATAAGTGACTGACCCAGGATTTAAACTCAGACTTTCTGACACCCCAAAGTTTTAGGAGTACGTAGAGATTGTACCCCTGATCTACAATTCAGTAATATCCCAAACTGACTACCAAAGTCATTCTGTAACTCATTTAATGGCAAAATCCAAACCTTAACTAACCTGAATTCACATGGCAGCAAAATATCACTTACAAATTTGTTTATTATCTTTTTTAATCCTTTTTACTGTGACTAATCATGTTTGGTTGCAGAAATATTGTGTTTAAGAAGGTGTTTGCTCAGGCCCTCCTGGAGGTTTTGTGCAATATATGATTTATATACATTATTACTCCAGTGAATCTTAAACATTCTAAATTCCAAATCACATCCTTCCCAAAGGGTTTTCAAGTAAGACAGTGTGAATCTGTATCGGTAGTTGTCCAGCAGTAGGCTAGAAATACACTAGTTAGTTTTAGCATATGATTTCTAAATTTGAGGACTGTCCTAATTGTAAAATGATGCTGTTTTTGTCAATTAGTTGAATCTATCTTTCAAAGATCATCTCTCATAGAATACTTCATAGATGACCATAGATTTTGTTAATATGGAAAGCATTCCCATCCTAGCCCCAAAGAACTAGAAATACATCTAAAACTTACATCTGAGTTTATTGTCACAACTTATGTATCTGTTCCTGGAGCTCAAAACTCAATTGTTCAAATTGAATTGTGGCATTTCTAATTATTTCTATCTGATATAATCATTTGTTAATATTGAATTTTATATGGTTTCATGTTGTTTTTTATTGTTTTCTAAAGCTACTCCCTTATATATTGGAATTGTAAATATCTTGTTTTTGCTGTTGTTAGGTGCCATCGAATTAGTCCTGACTCATAGCTACCCTATGTACAACAGAAAGAAACACTGCCCTGTCCTGTGCCATCCTCACAATCTTTGTTAGGTTTAAGCCTATTGTTGCAGGAACTGTGTCAATCCATCTCGTTGAGGGTCTTCTTCTGTTTTGCAGACTCTCTACCAAGCATAATGTCCTTCTCCAGGGATTGCTCCCTCCCAATAACAATTCCAAAGTATGTGAGATGAAGTCCTCGCTGCCAAGGAGCATTCTGACTGTATTTCTTCCAAGACAGACTTGTTCATTCTTCTGGCAATGCGTGGTATATTCAATATTCTTCGCCAACACCACAATTCAAAGGCCTTGATTCTTCTTCTGTCTTCCTTGCTCATCATCCAGGTTTCTGATGCACATGAGGCGATTGAAAGTATCATGGCTTGGGTCAGGCGCACCCTAGTCTTTAAAGTGAGGTCTTTGCTTTTGAATACTTCAAAGAGGTCTTTTGTAGTAGATTTGCCCAATGCAGTACACCATTTGATTTCCTGACCGTTGCTTCCATGGGCATTGATTGTGGATCCATGTAAAATGAAATACGTGATGACATCCATCTTTTTTTATCCATTTATCATGATGTTGCTCATTGGTCCAGTTGTGAGGATTCTTATTTTTTTTATGTTGAGGTGTAATCCATACTGAAGGTTGTAATCTTTGAGCTTCATCAGTAAGTGTTCAAAGTCCTCTTAGCTTTTAAAAAGGAAGTTTATGCCATTTGCATAACGCAAAATGTTAACAAGTCTTCCACCAATCCTGATACCACATTCTTCTTCATATACACCATCTTCTCAGATTATTTGCTCAGCATACAGACTGAATAAGTATGGTGAAAGTATAAAACCCTGACACATACCTTTCTTGATTTTAAACCATGCAGTATCCCCTTGCTCTGTACGAATGACTACCTCTTGGTCTACGTACAGGTTCCTCATGAGCGCAACTAAGTGTTCTGGAATTCCCATTCTTCACAATGTTGTCCATAATCTGTTATGAATGCCTTTGCATAGTCAATAAAATGCAGGTAAACATCTTTCTGGTATTCTCTGATTTCGTGCAAGAACCATCTGTCATCAGCAATGATATCCCTTGTTCCACATCCTCTTCTGAATCCAACTTGAATTTCTGGCAGTTTCCTGTCAATGTACTGCTACAACTGCTTTCAAATGATCTTCAGCAAAATTCTACTTGCATGTGATGTTAATGATACTGTTGGATAATTTCCAAATTCTGTTGGATCATCTTTCTTTGGAAAGGACATAAATATGGATGTCTTCCAGTGGATTCACCGGGTAGCTGTCTTCCAAATGTCTTGGCATAGACGAGTGATCACTCCCAGTGCTGCTTCCATTTGTTGAAAGTTCTCAGTTGGTATTCTGTCAGTTCCTGGAAGTTTGTTTTCTGCCAGTGCCTCCATTGCAGCTTGGACGTCTTCCTTCAGCACCATCAGTTATTGAGCAAATGCTACCTCCTGAAATGTTTCAACATTAACCAATTCTTTTTGGTACGGTGACTGTATGTATTCCTTCCATATGCTTTTGATGCTTCCTGCGTCCTTCAGTATTTTGCCCATAAAATCCTTCAAAACTGCAACTTGAGGCTTTAATATCATACTATAAATATCTTAAAGAAGCTTAATGACATCTGTTTAATGATCGTGATCCTTCACATTTACCTACCCTGCCCAATTTCACACTGGATAGTGTGGCCTGTAGAGTTGATTTACCAGAAACTTGATGTACTGATAGCATGAACACTGAATGATGCTCAGAAAAGTCCAGGTGCCTGAAATGCATTTTCCTTAAAGATCATGTTGATTATATTTTTAGCAAAGTTCTAATCACATGGAATTGTACAGGATAAGGAGGGAAGGAGTAAAATTTTATAGCTTTATTCAGTAAAAAGTGAAGAAGTTGTTCTCCCACCCACCCCCCGCCCCCACATATACTTACAAATCTCTAAAACTTGCAGTAAAATACCAACAGACCCTGTAACGGAAGGAACAAGTATTATTATTTCCCCAGTTCTGTGCTTTTGAGGACATAGATGTAATAGAAACATGATTTAATGAATTCTTTTGTCTTAAACCATCTTTGGAAATATCTTAATTTGGCAGTTTTAAATTTTACATACTGCATGAAAAGCGGATGATTTAGCTTATTAGTATAATTTTTTAAACTTTGAGGCTATTTAGTTATTACCATTTTAAAACTCCATTTTGAAACACAGTGTAGAAAAAAAGAAAACATTTATTTTGATATGTTACCATTTAAATGTCACATAAATCATTCAATTAAAGGTAGTTACAACAAATATTAAAATGCCATGTGTATAGTCAAGCTTTGAATCCCTGGAGGTGCAGTGGTTAAGAGCTCTGCTGCTAACCAAAAGGTCGGTAGTTCAAATCCACCAGCCACTACCTGGAAACCCTATGGGGCAGTTCTACTCTGTCCTGTAGGTTCGCTATGGGTGGGAATTGACTCAACGGCAATAGGTTTTTTTTTTTTTTTTTTTTTTTTTTTTTGGTTATAGTCAAGCTTTAGAATTTAAATATTTCCTTACTTTTGAAATTTGGCGTAGTAAGACATGGTTCATATCAGGTTCTACAAGTACAAACATGTAACTTGTGTCACCTAAAGTTTAAATTAGAGATATATTATCAAAGTCATACCAATTACATGATTGTACTTTCTTAGACGATTTGGAAAACAATAGAATTGGAATTTAAAAATCTTCTTGTATTAGTATTTTCCTGGTTTGTCGTTGCCTTTCTGTGTTTGATATCCATTTTAAAGATGGAGTTGGGGTCAAGTAAATTACATTTCTCTGCTGGCTTTTAGATTGGTTCCACTAATTAAAGGCTCTAGTCAGAGACTGGATGATGGGAGCAGGAGGGAAGAGATCCTCTTCCTGCTTCTGACTTGGACTTTCCTCTAGCATATATTGGCAGTTACAGCAATGTTTCTCTTCTTTGACCCCAGCACAAAGGTTAGGTGAGCCTAGCAACTACTTCTGTTTATCACCTTTTCCATGATTCTATCACTGTTTTTGTGGCCCCCTTTCAAATATCCTGAGCTCTGTTTTCAGTAACTCTTCCATTTGGTTTTCCTATCCCACAGTGTTATACCTGCTTCCTGTAGTTACTAATGTTCTAGAAACTTCACTATCTCATCTTTGTTCCCTCAGTTTTATCTTATGATGAGACATTGGAACTCAAACCTGACCTGACACTATAATGGAATGCTATCAATGTGGGTGGTGAGTGTATGTTGGTTGTGGGAAGAATGTGAATCGTTATGGTACAGAGGGCAATATGTGGTTGCTAGTCACCAAAGATGGTCCCCAATAAGCCATGCCTTCCAACATTAACTTATTTATACATTTTTTTCTTACAATACATCTGCTTTGGCCCTGTGACTTTTTTTAAACAAAAGTATACGGCAGAATAAGAAGTACCCTATCTGTGTTTATTTTAATTTCATAAATTTTGCTACCTCTTCATGCATAATCAACTTACTTTGATGCCTACAAGACTTATGGAGAATAGTTATCTTATTCACCAGATTTAAGTATGTTAAATGATACAAAATATATTGCTCTAATATTTCATTTAGACACCTTGAAGGAGAAAAATGTTAAGCTGCTGAATAAATTTTAGATTACCACTAATTTTTTGAGCAGTTAAGTAGATCAAAACTGGTAACTTATTTTCACATATCTCTATTCAAAGTATTCACAACTTGTTTGTCAGTTTGTCATACAGTGGTGGCATACATTTTGTTGTGATGCTGGAAGCTGTGCCACTGGTATTTCAGATAGAAACAAGATCACACATGAGAGAAAGGTTTCAGCAGAGCTTCAAGACTATGACAGACTAGGAAGAAGGACATGGTGGGCTACTTCAGGAAAAAAAAAAATGCCAGTCAAAACCTTATGAATAGCGGAGGTACATTGTATGATATAGTGTCAAAGATAAACGCCTCAGGTTGGAAGGCACTCAAAATACGACTGGAGAAGAGCTGCCTCCTCAAAGTACAGTCAACCTTAATAATGTGGATGGAATGAAGCTTTTGGAACTTTCATTTGCTTATGGGACACTAACTCAAAATGAGAAGAAACAGCTGCAAACATTCATTACCTAACTGCAAAGTGAAATATACAGAGTATGAATCTAGGAAAATTGACAGTCATCAAAAATGAAATGGAACATGTAAAGATGGATATCCTAGGCATTAGTGAGCTAAAATGGACTAGTACTGGCTATTTTAAATTGCACAATCATATGATCTACTATCCTGGGAATGACGAATTGAAGAGCAATGGCGTCACATTCATTGTCAAAAAAGAACATTTCAAGATCCATCCTGATGTACAACGCTATCAATGATGGGATGATATCCATATGTCTACAAGGAAAACTAGGTAATACAACTATTTTGCAGATTTTTGCACCAAACACTAATGCCAAAGATAAAGAACTTGAAGATTTTTACCAAATTCTGCAGTCTGAAATTGATCAAGCATGCAATCAAGATGCACAAATAATTACTGGTGATTGGAATGCAAAAGTTGGAAACAAATAAGATAAGTAGTTGGAAAATATGGCCCTGGTATAAACAGAAAGCCATAAATCTCATGATAGAATTTTGTAAGAAATGGCTTATTCATTGCAAATACATTTTTCAACAACACAAATGGAGACCATACAAGTGGACTTCCTGGGATGGAATACACAAGAATCCAATTGACTACCTCTGTGGAAAAAGAGTATGCAGAAGCTTAATATCATCAGTCTGAACAAGCCCAGGGACTGACTGCATAACAGAACATGATTGCTCATATACAAGTTCAAGTTGAATCTGAAGAAAATTAAACAAGTCCACAAGAGCCAAAGTTTGACCTTGAGTATATCCTACTTGAATTCAGAGATCAGTCTCAAGAATACTTTTGGTATATTGAACACTAATGATCAAAGACCAATCAAGTTGTGGAATGACATAAAAGACATCATACATGAAGAAAGCAAGAAGTAATTAAAAAGACAAGAAAGAAAGAAAAGACTAAAATGGATGTCAGAGGAGACTTTGAAACGTTCTCTTTAGTGTAGAGTAGCTAAAGCTAAAGGAAGAAATAATAAAGTGAAGGAGCTGAACAGAAGATTTCAAAGAGAAGCTCGACAAAACAAAGAATTATAATGAAATGTACAAAGATCTGGGGTAAGAAAATCAAAAGGGCACTGGCATTTCTCAAGCTGAAAGAACTGAAGAAAAAATTCAAGCCTTGATTGTAATATTGAAGGATTCTATGGGGAAAATATTGAACTACAAAGGAAGCATCAAAAGAAGATGGAAAGAATACACAGTGACTGTACCAAAAAGAATTGTTTGACATTCAAACATTTCAGGAGGTAGCCTATCATCAAGAATTAAAGGTATTGGGGTGGAGCCAACATGGCATGTAGTAAGATGCTTCCTATAACCCTCTTACAATGAAGACCTGGAAAAAACAAGTGATTTGATTAGATATGAATACCTAGGACCCCTGAACAAGGCAAAGTTGAGGAATTGGACTGAGTGACGGGCGGAGAGGGAGATGGTTCGGAAGAAGCCAGCAGCAACAGAGCTGCTGCGGTGCGACGGCAACTCTTCAGCCGCTCCAGCAACTTCCCAGTCTCACGGGGTCTGCAGTGAAGCAGGCAAACCTCTGTGCACGCACTTGGAAAGCAGTTTCCACATCAAGAGAGATTTGGCAAGAGAAATTCTGCTTGGACACTCCGAACCAGTGAAAAGCAGCTCCCAAGTGGCTAAAGATAAGTACATGTGTGCGGCCTTTTGTGGAGATATTAAAAAAAAAAAAAAAAGCCCATCTGGGAAAAACCTCTCTCCCTTTTACCTTCTACCTCTGTGCTCTGCACCGGATTTGGGAAAAACCTCTCTTCCTTTTACCTCCTCCCTCCACGCTCTGCACCGGGAGTCCACTGGGCTGGAAGTAGATCCCCAAAGTCTGCCATGACCCATTCTCCTGGCCTTGGAGAGGGAACAAATAAGCTGCTGGCTCTCCTATGCCAGGAACACAGGGTTGGCACAGCCCCTTTGCTGGCCATAGAAATGAGGGGTCCGCA
>NW_004444065.1:4229487-4230613 GCF_000243295.1 Trichechus manatus latirostris
TGGGAAAAACCTCTCTCCCTTTTACCTCCTCCCTCCCTGCTCTGCACCAGGAGTCCACTGGGCCAGAAGTAGATCCCAAAAGGCATCCTGACCCATTATCCTGGCCTTGAAGAGGGAACAAATAAGCTACTTGCTCCCCTAAGCCAGGAACACAAGGTCGGCACAGCTCCTTTGCTAAGCACAGGCATAAGGGACCTGCAGACTCTGAGTGCCTTACACCCCTGTATAGACTTGTGGGGACCCATCTCAACACCATTTAGCCTTCACTACCACAGTACAATAGGGCAAATATCTAAAGTTTAACTTCAACTCTTTAAGCTTTGAAGTGGCAGATTTGTGACCCTCAAAACACCACTGTGCCTTAAGCACTGTTATCCATCCACAACAGGGGCTTGAGGACTAGTGGAATCATGTAAACCTCCTAGTCCCCTGCTACAGGAGTCCAGGAAAAAGTGGTGGCCTCGAGTCTTTACAGCCAACAGAGTGGGGTGCTCATAGTCCAGCTGCAAAACTCACCTACCTACTCACCCTAGAGAATAGGGACACGCTATCCTTTCAGACTCTCAGGGGCAGCCATCAGCCCCCTGCCTGGCTCAGCTCATGATCCCCTACCACAACCAGAGTCCAGTGCTTGCACCAATCACCCAAGCCTCTCTAGGACTTAGGTGAGAGCCTTCACCGCACACTTGGTGTGATGGTTAAGATTGTGTGTCAACTTGGCTGAGCCATGATTCTCCGTGTTTTAATGTAATCACTCCCATGATTGAATATTCATACAATCTCCTTGGGGGTGTGGCCTGCATCTGTATATAAGCAGATGTTCCTGTTTTTTGCTCTCTCTGGATCCCGCAGCTGCTTCATGTCGTCTCATCTCCCCTTCTTGGGACTTGAGCTGTCAGCTTATCTGCCGAACCTGGGATTCGTCAATCTGCACAGCCTGTGAGTGGGAGCCCTGCTCTCCGACCTTCCGATCTTGGGCTTACCAGCTTCTGCAGCTGTGTGACTTGGGAGAGGCCTCTACCCTGATCCACGGACTCGGGAAGTTCTAGACTCTACATTCACGTGAGCTGTTTCCTTAATATAATCTCTCTCTCTCTCTCTCTCTCTCTCTCTCTCTATATATATA
>NW_004444065.1:4230713-4233017 GCF_000243295.1 Trichechus manatus latirostris
TATATATATATATATATATACACTTTACTGGTTTTGCTTCTCTAGAGAACCAGCCTAAGACACTTGGTGACTGACTGCCTGGTCACCTGAGCTGAACCCATATAGAAAAATTTAATGGACTCCTGTGGGCACATACTTAGTTACAGAACTAATTACCTGAGGACAGGACATTAGAGCTTCAATAATCAAACTAGCACACACGAGCAGCCTATTGGGGCATATCAAAACAAAACAAAACAACATGCTAGGACTCACTAAACAAATATAAAATAAAATTATAATAACTTATTGATGGATCAGAGACAACAGTCAATATCAAAAGAGGCAGTCAATGATGGCTTCAGCAAGCTCCCAAAATAAAGAATCAATAAATTCTCTGGAGGAAGAGAATTTCTTGGAATTACCAGAGGCAGAATACAAAAGATTAATATACAGAACTCTCTTAGAAATTAGAAAGAAAATTCTACATAATGCAGAAATTGCCAGGGAACAC
This sequence comes from Trichechus manatus latirostris, assembly GCF_000243295.1. Lineage (NCBI taxonomy): Eukaryota > Metazoa > Chordata > Mammalia > Sirenia > Trichechidae > Trichechus > Trichechus manatus. The sequence continues at coordinate 4,231,207 of NW_004444065.1, forward strand.
ATAGACAAAGTAGTAGCAGAACTTAAGAAAGTTATTCAAGAAAATAATGACAAATTTAATAGGCTGCAAGAATCCAGAGAGAGACAGAAATCAGAAATCCAGAAGATTAACAATAAAAGTTCAGAATTAGGCAACTCAATAGAAAGTCATGGGAGCAGAATTGAGGCAGTAGAAGTTAGAATTAGTGACGTTGAAGATAAAGCACTTGATGCCAACTTATCTGAGGAAAAATCAGATAAAAGAATTAAAAAGAATGAAGAAACTCTAAGAGTCATGTGGGAGTCGATCGAAAGAAATAACCTACGAATGATTGGAGTACAAAAAAAAGGGGGGATAACAGAAAACACGAAGAAAAAATTGTTGAAGATTTCTCGACAGAAAACTTCCCTGGTATCCTGAAAGATGAGAAAATATCTATCCAAGATGCTTATCAAACCCCACATTAGGTAGATCCCAAAAGAAAGTCAGCAAGATATAATCAAACTTACCAAAACAAAAGACAGAGAATTTTAAGAGTGGCTAGGGATAAAGAATAGTCATCTAGAAAGGAGAGTCAATTAGAATAAGTTCAGACTACTCAGCAGAAACTATGCAGGCAAGAAGGCAATGGGATGACATATATAAAGCCTTGAAGGAAAATAACGGCCACCCAAGAATTATATATCCAGCAAAACTGTGTTTCACATATGATGGTGAAATTAGGGCATTTCCAGATAAACAGAAGTTTAGGGAATTGCAAAAACCAAACCAAAATTACAAGAAATACTAAAGGGAATCCTCTGGTTAGATAATCAATAACACCAGATAACAATACAGTACTAGAACACAGGACAGAGCAACCAGATATTGACTCAGATAGGGAAATCAAAAATACATCAAAGCTAAAACATTGAAAACAGGGAAACAGATATCAATATTTAAAAAAAGACAACATTAACATAAAAAAGAGGGAATTAAAAAGTGCAGACATTGATTTTTCATATGGAGGGGAATTTAAGGGGATATAAAGTAATAAAAGACTGCTATAAACTTAGAAAAATAGGGGTAAGTATTAAGGTAACCACAAACTTATAAATCAAAATAAAAAAGTAGAAAAACAAAAAGTCCCAGCAAACAAAATCTACAACAATGAAAAAGATGAAAAAAATACATAATGAAAAACGACTCAGCACAGAAAATTAAGGGAAACAAAGAAACTGTTAAAAACACACAAAAACTGATATCAGGATTACAGCACTAAACACATACTAATCAATAATTACGCTGAATGTAAATGGACTTAATGCACCAATAGACAGAGAGTGGCAGATTGCATAAGAAAGCATGATCCATCTATATGATGCTTACAAGAGACACACCTTAGACTTAAAAACATAAACAGGCTAAAATCCAAAGGATGGAAAAAAAATGTAAAAAACAAACAACACTCAAAAAAGAGCAGGACTGGCAATATTAACCTCTGACAAAATAGACTTTAAAGTAAAATACACCACAGAGGATAAGGAAGGGGACTATATAATTATTAAAGGGTCAACACACCAGGAGGACATAACTATAATAAATGTTTATGCAGCCAACAACAGGGATTCAAAATACATAAAACAAACTCTAACAGCTCTCAAGAGAGAGACAGACAACTCCACAATAGCAGTAGGAGACTTCAACACGCCAATTTCAGTGAAGGACAGAACATCCAGAAAGAAACTCAACAAAGACACAGAAGAGCTAAGTGTTACAATCAACCAACTTGATCTCATAGACATATACTGAACACAGCACCCAACAGCAGCCAGGCATACTTTCTTTTTCAA
>NW_004444065.1:4234844-4240352 GCF_000243295.1 Trichechus manatus latirostris
ATCCAAATTCCAGCAGCATTTTTTAATGAGATGGAGAAACAAATCACCAACATCATATGGAAAGGGAAGAGGCCCCGAATAAATAAAGCATTACTCAAGAAGAATAACAAAGTGGGAGGTCTTACACTGTCAGATTTTAGGACCTATTATACTGCCAAGGTAGTCGAAACAGCCTGGTATGGATACAACAACAGATACTTAGACCAACGGAACAGAGTTGAGAATCCAGATATAAGCTGATCCACCTATGAGCAGCTTATATTTTACAAAAGCGCAAAGTCCATTAATTTGGGAAAAGACAGTCTCTTTTACAAATGGTGCTTACGTAACTTGATATCTGTACGTAAAAAACTGAAACAAGACCCATACCTCACACCATGTAAAAAAACTAACTCAAAATGGATCAAAGACTTAATATAAAATCGAAAACGACAAAGATCATGGAAGAAAAAATAGGGACAACACGAGGAGCCCTAATACACGGCATAAACACAATAAGAAGCATAAGAACAATGCACAAGCTCCAGAACACAGACTAGATAAATGGGAGCTCCTAAAATTCAAACACTTACGCTCATCAAAAGATTTCAACAAAAGAGTCAAAAGACAACCTACAGACTGGGAAAAAAATTTTTGCTATGACAAACCTGATCAACATCTAATCTCTAAAATCTACAAGATACTGCAAAATCTCAACAACAAAAAGCCAAATAACTCAATTTAAAAATGGGCAAAGGATATGAACAGACACCTAACCAAAGAAGATATTCAGGCAGCTAACAGACACATGAAGAAATGCTCAAAATCATTAACCATTAGAGAAGTGCAGGTCAAAATTACAACGAGATACCTTCTCACCCCATCAAGATTAGTTTTAATCCAAAAAACACAAAATAATAAATGTTGGAGAGGTTGTGGAGAGACTGGAACACTTATAGGCTGTTGGTTGGAATGCATAATGGTACAGCCACTTTGGAAATTGATTTGGCACTTCCTTAAAAAGCTAGAAATAGAAGTACCATACAATCCAGCTATCCCCCTCTTTAGAATATATCCTAGAGAAAAAAGAGCCGTCATACGAATAGATATATGCACGCCCATGTTTATTGCAGCACTGTTCACAGTAGCAAAAAGATGGAAGCAACCTAGGTGCCCGTCAAAGGACGAATGGGTAAACAAATTATGGTATATCCACACAATGGAATATTATGCAACAATAAAGAACAATGATGAAGCTGTGAAATATCTTATAACATGGTGGAAGGTGGAACTTATTATATTGAGTGAATTTAGTCTGTCACAGAAGGACAAATACTGTATAAGACCGCTATTATAAGATCTCAAGAAAAGGTTTAAACGAAGAAGAAAACATTATTTGATGGCTAGGGGGGTGGTGAGGGAGGGTGAGGGTTATTCACTAACTAGATAGCAGATAAGAGTCATCTTAGTTGAAGGGAAGTACAGCACACACTACAGGGGAAGTCGGCATAACTGGACTAAACCAAAGCTTAGAAGTTTCCTGAATACAATCAAATACTTTGAGAGACAGAGTAGCAGGGATGGGGGGTCTGGGGACCATGCCTTCAGGGGATATCTAGGTCAAATGGCATAACAAAGCTTATTAAGAAAATGTTCTGCATCCTCCTTTGGTGAGTGGCGTCTGCGGTCTTAAAAGCTTGCAAGCAACCGTCTAAGATGCATCAGTTTGTCCCAACCAGTTGGACTAAAGAAGAACGAAGAACACCAAAGACACAAAGAAAGTATTAGCGCAAGAGACAGAATGGGCCACATAAACCAGAGACTTCATCAGCCTGAGACCAGAAGAACTAGATGTTGCCCGGCTACCACCAATGAACGTCCTGACAGGGAACACAGCAGAGGGTCCCTGATGGAGCAGTAGAAAGATGGGGTGCTGAACTCAAATTCTAGTGAGAAGACCAGACTTAATTGTCTGATTGAGACTGGAAGCGCCCCAGAAAGCATGGCACCCGCCTCTCTATCAGCCCAAAACTAAAACAGTCTTCCGAGGCCAGCTCTTCAGACAGGGATTGGACTGGACTTGGGACATAAAGTGATATTAGTGTAGATTGTGCCTCTTAGTCAAGTAGATACAAGAGACCAAAAGGGCAGCTTCTGTCCAGAGATGAGATGGGAAGGCAGAGAGAGTTAGGAACTGGTTGAATGGTCATGGGGAATCAGGGCCGGAAAGGAGTAGTGTGCTGTCGCACAATGGGGTGAACATTTAGAGTCTCATAACAATGTATGTAAAAAAAATTTTGTATGGGAGACTAACCTGAAATGTAAACTTCACTTAATTACAACAATTTAAAAAAAAAAAGAATTTAAGGTATTGAAAGAATTCCAAGCTGCACTGAAGGCATTGGTGAAAAACAAGCCTCCAGAAATTGACCAAATACCAATTGAAATGTTTCAACAAACAGATGCTGAGCAGGAGGTGCTCACTCATCTATGCCAAGAGATTTTGAAGACAGCTTCCTAGCCAATCGACTGGAAAAGATCTTATTTATATCCATTCTAAAGAAAAGTGATCCAATAGAATTCGGAAATATCATTAATAGAACATGCAATTAAAATTTTGCTGAAGATCATTCAAAAGCGGTTGCAGCAGTACATCAATAGGGCACTGCCAGAAATTCAAGCTAGATTCAGAAGAGGAAGTGGATGGTGATGTCAGATGGATCTTGTCTGAAAGCAGAGAATGCCAGAAAGATGTTTACCTATGTTTTATTGACTATGCAAAGGCATTAGACTCCGTGGATCCTTACAAATTATGGATAATATTGTGGAGAATGGGAATTCCAGAACTCTCAGTTGTGCTCATGAGGACCCTGTACATAGGCCAAGAGGCAGTCATTCCAACAGAACAAGGGGATACTGTGTGGTGTAAAATCAGGAAAAGTGTGTGTCATGGTTGCATCCTTTCACCATACTTACTGAATCTATATACTAAGCAAATAATCTGAGAAGCTGTACTATATGAAGAAGAATGATGCAAAAGCATTGGAGGAAGACTCATTAACAACCTGTGATATGCAGATGACATAGCCTTGCTTACTGAATATGAAGAAGACTCCAAGCATTTATTGATGAAAATCAAAAACTGTAACCTTCAGTATGGATTACACCTCTAAATGAAGAAAAAAATATCTCATAACTGGACAAATAACATCATGATAAATGCTGAAAAGATTGAATATTTCAAGGATTTCATTTTACTTGTATCCACAATCAATGTCCATGGAAGCAGCAATCAAGAAAATAAATGCTGTATGCATTGGGCAAATCTGCTGCAAAAGACCTTCTTAAAGTGTTAAAAAGCAAAGATGTCACATTGAAGACTCAGGTAAGCCTGACCTAGGCCATGGTATTTTTGGTCACCCATATGCATGTGAAAGCTGGATAAGAATAAGGAAGAGGAAGAATTATTGATGCCTTGGAATTGTGGTGTTGGCAAAGAATATTGTATATGCCATGGACTACTAGAAGAATGAAAAGTTCTGTCTTGGAAGAAATACAGTCAGAGGGCTCCTTGGAAGTGAGGACGGTAAGACTTCATCTCACATACTATGAACATGTTATCATGAGGGAACAGTCCCTGGAGAAGGACATCATGCTTAGTAAAGAAGAGGGTCGGCAAAAAAGAGGAAGACCTTCTACAAGATGGATTGACACAGTGGCTGCAACAATGGATTCAATCATAGCAATGATTGCGACCATGGCACAGGACAGGATGGTGTTTCGTTCTGTTGTACGAGGGGTCACTATGAGTCAGAACCAACTTGAAGGAACTTAACATCTATTCAAAGCATGTAATAAATTAAATACCATGTGTCATGGATTGGATTGTGTCCCCAAAAAATATCTGTCAACTTGGCTGGGTCATGATTCCCAGCATTGTATGATTGTGTACCATTTTGTAATCTGATGTGATTTCCTTACGTGCTGTAAATCTATCACTATGATGTAATAAAATGGATTCACGGCAGTTATACTGATGAGGTCGACAAGATTAGTTAGTGTCTTAAGCCAATCTCTTTAGAGATGTAAAAGAGAGAAACAAGCAGAGAGACATGGGAGTCTCATACCACCAAGAAAGCAGCGCCGGGTGCAGAGCACGTGCTTTGGACCTGAGGTTCCTGTGCTGAGAAGCTCCCAGACCAAGGGAAGACTGATGACAAGGAACTTCCTTTGGAGCTGACAGAGAGAGAAGGCCTTTCCCTGGAGCTGATGCGCTGAATTTGTAATCGTAGCCTACTAGACTATGAAAGAATAAATATCTCTTTGCTAAAGGCATCCAGTTGTCATAGCTCTGTTACAGCAGCACTAGATGACTAAGACACCACGTTTAGTTATAAATAGATTATCAAAAATAAACCTATTTTATCTGAGACTATATTGTACATGTTTAAATCCAGAATATGAATATACGTAATATAAATGATACTATTCATACTTATATCTTATTTAGTGCACCAAATCTATAATATATTGTAGTTGTTGTTAGGTGTTGTCCCGTTGGTTCCCACATATAGCAACCACGATTCTATGCCATCCTCACAGTGGTTGTTATGTTTGAGTCCATTGTTGCAGTCACTGTGTCATCCCATCTCGTTAAGGGTCTTCCTCTTTTTCACTGGCTCTCTACTAAGTATGATGTCCTTCTCCAGGGACTGGTCTCTCCTGAAAATACGTCCAAAATATGTGAGATTAAGTCTCTCCATCTTTGCTTCTAAGGAGCATTCTGGCTGTACTTCTTTAAAGACAGATTTGTTCGTCCTTCTGGCTATCATGATATATTTAATATTCTTTGCTAACACCATAATTCAAAGGAGTCAGTTCTTCTTTAGTCTTCCTTACACATGTCCAATTTTCTCATGCATATGTAGTGACTGAAAATATTACGGCTTGAGTCAGGCCACCTTAGTCCTTAAAGTGACATTTTTGCTTTTGAACAGTTTAAACAGATCTTTGCAGCAGATTTGCTAATGCAATATATCATTTGATTTCTTGACTGCTGCTTCCGTAGGCATTGTTTTTGGATCCAAGTAAAATGAAATCTTTGACAGCGTCAATCTTTTCTCCATTTATCATGATGTTGCTTATAGGTTCAATTGTGAGGATTTTTGTTTTTTTATGCTGAAGTGTAACCCATACCGAAGGCTGCAGTCTTCAACTTTCATCAATAAGTGCTTCAAGTCCTCTTCACTTTCAGCTAGCAAGGTTGTGTCATCTGCATATCACAGGCTGTTAATGAATCTTTCTCCAATCCCAATGCCTCATTCTTCTTTATATAGTCCAGTTTCTCGGATTATTTTCTCAACACACAGATTGGCCAATGCCAGTCCATTTCAGCTTATTAAGACCTAGGATTAACAATCTTTTTTTTTTTAAATATTTTATTGTACTTCAGGTGAAGGCTTACAGAACAGATAGTTTCTCATGTAACAGTAACACACATGCTGTTTTATGACATTGGTTAACAACCCC
>NW_004444065.1:4248459-4256161 GCF_000243295.1 Trichechus manatus latirostris
TCTCTTCATTTGATGTTCTAGGGTTTCAGGATTGTTGATTCTCTGTTTGGCTTAGTTTTTCGGATCTTTGTTGTGGAGGGACGGCGTGGTGCTTCTGCCGAGACCGCCATCTTGCCGGAGTCCTCGGATTAACAATCTTTATGCAGTTCATTTCATTTTTGACAACTTCCAATTTTCCTAGATTCATACTTCGTTTATTTCATGCTCTATTAATGGATATTTGCAGCTGTTTCTTCTCATTTTGAGTTGTGCCACCTCAGCAAATGAAGGTTTTGAAAGCTTTACTCTATCCACTTCATTGAAGTTGACTCTACTTTGAGGAGACAGCTTTTCCCCAGCCATATTTTCAATGCCTTCCAACCTGAGGGGCTCATCTTCCAGCACTATGTCAGACAATGTCCTGTTGCTATTCATAAGGTTGTCCCTGGCCAATTTTTTCAGAAACAGAATTCCAGCTCCTTCTTCCTAGTCTGTCTTAGTCTCAAAGCTTCTCTGAAACCTGTGCACTATAGATGACCGATGGCACAGCTTCCAGCATCACAGCAACATGCAAGCCACCACAGTATGACAAACTGACAGACATGTGGGGAATAATGATGTATTACGAAGATGTATTCCAAAACAGTGTACATTGCTGTCAGCCTTGAAACAAAGTAATGTCATGAGAAGAGAAATACATATTTTAGTATTCCTCAGGTAACTTGTCATGATACACTTAAGAGGTCAAATTCTTGTTATTGCCACTATAAATAATGATACACAGGAATTCAAACAGGAACAAGACTGTTGCTCAACTAAGGAGATTTATTTTTATTGCTTCTCATTATGTTACTTTTTCTTCAAAAGCTAGAAATAACTATTTAACAATTGCCATCACAGCATCGCCTGGAATAGAGAAAACATACACTTGTGAATATTTAATTAGTATATCATGTTTTCTTAAGAACACAGGTTGAATGAAAATGCATGTGATACTCATTATTCCTGGCACTCCACCTAGCAGTGCATTTTCCACAGCACTAGGAATACAGTTGATGAGTCTACACCAGAATTCAGAAGCCTGAATGAGTTTTGAAATATGGAATTTTCTACACAGTCTAAAAGGAAACGTCCTGTGCAGATGTCATTCAAAAAGAAAATTGATAATCATCTTTACTCTTTTCTTTGCAAGCTACATTATAATTAATTCAATTGGTATTTATTTTATCGTGTATTACAACTCATAGATTTAGTAAAAATCATAAATGCTTTATTATTCCATTTGCCTAGTTTTTAAGAAAATGTTCTCATTTTTCCCCACAACTCCAGTATCTATTGCATATCAATGCCATCAATAAAATTTTCCATATTCATAAGCATATCAGTTGTGTTTTTTCCCTTTAGACTCCCCAGCTAATATGTGCTGCTCACCTTGGATTGGCCCTGCTGGCTGACAACGACTACTGCACACCTGCCATTCTGAAACATCTCTGATATCTCTTCCTCAGACTTCTCTTTGTCGCCATCTCTGTAGAATCCTGTGGAGTCTTTCTTTTTATCTGGATACCACGTTTTACTCTCATAGTATCATCTTTTTCTGCAGCATTACAAGTGCTAAAGTGGCTTTATAGTAGGCAAACTGCATGGTGGGTTGATGATTATTATTATATCTTTTTAAATATCTTTATCTTAATTCCTGACTGGGAAGAATTCTGATTTGAAAATAAATTTCAGCCAGAATATTGAAGGCAATCTTCTGTTTCCTTATACCTCTACTTTTTTTTTTCTAAATTAGTAATCGTTTTGTCTTTATGCTTTTTCTTTTACTTCTTTTTCTGAAGTAGTAATTGTTTTGTCTTTACTATATTGCTGTGTTTAACCCTTTTTTGGGGAGTGTTATATAGGGTCGGAAACCCTGGTGGTGTAGTGGTTAGGTGTTACGGCTGCTATCCAAAAGTTCAGCAGGTCAAATCCACCAGGCCTTCCTTGGAAACTCTATGGGACAGTTCTACTCTATCCTATAGGGTCGCTGTGAGTTGGAATCGCCTCTACGGCAACAGGTTTAGTTTTTCTGGTTTGGCCTATAGGGTTGCTATGAATTGGAATTGGCTTAGGTTTTATTAATGATACCAATTACAGGTAAACATAACAGACAATGCAATCAAGATTCTCATAATCAGGGTGGGAAGAACAAGCAATATCTTCTCTTTACACAATGTTTTCTTAACAAGGCTTATTTCTACCTTTGTGTGATGTCTTTATGTGCAGTATACTCTCATGCTTGTTCTATTTAAAGAAACAGCAATCAAATAAACATTATTTTATTATACACAAAGAGTTGTCTAATCAGCAAAAGGTATCATAAAGATATAACAATTAAAAAGAGGTAAAATATTAAATTTAAAAGATCATTTAATGAAGATAATATACAAGTGATAAGAGTTAAAGAAAGAGAAAAAAAAGTCTTCAAATCTGCTTCTATTTATTTATTTTTTATGTCTCAGTGATTAGTCCTACTCTTCCCCTAGCAGGTGTTAGAAACCAGAGAACCTACATATCATTTTTAGAGCATAAGCATTCTACTTTTTTAATTTCTTTCTAAATTATCTAATTCTTTTTATCTACATGGTAACCAAATCACCTCAAGTCATCATAATCCTGTCAAATAACATGTTATATTAAAAGACATATTTGGTACACAGTTAAACACTTCAGTTATTACTCTATTAACACTTTTTTCTAACTTGAAAATATAAGTTCAAAACAATTTAGTAGATCTATGTGCTTTTAAAATATAGCTGAAATCCCTTAGAACACCTGACAAAGCTTTGATGGCATAATCCCTGATAAAGTGATAAGAATTAGTTGTAGCATTCCTTACCATCCTGAATGTCTTTTACACCCTAGATCTATGCAGTAATTTATAATTTCATGAAAGTCCATTAGTCTTCATTCATCTTCATGCTTTAATTGTAAGTACTCCTACCTATTTGCTTGACATCATTTCCCTCCTCACTCTTATTTAGACAAACACTCTGAATAATTTTTCAATTAAAGTGTTATTCCCCCAGAAAGCTTTCAAGATAATCATACTGTGTGCTTTGTGTACCTCCTTTATCTGTGCGTAGAAACTTTATTAATATTTTCTGTAGTAATTGCCCATTACCCACAGTGTTAGGCCCACAAAATTTTGAGTCATTTAAAGGTAGAAAATGTGTCTAATTAATCTTGGAGTAACAGCAAGAAAACAGACTTGGCACATAGTTGATGTGAAGAAAATGCACGTTGAATGAATTCCCTGATGACAAAATTGGGCAAATTCTCTAGATTTCCTTTGATTATAGAAAAGAAACAATAAACCAGCAGGTAGAATACCAAAATTTTTTTTTAAATTGTACTTCAGGTGAAGGCTTACAGAACAAATAGTTTCTCATGAAACAGTAGTACAGATGTTGTTTTATGACATTGGTTAACAACCCCACAACATGTCAACCCTCTAACTTCTCAACCTTTTTTTTTTTTGGTGAAAATACACAGAGCCAAAGATACACCATTCCAAAAATTTCTACATGCACAGTTCAGTGACGTTGACTACGCTCTTCCAATTGTGCTGTTATTCTCACTTAAGATGAAGGCTTACAGAACAAAATAGTTCCTCATTTAACAGTTACTACACATGTTGCCCTATGACAATGGTTAACAATCTCACAACACATCAACAATATCCTTATTCAAGCTTGGGTTCCCTATCACCAGCTTCCTTGTCCCCTTTTGCCTTCTGGCCCTTGTCACTGGACTACTGTACCTCATTAGTCCCATTTGGTTTTATGGGGTTGTCCACTCCCAGGCTGAACGGTGAACCTCGGGGATAACTTCACCACTGAGCTAAAAGGGTGTCTGGGGGCTATACTCTCGTGGTTTCTCCAGTCTCCTTTAGGCCAGTAAATCTGGTCTTTTTTTTTTTTTTGTGAGTTAGAATTATGCTCTACATCCTTCTCTAGCTCTGTCCAGAACCCTCTGTTGTGATCCTGGTCAGAGCAGTCAGTGGTGGTAGCCGGGCACCATCTAGCTGTACTAGACTCAGTCCGGTGGAGGCCTTGGTAGCTGTGGACCATTATTCCTTTGGACTAATCTTTTCCTTTTATCCTGTTCTCTTCAGAATACCAAAAATTTTGACCACAAGATCATGACAATTCTTAATGTACAAAAAATAAAAATCAATGGAATATAAGATTATATAAAATTTCTGGAGATGATTTCCAGATTTGTTTATTAAACCAGGCAAATGAATATACTCAGAGTTGAATAAAACTTTGACAAAAAAATTAGTACTGAAGTTCCTTTCAACCTGAGACTCTCTGTGGTCTTTTGTAAATGCAATTAAGTAAAAACTGAATTTATAATAAAGTCCCCAAGAACCTTATTGCAAATTCCAACACAAAAATAAATCAATTTGTCAGAATTTTTTAATCAGCTTCTTCCTTGGTTCCCCAACATGGAATGCCAATGAACTTATGTCGTACTTTGTATTTAGGAGTAAAGAGACGATATCTTATTATCCCTTCTCCTCATTGATTGGTAGCTTTTCACTAAATAATTAGTGAAGATGGAAGGAATACAGAGAGTCAGTGTACCAAAAATAATTGGTCTACATTCATCCATTTCAGGAGGTAGCATATGATCAAGAACTGATGGTACTGAAGGAAGAAACCCAAGCTGAACTAAGGCATTGGCGAAAAACAAGGTTGCAGGAATTGACGGAATACCAGTTGAGATGTTTCAACAAACGATGCATCACTGGAGGTGCTGACTCGTCTATGCAAAAAAATTTGGAAGAAAACTCCCTGGCCAACTGACTGGAACAGATTCATATTTGTCCCATTCCAAAGAAAGATGATACAACAGAATGCCAAAATTATCAAACCATATCATTAATACCACATGCAAATAAAATTTTGCCGAAGATTATTCAAAAGTGATTGCAACAGTACATCAACAGGGAATCGCCAGAAATTCCATCCGGATTCAGAAGAAGACGTGAAACAAGGGACATCATTGCTGATATCAAATTCATCTTGGATGAAAACAGAGAATATCAGAAAGATGTTTACCTGTGTTTTATTGACTGCACAAAGACATTTGACTGTGTAGCTCCTAACAAATTATGGATGACATTGCAAAGAATTGGAATTCCAGAACACTTAATTGTACTCATGAGGAACCTGCACATAGACCAAGAGACAGTCATTCGAACAGAATTTGGGGATACTGTGTGGTTTAAAATCAGGAAAGGTATGCCTTAGGTTGTGTCCTTTCGCTACACTTATTCAATCTTTATGCTGAGCAAATAATCTGAGAACCTGGACTATATGATGAAGAAGGCAGCATCAAGATTGGAGGAAGACTCACTAACAACTTGCAATATTCAGATGGTACAACCTTGTTTGCTGACAGTCAAGAGGACTTGAAGCACTTATTGATGAAATTCTAAGACTACAGCCTTCAGTACTGATTACACCTTAACATAAAGAAAACAAAATACTGGCAACTAGAACAATAAGAAACATCATAATAACTGGAGAAAGTATTAAAGCTGTCAAGGATTTCATTTTACTTCAATCCACAATTAATGCTCATGGAAGCAACAGTCAAGAAAAACGATATATTGCATTGAGCAATTCTGCTGCAAAAGTCATCTTAAGGGGTTAAAAAGCAAAGTTGCCACTTTGAGGTATAATGTGCACCTGACCCAACCCATGATATTTTCATTAGCCTCATATGCATGTGAAAGCTGGACAATGAATAAGGAAGACTGAAAAAGAACTGATGCCTTTGAATATTGACTATGGTGTGGACTGCCAGCAGAACTAACAAATATATCTTGGAAGAAGATCAACCAGAATGCTCCTTAGAATAGAGGATGGTGTCTTAGTTATCTAGTGCTGCTGTAACAGAAATACAAGTGGATGGCTTTAACAAACAGAAGTTTATTCTCCATCAGTCTTCCCCAGGACTAGGAGATTCTCTGAGCAGGAATTCCAGGTCCAAAGGACGTGCTCTGCTCCCACTGCTGTTTTCTTGGTGGTATGAGTTCTTTGTCTCTCTGCTTGCTTCTCTCTTTTATATCCCAAAAGAAACCAGCTCAACACACAATCCAATCCTGTAGATTCAGTCCTGCCTCATCAACACAACTGCCACCCATCCCCCCGATTAACATCATAGAGGCAGGATTTACAACACATAGCAAAATTCCATAAGATGTCAAAATGGTGGACAATTACACAATACCGGGAATCATGGCCCAGCCTAACTGATAAGCTTAAAGCTGTCAAGGATTTCCACACATTTTAGGGGGACACAATTCAATCCATGACAGAAGACAAGACTCTTTTCACATATTTGGACATGGTATCAGGAGGAACCAGCCTCTGGAGAAGGATCTCATGTTTGGTAAAATAGAAGGGCAGCAAAAAAGATGAAGACCCTCAAGAGATGAATTGATACACTTGCTACAACAATGGGCTCAAGCATAACAATAATTGTGGGGATGACGCAGGACCAGGCAGTGTTTTCTTCTGTTGTTCTTAGGGTCGCAATGAGTGGCAACTGACTCAAAGGCATCTAAAAACAAGGAATACTTAGTGACCTCTTATTAGCAGAGTATGACTTTTTTTTTTATTATACGACCTCTTCCATATTCACTGTGTAGAAATTTTGTGTTTGTAGATTTGTTATACAATTCAAAAAGAAATAATGAGCATGAACATCAAATTCTATCATTGCTCAAAACTGCAACTGAATTCAAAGTTATCTAGAATTAGTAGTTTTTTTTTCATTTTCAAATCCTTGTCTGGTTAGTCTTTCTAATATACAAATATTTATTTTCTGGAGGTTGAACATAAAGGATTTCTTTTTTTAATTTTTTTATTGTACTTTAGATGAAGGTTTACAGAACAAATAGTTTCACATTAAACAGTCAGTACAGATATTGTTTTATGACATTGGTTTACAACCCCACAATATGTCAACACTGTCCCTTCTCGACTTAGGAGGACCCATTTTTGGTGAAAATATACATAGCCAAAGTTACACCATTTCAAGACTATCTACATGTACAATTCAGTGACATCGATTACATTCTTCCAGTTGTGCTGCTATTCTCACTATCCTTTTCCAAATTTCTCCATCACCATTATCTTCAACTCACTGCCCCCTAGGCACATCAAACCTTATGAGTTGCTCTTGTCAATTTGCTCTTATATAGATAACTCTTTTTTTTTTTTTTTTGTACCTTAGATGAATCTTTGCAGAACAGTTTCTCATTAAACAGTTGGTATACATATTGCCCTATGACAGTGGTTAACAAAACCACGATTTGTCAACACGGTCACTTCTCAACTTTGGGTTCCCTATCACCAGCTTTCCTGTCCCCTCCCGCCTTCCAGTCCTTGTCCCTGTGCCTCATTAGTCCCGTTTTGTTTTATAAGGCTGTCCAATCCCAGGCTGAATCGTGAACTTTGGGAGTGACTTCACTACTGAGCTAAAAGGGTGACCAGGAGCCATACCCTCGGGGTTTCTCCAGTGTCTTTTAAGCCAGTAAATCTGGTCTTTTTTTTTTTTTATTATTCTACTTCAGGTGAAGGCTTACAGAACAAATAGTTTCTCCTGAAACAGTAGTACACATGTTGTTTTATGACATTGGTTAACAACCCCACAACATGTC
>NW_004444065.1:4256950-4266842 GCF_000243295.1 Trichechus manatus latirostris
CATGGTACCCACAGCCCTCTGCCCAGCAATGCAGTGCCTCAGGGAGTTTTGAAGTGTCTACGGAGCTTCCATAACCTTTCTTTGTACAAGTTGTGCTGGCTTCCCCAGTATTGTGTATTGTCTTACCTTTCACCAAAGTCACTACTTATCTATTGTCTGTTTAGTTCTCCCCACCCCTCCCATCCCTCATAATCAAAAGAGATTGTTTCTTTTTGTGTGTAAACTTTTACATGTGTTTTTACATTAGAGGTCTCATACAATATTTCTCCTTTTGTGATTGACTTATTTCACTCAGCATGTCCTCCATTTTCATACATGTTATGCGATGCTTCACAGGTTCATCATTGTTCTATAATGTTGCATAATACTCTATTATGTGCATGTAACATAGTTTGTTTATCCATTCATATGTTGATGGGCATCTAGGTTATTTCCATCTTTTTGGTATTGTGAACAGTGCTGCAATGAATATGGATGTGCATATGTCTATTCGTGTGACAGCTCTTATTTCTCTAGGATATATTCCTAGAAGTGGGATTGCATTTTTTGTAGTGCTTTTTTTTTCTTTCTTTCTTTTTTTTTTTTTGTGGTGCTGACCTTTTCTTTGTTCTTCCTACTCTCTTGTGTTGAGTTCCTTTTGTTTGTGGATTTTTTTTTTTTTCATTTCTTTTGTTTTTGTAGGTTTTCTTTTTACGGACACTTTATGTTTTTCTTCTTTATTTTGATGAGTTGGTTTGTTAACTTTCTTTGTGGTTACCTTGAAATTTACCCTTATCTTCCTAGATTTGAACCAGTCTATTATTACTTCGTATCACCTTGCCTTCCTCTCTATTAGAAAGTTCTATACCTACACCATTTATTCCCTTTTTTGTTGTTCTGATGCTGTTGTCATTTACACATTAACCTCTCTGGTTCCCTGTTGTAATTCTTTTGGTTTTGCATACTCCTTAAGAGTTCATTTGCTAGGTTGGTATCTGGCTAGTACAATCCTGTGTCCTATATTCAGCCTGTGGTCTGATGTTTGTTCTCAGATCGAAGGGCTGCCTTTACTAAGTCTTGTAAGGTTGGTTTGGTTTTTATATAGTCCATTAATTTCTGTTTATCTGGAAATGACCTAATTTCACCATCACATTTGAACAAGAGTTTTGCAGGATATAATATTCTTGGCTGGCATTTTTTTTTTCTTTCGATGTTTTATATATGTCATCCCATTGCCTTCTTGCCTGCATGGTTTCTGCTGGATAATCCAAGCTTAATCTTATTGTTTCTCCTCTGTATGTGTCTTTGTTTTTCTCGAGCAGCTCTTAGGATTCTTTGTTTGTCTTTGGTTTTAGTGAGTGTGATTATGATACGCCTTGGTGATTTTCTTTTAGGGTCTATCCTGTATGGGATTCGTTGAGCTTCTTAGATGGCCAGCTTTTCATCTTTTATGATATTGGAAAGTTTTCTGTCAGCAGTTCTTTAATGATTCTCTCTGTGTTTTCTGTTTTCTCCCCCTGTTCTAGAACTCTGATCACTCGTAGATTTTTACCTTTGACTGTATCACACACAATTCTCAGGGCTTCTTCATTTTTCTTCATTCTTTTTTCTGATTTTTCCTCAGAGTTGTAGCCTTATGTTTGTCTTCAATTTCGCAGATCCTATTTTCCATTGTTTCAAACCTGCTTCTCAGCCCTTCTATGACACTGTCCGTTTCTGAAATCTTGTTTATCTTTTGGATTTCTAATTGTTTTTGTATTATTTCTAGTTGTGAATTTACTTTAGCATTATGTTCCTGCATTATTTTCTTGTATTCCTCCATTTTTTGTCTGTATTTTCCATGAATTTGCCTGCCATTTCCATAAATTTGTCTATTTTTTCCTCAGTTTTGTCTGCTTTTTGCTTCCACTCTTGGATACTTCTGAATATTAGAGATTTGAATTCCCTATCAGTTAGGTCTGGTGCCTTTTCTTCTACTGGAAAATCATCTGATGTTTTATTTTGGACACCTACTGGAACCATCCTGTCCTGTTTTGTAATTTTTTTTTATATTGTCTGCTGTCTTCCGGGCATTCAGTGGTTATTTTCCCATTTATTGATTGTATAATTTTTTTAGTCCTGATTTTTGTTTTATTTTGTTACATCTGAGCAAGTCAATTGTGCTTTCTTTGTTGTTTATTTGTCCTTGGGATGATACTTTTCACCTCCTTCTCCAATGGGCAGGGTGAGTAACTCAGTTATGGTACAGCAGGACAGGTACAGAAGAAGAGGAGTTGCTGGGATGGGTTGTTTTTGGTACATACCAAGGCTGACAATACGGACCAGGAATGAGTGCAGGGCAGGTTTCAGTAGGTCGTACTTGTGCTGCTTGGGAGTGTGATGTTCAGCACACCATGCAGGTAGACAGGAAGGAGGAGGTAGATTGTGATGTGTGGTGCTAAGATGGTTATGGGAAAGAGGAGAGAGAGGAGAGAGGAACAGAGCCAAAAACAAACAAAAAAGAGTGCTAAGGTAGCTTGCTACTGGAGTGGAGAGATGAGAGATGGAGAAAAGGGGAAAAAATTTAAAAAGAAAAAGGTTAAAAGAAAAAAATGAATAAATTGAGAAACTGGAAATGAAGACAGACAAGGGAATAAGACAAAGAAGAAAACAAAAGAAAAAAAACCCCAAAACCAAAAAAAAAAATTAAAAAAAAAAACAAGAAAAAAGAAATGTCCCCAGGGATGTCCCTGTGCATCTGTGCAGAGTAATGGAGTAGCTTCCAAGCCGCACAGTACTGCCAAGCTAGAACGGGCTCCCAAGCCAAGAAAAGAAAATGAAAACAAAGAAATCAAAACCGAACAGATCAGAGCAGACAAAAAAGCCCTGGGGGTCCCACCAGCTTGGCGGCATGGGCCAGGAAGCAGTTTCACAGTTGAGTGGTGTTTCCCAACCTTTCAGGAAGAAGCAAAGATGGCACACAGAGCTAGGTATTTGAGTTAAAGGAGCAAGAGGTGGTGAGAGGTAAGGAAAAAATCTAAAGAAGCGGAAAAAAGCAACACCAGCAGTCAACAAAAGGCCCTCATCTAGCTGGCCAGTATGGGCGGGTGGAATCAAAGCAACACCTGGGTGAAGCTGGTGTTTCCCGACCAAGAGACTATGGCTGCAGGAAGCAGAGGAGGCCGAGTGGGGGTGAAGAAGTCTTGGGGGGTAGGAAAGCATGTATTGCTTGTTACAGGTTGTTCTATCTCCTGCTGGAAGCCCTGTGAAGCTGCTTTCTTTTACCCCCTGTTTGCTGATCTCTGATAGGAGTCCAAGATGGCTGATCCGTGCTGCAGTAGCTGATAAGGGGCCTCTGCATGTATCTCTTCTCACTCTCTGTTCTCGGTCAGTTTCTTATTCCATTCAGTGCTTGGCTGAGTCCTTTATCTCTTCATTTGATGCTTAACATTTCAGTTTTTTAGTTTTTTCTGATCTTTGCTGTGGAGGGACGGCATGGTGCTTTTGACTATAGCGCCATGTTGCCTGGAAGTCCCTAATATTTATTTATAGTAAAAACTAATACAAGTGTTGCTTGAAAATAATCATTGCACAGAATAATAACTCAGTGCATGCTGCTAACTCTTAAAAAGGTTCTAGGTTCTTGGCAACATCTTAGACCATCATTCAGGGTTTTTTTCTTCTATTTTCTATTCTGTATGCAGTCTTCATGCGGTTTTTTTTTTTTTTTTTTTAATGCAAGTAACATAGTTTATTGTTTCCAGAGCTCTATACAATATGAAATTTTCATTAGGTATGTTTATGTCAAATGGGTTTTAGAAACACAGAAGTTAAAGTATGTAAACACTTCCTGAGTAAGTTTAGATCTTTTTTAGAAGGCAACTAATTATTAAAAAGTTTGACATTAATAAAACCCAATGCTTAGCATTTCTGTACTAACATGTAACTTAGAAAACAAAGCAAGGCAAAATACATCCTAATAAACTATATTAAGAAAACATTTAAGGGATGAAAAGAATTGCTGTCTCTCTGTACTTGTTTCTGGTTTAAATATCTGAGAACTAAAATTATAATCTTATTTAATTTATCAGCTTAACTCTTTTCTTTTATATATTCATGGTCTATGCGCTGTTGAAATCATCACATCATACCTCAAGTAATAAATATTCCTTGTATAATATTAGTAAATTTATATACAAAATCTTATTAAATGACCAACTTTAGAAATTGAATGATCAACGTGTTAAAATGTGTTTTTATATATTGGTGTTCCTAAATCCACCATATTTTATGTGATGCTAACTTAAGTTCCAGAATTATCTTTTAGTGTTTCTTAATACTACCACTAAGCCTGCATGTGCTCTCCTGTTTTTACATACAGAATGAAAAAGTTTAAACATCTCTAAATTGTCTCTCTGTCTCCATTTCTTAAATTTTAATTTATTAACCAAGTCACTGTACTGGTAAGTCTGAGATTGACCATCCACAAACTACAGAAACAATTCATTATTTTTTACCCTACCCTCACAACATCTTTTTTTTTTCACTTTTACCTTGCTGTACTGCTGTCTTAATTTTGATGTCATTTGACACCACTCCTAGCTATATGGATTCATCCTGATTGACCAAACTAGTCACTTCAATCACATTACCTTTGTAGGAAATGCACACAATTCGTTTCAGCATAAAGACTAGGAAATTTTTGCAGAGTTAGGAAAGAAAAGTTCTTTCTTTTGAAACTAAGAATATTTAGATATAATGTCAGACAACATCTCTGCCATTTTGGGGAAGTCCGCCTGAGAGCAAATCCACAGATGAAGAAGGGTAGATCTGAGAGAGTTCCAGGGAATTTGAACTGATGGGCAGTTGTTAAGAACTTGGCTGCTAACCAAAAGGTCAACAGTTCGAATCCACCAGCCGTTCCTTGGGAACCCTATGAAGCAATTCTACTCTGTCCTTTAGAGTCACTCTGAATCAGAATCAACTTGACAGCAACGGTTTTTTTTTTTGTTGTTGTTGTTTGTTTGTTTGTTTTAATAACATGGAACCCCATGCATCTGTCAGTTTGTCGTACTGTGGTGGATTGCATGTTACTGTGATGCTGGAAGCTGTGCTACCAGTATTTCAAATACCAGCAGGGTCACCCATGGTGGACAGGTTTCAGTGGAGCTTCCAGAATAAGACAGACAAGGAAAAAGGACCTGGAAGTGTACTTATGAAAAAAATTGGCCAGTGAAAACCTTATGGAAAGCAGAAGAACATTGTCTCATATAGTGCCAGAAGATAAGGCCCTCAGGTTGGAAGACACTCAAAATATGACTGGGGAAAAGCTGCCTCCTCAAAGGAGAGTCAACCTTAATGGTAACATAGAGCAAAGTTTAAGGAAGTTCATTTGATGAAGTGGCATGTCTCAAAATGAGAACAGTTGCAAACATCCATTAATAATTGAACATGGAATGTACAAAGTATGAATCTAGGAAAATTGGAAATCATTAAAAAATGAAATGGACCACATAAAGACCATTTTCCTAGGCATTGGTGAGCTGAAATGGACTGGTATTGACCATTATGGATCAGACAATCATATGGTCTACTATGCCAGAAATAAAAAATTGAAGAAGAATGGTGTCTCATTCATTGTCATGAAGAACATTTCAAGATCTGTCCTGAGGTACAAGTCTGTCAGTAATATGATAATATCCATATGTCTACAAGGAGAACACGTTAATATGACTATTATTGAAATTTACACATCAACCACTAATGCTAAAGATGAGGAAATTGAAGATTTTTGCCAACTTCTTCAGTCTGAAATTCATTAAACATGCAATCAAGATACATTGATAATTACTGGTGATTGGAATGTGAAAGTTGGAAACAAAGAACAATGTTATTGGAAATTAGGGCCTAGGTGATGGGAAGGACTCTGGAGATTACATGATAGAATTTTGCAAAATCAATGACTTCTTCATTGTAAATATCTTTTTTTCAACAACAAAAATAGTGACCATACACTTGGCCATCACCAGATGGAATACTCAGGAATCAAATTGACTACATCTGTGGAAAGAGATGATGGAGAAGTTCAATAGCATCAGTCAGAACAATGCCAGGGGCCACTGTGGACAGAGCATCACATGCACCTATGCAAGTTAAAGATGGGGCTGAAGAAATTTAAATTAAGTCCATGACAGTCAAAATATGACCTTAAGTATATCCGACCAGAATTTAGAGACTATCTCAACAATAGGCTTGATACATTGAACACTAAAGACCAAAGACAAGAAGACTTGTGGAATGATATCAAGGACATCACACATGAAGAAAGCAAAAGACATTAAAAAGACAGAAAAGAAAGAAAAGACAAAAATGTATGTTATATGAGACTCTGAAAATTGCTCTTGAAGTAGAGTAACTAAAGCTAACAGAAGAAATGAAGAAGTAAAAGAGCTGAACAGAAGATTTCAAAAGACAGCCCAAAAAACAAAGTCGAGTATTATAACAAAATAAGCAAAGACCTGGAGTTAGAAAACCAAAAGGGAAGAACATTCTAGGCATTTCTCAACCTGAAAGAACTGAAGAAAAAATCCAAGCCTTGAATTTCAATATTGAAGGATTCTAGAGGAAAATATTGAACAATGGAGGAAGCAGCAAAAGAATATTGAAGGAATGCGCAGGTTACTGTACCAAAAAGAACTGGTCGATGTTCAACTATTTCAGGATGTAGTATATGGTCAAGAACTGATGCTACTGAAAGAAGTTCAAGCTGCACTGAAGAGAATGGGGAAAACCAAAACTTCAGGAAATGATAAAATACGAATTGAAGTCTTTCAACAAACTGATGCAGCACTGGAGGTGGTCACTCTTCTATGCCAATAAATTTGAAGGACAGCTGGGTGACTAACCGACTGAAAGAGATCCATATTTCTGCCCATTCCAAAAAAAGGTGATCCAACAGAAAGTGAAAAACTATCAAACAATATCATTAATATCACACATGTAAAATTTTGCTTAAGATCATCCAAAAGCAATTGTTGCAGTACGTTGACAAGGAAGAGTCAGAAATTCATGCCAGATTCAGAAGAGGACATGAAATGAGGGATATCATTGTTGAGTCAAATGCACCTTGGCTGAAGGCAGAGAATAGCAGAAAGATGTTTGCCTGTGTTTTATTGACAGTGCCAAGGAATTCGACTGTGTGGATCATAACAAATTATGGGTATCATTTCAAAGAAAGGAAATAGCAGAACATCTAATTGTCTTCATGAGGAACCTATACACAGACCAAGAGGCAGTCGTTCAAAGAGAACCAGGGAATACTGCATGGTTTAAAAATCACCAAGGCATATCATAATCACACTCACCAAAAATAAAGTAAAAGAAAGAATCCTGAGAGGATATCAAGAAAAACGAAGTCACATACAGAGGGGAAACAATAAGACCAAGCTCTGACTACTCGGCAGAAACTATGTAGGCAAGAAGGCAATGGGATGACATACAGAAAACCTTGAAAGACAGAAATTTCCAACCAAGAATAATATATCCTGCAAAAATATTGTCAAAATACGATTGTGAAATTGGGTCATTTCCAGAAAATCTGAAATTAAGGGAATATGTAAAAACTAAAACAAACTTACAAGAATTATTAAAGGGAGTCCTTCGGTTTAAGAAGAAAGATCAGACCACAGCCTGAAACTAGGATGCAAGATTGCAAAACCCAGATCCCAACCAAGGAAGTGAACTCGCAAGGACTATTAAAAACCAAAAGATTTACAACAGGCAACCAGAGAGGTTAATCTGCAAATGACTACAACATCAGAACAATAAAAGAGGGAATAAATGGTGTAGGTATAGAACTTTCTAACAGAAATGAAGGCAAGGCAATACCAAGTAGTAATAGACTGGTTCAAACTTGGGAAGGTAAAGGTAAAATTCAAGGTAACCACAAAGAAAGTTAACAAACCGACTCATCAAAATAAAGAAGAAAAACCTAAAGTCTCAGTAAAAACAAAATGTACAAAAACAAAAGAAATGGAAAAAAAAATCCACAAAAGGAATTCAGCACAGGAGAGTAAGAGGAACAAAGAAATTGTCAGTACCACAAAAAAAGCACCACAAAATGATAGCAATAAACTTAAACTCACACCTATCAATAATCACACTGAACAAAAATGGCCTAAATTCACCCATAAAGAGACAGAGTGACAGAATGGATAAAAAAACAGGATACATCAATATGCTGTCTAAAAGAGATACACCTTAGAAATAAAGACATAAATTCATTAAAAATCCAAACGTTGAAAAAAATATATCAAGGAAACACTCACCAAAAAATAGCAGGAGTGGCAATTAATCTCAGGTAAAATAGACTTCAAAACAAAATTCACTATAAGAGACAAAGAAGGGCACTAAATTATGATTAAAGTGATGATCCAACATAGATAACCATAATAAATATCTATGCACCCAATGACAGGGCTCCAAAATGCATAAAACAAACTTTAACAGCACTGAAAAGAGAAATTAACAGTTCCTGTATAATAGTAGAAGACCACGCTCAGTAAAAGACAGAACATGTAGAAACTCAGCAAAAATACAGACGATCTAAAGGCCACAATCAGCCAACTTGAACTCATAGATATATATAGAAAATTCCACACAACAGCTGCAAAGTACACATTCTTTTCCAACACATATGGAACATTCTCCAGAATAGGCCACATCTCAGGCCACAAAGCAACCCTCAACAAAATCCAAAACATTGAGATAATACAAAGTATCTTCTCTAATCACAATGCCATCAAAGTAGAAATAAACAACAGGAGGAGCAAGGAAAAAAAATCAATTGCACGGAAAATATATAACACCCTGTTTAAAAACCATTGGATAATAGAAGAAATCGAAGATGGAATCAAAAAAATCCTAGAATCGAAAGAGAATGAAAGCACATCATACAAAAACCTTTTGAACACAGAAAAGGCAGTGCTCAGAGGACAGTTTATAGCAATAGATGCATACATCAAAAAAAAAGAAACAAAATAAAGCAAAAAGCTACACAACTCAAACATACAGAAAAAGTACAGCTAAAGAATACCACAGCCACCAGAAGAAAGGAAATAATAAAGATCAGAGCAGAAATAAATGAAATAGAGAATAGACAAACAATAGAAATAATTAAAAAACTAAAAGTTGGTTCTTTAAAAGTATCAACAAAACTGACAAACAACTAGCCAAACTGACAAAAGAAAAACAGGAGAGGATGTAAATAACCCAAATAATAAATGAAATGGGAGACATTATAGCAGACCCAACTGAAATAAAAATGATCAAAATAGAGTATTATGAAAAATTGTACTACAACAAATTTAAAAACCTAGAGAAAATTAACAAATTTCCAGAAACATGCTACTTACACAAACTATCACAAATTGATGTTGAAAATCTGAACAGACCTATAACAAGAGAAGAGATTGAAAAGGTAATAATAAAAAAAAAATCCCATTTTAAAATAGCTCTGGCCCAGATATTTTGTCACTGGAGAATTCTACCAAAAATTCAGAGAAGAGCTTACCCAGTACTACTCAAACTATTTCAGAACATAGAAAAGAAGGGGATAGTTCTAAATTCATTCTATGAAGCCAGCATAACCCTGATACCAAAACCAGGCAAAGACACCACAAAAACAAAAAATTAAAGAACAATATCTCTCATGAATATAGATGTAAAAATTCCCAACAAAACTCTATCCATTAGAATTTAGCATCACATCAATGAAATAATACACCAAGACCAAGTAGGATTCACGTCAGGTATTCAAGGATGGATCAACATTAGAAAATCAATCAACATAATCCACCACATAAATAAAAGGAAAGAAAAGAATCACATGATCATCTCAATTGATGCAGAAAAGGCATTTGACAAAGTCCAACAC
>NW_004444065.1:4267411-4273688 GCF_000243295.1 Trichechus manatus latirostris
AGACTCAACAGTGTGAAAATGACATTTCTACCCAAATCAATCTACAATGCAATCCCAATCCAAATACCAGCAACATTCTTTAAAGAGATGGAAAAAACAATTGTTAAATTTATATGGCATTGGAAAAGGCCCTGGATAAGTAAAACACTGTTGAATAAGAAGAATAAAGTAGGAGGACTCCCACTACCTGACCTCAGAACATACTATACAGCTATGGTAGTAAAAACAGCCTGGTACTGGTACAATGACAGCTACATTGACCAGATCTTCAAAAAGGGCCCAAAATCCATCAAATGGGGGAAAGGACAGTCTTTTTAACAAATGGTGCTGGCAAAACTTGATGTCCAACTGCAAAACAAAAAAACAAAAACAAAGAAACAGGACCCATACTTCACACCATTCACAAAAACTAATTCAAAATGGATCAAAGACCTAAAGCTAAAACCAAAAACTGTAAAAATCATAGAAGAAAAAATAGGATCAATGCTAGAGACCCTAACACACAGTATTAATAGGATACAGAAGATAACTAACAACATACAAACTTCAGAAGATAAGCTAGATAACTGGGATCTTCTAAAAATTGAACACTTATGCTCATCAAAAGACTTCACTAAAAGAGTAAAAAGAGATATTGTTTTTACTTCCTTATTTTGATGAGAAGATTTTTTTAACTTTCTTTGTGGTACCTTAAATTTACCCTTATCTTCCTAAGTTTGAACCAGTCTATTACTACTTGGTATCACCTTGCCTTCCTCTCCATTAGAAAGTTCTATACCTACACCGTTTATTCCCTCTTTTATTGTTCTGACGTTGCTGTCATTTACAGATTAACTTCTCTGGTTCCCTATTGTAAATCTTTTGGTGTTAAATAGTCCCTGAGATTTCATTTCCTAGGTTGGTATCTGGCTGGTGCGATCTAGCATCCAAGATTCAGGCTGTAATCTGATGTTATTTGTTCTCAAACTGAAGGACTCCCTTTAATAATTCTTTGATTTTTAGCAGCTCCCATTTATCTAGTCCCTCTTCTGGTGCTTATGCATTGTTACTTATGGTTCGTATTGTGTTTATGCCATATATTAGGGCTCCTAGCATTGTCCTTAATTTTTCTTCCATGACCTTTATTATTTTCGATTCTATATTTAAATCTTTGATCTATTTTGAGTTAGTTTTTGTACATGGTGTGAGATATGGGTCGTGTTTTAGTTTTTTGCAGATGAATATCCGGTTATGCAACCACCATTTGTTAAAGAGACTGTCTTTTCCCCAATTAACAGACTTTGGTCCTTTGTCAAATATCAGCTGCTCATAGGTGGATGAATTTATGTCTGGATTCTCGATTCTGTTCCATTGGTCTATGTATCTGTTGTTGTACAAATACTAGGCTGTTTTGACTACTGTAGTGGTATAATAGGTTCTAAAACCAGGTAGTGTGTGGCCTCCCACTTTGTTCTTTTTCTTGAATAATGCATTATTTATTCGGAGCCTCTTCTCTTTCCTTATGAAGTTAAAAATGCCAGTGAAATTTAGATTGGGATGGCATTGTATCTGTAGATTGCTTTGGGTAGAATTGACATTTTCACTATGATGAGTCTACCTATCCATGAGCAAAGTATGTTTTTCCACTTATGCAGGTCTCTTTTAGTTTCTTGAGGTAGTGTCTTGTAGTTTTCTCTGTATAGATCTTTTACGTCTCTGGTTTGATTTATTCCTAATTATTTTATCTTCTTGGAGACTATTGTAAATGGTATTGATTTGGTAATTTCCTCTTCGAGGTTCTCTTGTCGGTGTAAAGGAATCCAACTGATTTTTGTATGTTTATCTTGCATCCTGAAACATTGCTGAAATCTTCTGTTAGTTCCAGTAGTTTTGTTGTGGATTCTTTGGAGTTTTCTGTGTATAAGATCATATCATCTGCAAATAGAGATACTTTCACTTCTTCCCTACGAATTTGGATGCCCTTTATTTCTCTTTCTAGCATAATTGCTCTGGCTAGTACCTCCAGCACAATGTTGAATAAGAGTGGTGATAGAGGGCATCCTTGTCTGGTACCCGTTGAAAAAGAAAATATACTTGGCTGCTGTCGGGTGCCATGTTTGGTATATGCTATGATATCAAGTTGGTTGACTGTAACGTTTAGCTCTTCCATGTCTTTGTTGAGCTTCTTTCTGGATGTTCTGTCCTTCACCAAAAGTAGTGTGTTGAAATCTCCTACTACTATTGTGGAGCTGTCTATCTCTCTATTCAGAGCTGTTAGAGTTTGTTATTTCTATTTTGGAGTTCTGTCATCGGGTGAATAAATATTTATTATAGTTATGTCTTCCTGGTGTATTGACCCTTTAATCATTATATAGTGCCCTTCTTTTCCTTTCTGGTTGATTTTACTTTAAAGTCTATTTTATCAGAGATTAATATTGCCACTTCTGCTCTTTTTTGAGTGTTGTTTGCTTGGTATTTTTTTTTCCATCGTTTGAGTTTTAGCCTGTCTGTGTCTTCAAGTCTAAGATGAGTCTCTTTGTAGGCAGAATATAGACGGATCATGCTATTTAATCCAATCTGCCACTCTCTGTCTCTTCATTGGTGCATTTAGTCAGTTTACATTCAGCATAATTATTGATAGGTATGAGTTTACTGTTGTCATCCTGATGTCTCTTTTTGTGTGTTGTTCACAGTTTCTTTGTTCCCCTTAATTTTCTGTGCTGAATTGTTTTTCTTTTCAAATTTTTCATTGTTGTTGATTTTGTGTTTGCTGAGTTTTTACGTTTTTCTAGTTTTTTATTTTGATTTGTAGGATTGTTAGTTTCCTTTGTGGTTACCTTAATATCAACCTCTATTTTTTTAAGTTTATACAAGTCTTTTATTTCTTTATATTGCCTTGACTTCCCCTCTATATGAAAAATGTATCCCTGCATTTTAAGTCCTTTTCTGTTTTAATGTTGTCCTTTTTTACATATTGATACCTCTGTTTCCATATTTTCAATGTTTTAGCTTTGATGTATTTTCAACTTCCGTATCTGAGTCAATATCTGCTTGCTCTGTCCTGTGTTCTAGTCTTGTGTTGGTATCTGATGTTATTGATTATCTAACCTGAGGACTCCCTTTAGTATTTCTTGTAATTTTTTTTTTGGATTTGCTAATTCCCTAAACTTCTTTTTATCTGGAAATGCTCTAATTTCGCCATCATATTTGAGAGACTGTTTTGCTGGATGTATAATTCTTGGCTGGCAGTTGTTTTCCTTCAAGGCTTTATTTATGTCATCCCATTGCCTTCTTGCCTGCATGGTTTCTGCTGGGTAGTCTGAGCTTATTCTAATTTACTCTTCTTTGTAGATGAATTTTCTTTTATCCCTAGCTGCTCTTAAAGTTCTCTATTTATCTTTGGTTTTGGCAAGTTTGAGTATAATATGTCTTGGTGACCTTTTTGGGGACTACTGTATGTGGGATTCGATGAGCATCTTGGATAGATATCTTCTCAGCTTTCATGATATCAGGGAAATTTTCTGCCAACAAATCTTCAACAATTTTCCCTGCATTTTTTGTTATCCCCCCATTCTGGTACTCCAATCACTCGTAGGTTATATCTCTTGATAGAGTCCCACATAACTCTTAGAGATTCTTCATTTTTTTAATTCATTTATCTTATTTTTCCTCAAATAAGTTGGCGTCAAGTGATTTATCTTCAATGTCACTATTTCTGACTTCTACTGCCTCAATTCTGCTCCTATGACTTTCTATTGAGTTGCCTAATTCTGAACTTGTATTGTTAATCTTCTGGATTTCTGATTTCTGTCTCTCTCTGGATTCTTGCAGCCTATTAAATTTGTCATTATGTTCTTGAATAATTTTTTTAAGTTCTGCTACTACTTTGTCTGTGTGTTTTTTGGCTGTCTCTACTCTTTGACAAATTTCCTTTCTAATTTCTAGGAGAGTTCTGTATATTAATCTTTTGTATTCTGCCTCTGGTAATTCCAAGAAATTCTCTTCCTCCAGAGAATTTATTGATTCTTTATTTTGTAGCTTGCTGAAGCCATCGTGGACTGCCTCTTTATGTGATTTGATATTGACTGTTGTCTCTGATCCATCAATAAGTTGTTATAATTTTATTTTATATTTGTTTAGTGTGTTCTAGCATCTTGTTTTGTTTTGTTTTGATATGCTCAAATTGGCTGCTAGTGTGCGCTAGTTTAATTATTGGTGCCTTTGAAGCACTAACGCCCTGTCATCAGGTAGTTAGTTCTGTATCTAGGTATGTGCCCACAGGAGTCCATTAAATTTTCCTGTATGGATTCAGCTCAGGTGCCCAGGCAGTCAGTCACCAAGTGTGTGGTGCAGGCGCTCACCTATAGTCTCAGAGAGGCATGGGCGATTGGTGTAGGCACAGGTATCTGGCTGCAGCAAGGAAGGGGGCAGATGGCTGCCCCTGAGTGTCTGTAAGGAGAGTGTGTCCCTATTCCCTTGAGTAAGTAGGTAGGTGAGTTTCACAGCTGAACAATGAGCATCCTACTCTGTTGGCTGTAAAGTCTCGGGGGCTCCACTTATTCTTGGACCCCTGTAGCAGGCGATTAGGTGGCTAAGGTGGAGCCACCAGTCCTCAGGCCACTGGGGCGGACTGGTAAAAGTATCTGCTTGAAGCACAGGGCTGTGTCAAGCATCACAAATCTGCCACTTCACAGCAGAAACAGTTGAGATTAGACTTCAGGTGTTTACCCTGTTGTACTGTGGTACTTAAGGCTTGTGCTGTTGAGATGGGTCCACACAAGTCTATACAGGAGTGTAAGGCACTCAAAGTCTGCAGACCCCTCATGTCTGTGCGTAGCAAATGACCTGTGCCAACTCTGAGTTTCCGGCTTAGGGGTCCAGTAGCTTATTGTTCCCTTTCCAGTCCAGGAGAATGGTTCAGGGCACTTCATGGGATCTACTTATGCCCCAGGGGATTCAGAGTCTTCAGAATCTGGCCAGACTGATGCAGAGAGGGGAGGGAGGCGGTGAAAGGAAGAGAGGTTTTTCCCAAACAGGCTTTTTTTTTTTTTTTTAATCCCTGTGAAAGGCCACACGCATGTACACTTATCTTTAGCCACTTGGGAGCTGCTTTTCACTGGTTCAGAGTGTCCAAGCAGAATCTCTGCTGCCAGATCTCTCTTGATGTGGAAATTGCCTCTTGAGTGCGCATGGACCTGGATGCCTTCTTCACTGAGTACCTCAGCGCCGGTTGGGCCTGAAGACCTGCGGCTTTAGCGGAGTCCCTTCTGGCACTTCTCACTTCTTCAGAACCATCTCCCTCTTCCCCCGCCACTCAGTC
This sequence comes from Trichechus manatus latirostris, assembly GCF_000243295.1. Taxonomy (NCBI): domain Eukaryota; kingdom Metazoa; phylum Chordata; class Mammalia; order Sirenia; family Trichechidae; genus Trichechus; species Trichechus manatus. The sequence continues at coordinate 4,272,711 of NW_004444065.1, forward strand.
TGATTCCTCAACTTTGCCTTGTTCAGGGCTCCTAGATATTCAATACAATCAAATCACTTGCTTTTCCAAGCCTTTGCTGTAAGAGGGATATAGGAAGCCATCTGACTACCCCACCATCTTGACCTCGCCTTTCCTTTAATTATTGTTTTTGTATGATTTCTAGTTGTGATTTTATTTTGGCATTTTTTTCCTGTATTATTTTCCTGAATTCTTCCATTTTTGTCTGTATTTTCCATGAATTTGTCTTCCTTTTCCATGAATTTGTCTATTTTTTCCTCATTTCTGTCTGCTTTATGTTTCAACTCTTTGCTATCTCTAAATATTAGAGATTTGACTTCTCTATCAGGTAGTTCTAGTGCATTTTCTTCTACTGGAAAGTCATCTGGTGTTTTATTTTAGACACTGGAACCATCCTGTCCTTTGTTTAAATATGTTTTGATATTGTCTGCTGTCTTTGGGACATTCAGTAGTTATTTGCTTCATTTTTTGGTTGTAGATTTGTTTCATCCTGCTTTTGTGTTTTATTTCATTATGTCTCAGCAGGCAGGCTCTGCATTCTTTTTTGGTTGCTCATCCGTGGACACAATATTTTCACCTCCTTGTTCAATGGTCAGAGTCACTCAGCTGTGGTGTAGCAGAGCAGGTCAGCTGAAGAAGAGGGGCTGGGATGGGTTGTTTGTGGCACGTACTTTTGCAGACAAGATGAGCTGATTGTCAGTGCAGGGTAGTTTCTAGAAGGTTGTGCCTGTGCTGATCGGGAGTGCAATATTCAGCACACTGTGCAGGTAGGCAGGATGGAGGGGGTAGGGGAGGTTGTGATGTGTGTATCTAGGTTGGGTATGGAAATGAAGAGAGAGAGGAGAGAGCAACAGGGAGAGAGAAACGAGTAAAAAAAAGTGCTGAGGGATCTTGGCTTTGGGTTGGAGAGACAAGAAACTGAGAAATGAAGAAAAACAAAAAGGAAAATAAATATATAAT
>NW_004444065.1:4274535-4289646 GCF_000243295.1 Trichechus manatus latirostris
TGTCAGTGTTCTCACTCCATTTGGTGCTTGGCTGAGTTCTTTATCTCTTCATTTGATGTTTTAGGGTTTCAGGATTGCTGTTTTCTCTGTTTGGCTTAGTTTTTCAGATCTTTGCTGCGGCGGGACAGCGTGGTGCTTCTGCCTAGAGCTCCATTTTGCCGGAAGTCTCTCTTTTTTTTTTTATTTTATTGTACTTTAGGTGAAAATTTACAACTCAAGTTAGTTTCTCACACAAAAATATGTACATAAATTGTTATGTGACCCTAATTGCTCTCTCTATACTGTGACAGTACAGTCCTCCTTTCCACCCCTGATTTCCTGTGTCCATTCACCCAGATCCTGACCCTGTCTGCCTTCTTATCTCATTTCCAGACAGGAGTTACCCATTTAGTCTCATGTGTCTATTTGAGCAAAGAAACACACTCATCAGGAGTATCATTTTATGTCCCATAGTCCAGTCTAACCTTTGTCTGAAGAGTTGGCATCATGACTGGTTTTAGTTCTGGGTTGACAGAGAGTCCGGGGACCATACTTTCTGGGGTTCCTCCAGTCTCAGATCATTAAGTCTGGTGTTTTTACGAGAATTTGAGTTATGCACCCCACTTTTCTCCTGCACCATCAGTGACTCTCTGTTGTGGTACCTGTCAGGGCTGTCATTGGTGGTAGCCTGGCACCATCTAGTTCTTCTGATCTCAGGCTGATGCAGTCTCTGGTTTATGAGGCCCTTTCTGTCTCTTGGGCTAATACTTTCCTTGTGTCTTTGGTGTTCTTCATACTCCTTAACTCCAGGTGGGTTGGGACCAACTGATGCATCTTAGATGGCACCTCCCTAGCTTTTAAGACCCCAGACGCCACTCACCAAAGTGAGATGTTGAACATTTTCTTAACAAATTTTGGTATGCAAATTGAACTAGATGTCCCCGGAAAGCATGGTCCCCGGTCCCCAGTCCCCCGCCCCTGCTACTGTGTCCCTCTAAGTGTTTGATTATATTCAGGAAATTTCATAGCTTTTGGTTTAGTCTAGTTGTGCTGACTTCCCTTGCAGTGTGTGCTGACCTTCCCTTCACCTAAGATAATTCTTGTCTAATATCTATGTTAGTGAATACCCCTCCCCCTCCCTCCCGACCATCGTAACCATCAAAGAATGTTTTCTTCTGTGTTTAAACCTTTTATTGAGTTTTTATAATAGTGGCCTTATACAATATTTATCCTTCTGTGACTGACTAAATTCATGCAGCATAATGCCTTCCAGATTCCTCCATGCTATAATACGTTTTTTGGATTCATTGTTGTTCCTTATTGTTGTGTAGTATTCCATTGTGTGAATATACCATAGTTTATTTATCCATTCCTCCGTTGATGGGCACCTAGATTGTTTCCATGTTTTTGCTATTGTGAACAGTGCTGCAATGAACATGGGTGTGCATATATCTATTCATGTGAAGGTTCTTATTTCTGTAGGATGTATTTCAAGTATGGTACTTCTGTTTCTAGCTTTTTAAGGAAGTGCCAGAACGATTTCCAAAATGGTTATACTATTTCACTTTCCCAGCAACAGTGTATAAGTGTTCCAGTCTCTCCACAACCTCTCCAACATTTATTATTTGGTGTATTTTGGATTAATGCTAGCCTTGTTGGGCTGTGATGGTATCTCATGGTAGTTTAGATTTGCATTTCTCTAATGGCTATTGATTGTGAGCATTTCTTCATGTGTCTCTTTGCTGCCTGAATATCTTCCTTGGCGAAGTGCATTTTTATATCCTTTGACCATATTTAAATTAGGTTATTCGTCTTCTTCTTCTTGAGGTTTTGCAGTATCTTGTAGATTTTAGAGATTAGATGCTGATTGGATTTGTCATAGCCAAAATTTTTTTCTCAGTCTACGGGTTGTGTTTTGACTCTTTTGGTGAAGTCTTTTGATGAGCATAAGTGTTTGATTTTTAGAAGCTCCCAGTTACCTAGTTTCTCTTCTGGTGTTTGTGTATTGTTACTTATGGTTCTTATTATGCCATGTATTAGGGCCCTTAGCATTGTCCCTAATTTTTCTTCCACGATCTTTATCGTTTTCGACTCTATATTTAGGTCTTCGATTCATTTTGAGTTAGTTTTTGTGCATGGTGTGAGGTATGGGTCTTGTTTCAGTTTTTGCAGTTGGATATCCAATTATGGCAGCATCATTTGTTAAAGAGACTATCTTTTCCCCAATTAACTGACTTTGAGCCTTTGTCAAATATTAGCTGCTCATAGGTGGATGAATTTATGTCTGGGTTCTCAATTCTGTTCCTTTGGTCTCTGTATCTATTGTTTTACCAGTAAGAGGCTGTTATGACTACTGTGGTGGTATATACTACTTTCTAAAATCAGGTAGTGTGAGGTCTCCCACTTTGTTCTTCTTCAGTAATGCTTCATTAATCCTGGGCCTCTTCCCTTTCCATATGAAGCTGGTGATTAGTTTCTCCATCTCTTTAAAAAATGCAGTTGGAATTTGAATCAGGATTACACTGTATTTGTAGATACCTTTTGGTAGAATTGACATTTTCACAATGTTGAGTCTTCCTATCCATGAGGAAGGTATGTTTTTCCACTTATTCAGGTCTCTTTTGGTTTCTTGCAGAAATCTTTTGTAGTTTTCATTGTATGGGTCTTTTACTTCTCTGTTAAATTGATTCTTATGTATTTTATTTTCTTGGGGGCTATTGTAAATTGTATTGATTTGGTGATTTCCTCTTGGAAGTTCTTTTTGTTGGTGTAAAAAATCCAACCGATTTTTTCTATGTTTATCTTGTACCCTGATACTTTCCTGAAATCTTCTATTTGTTCCAATAGTTTTCTTGTGGATTCTTTGGGGTTTTCTGTGTATAAGAACATATCATCGACAAATAGAGATACTTTGATTTCTTCCCTACCAAATTGGATGCTATTTATTTCTTTGTCTAGCCTAATTGCTCTGGCTAGGACCTCTGGCACAATGTTGAATAAGAGTGGTGATAAAGGGCATCCTTGTCTGGTTCCCATTCTCAAGGGGAATGCTTTCAAAGTCTCTCATTTAGGAAGATGTTGGCTGTTGGCTTTGTATAAATGCCCTTAATTGTGTTGATGAATTTCACTTCTATTCCTATCTTGTTGAGAGTTTTTATCATGAATGGGTGTTGGACTTTGTCAAATGCCTTTTCTGCATCAATTGCTAAGATCATTTGATTCTTGTCTTTTTTTTATGTGATGGATTGCATTGATTGTTTTTCTAATGTTGAACCATTCCTGCATCCCTGGTATAAATCCCACTTGATCATGATGAATTATTTTTTTGATATGTTGTTGAATTCTATTGGCTAGAATTTTGTTGAGGATTTTTACACCAATGTTCATGTCTTAATCATCTAGTGCTGCTACAACAGAAATACCACAAGTGGATGGTTTTAATGAAGAGAAGTTTATTTCCTCACAGTCAAAACTGGCTAAAAGTCCAAATTCAGGACATCAGCTCCAGGGGAAAGCTTTTTCTTTCTGTCGGCCTTCTTCTCTTCAGTGTTCCCCCGGACTAGGAGCTTCTCTGCACAGGGACCCTGGTCCAAAGGATGCACTCTGCTCCCCACACTGCTTTCTTGAAGGTATGAGGTCCCCCTGTCTCTCTGCTCACTTCTGTCTTTTATATCTCAAGAGATTGCCTCAGGACACAATCCAGTCTTGTAGATCCAGTCCTGCCTTACTAACACAACTGCCACCCATCATCCCTCATTAACATCATAGAGGCAGGTTTACAACACACAGGAAAATCACACAGTACCAGGAATCATGGCCTAGACAAATTGATACACACATTTTTGGGGGGACATAATTCAAACCATGACAGTTCATGAGGGTTATTAGTCTGTAATTTTCTTTTTTTTTTTTTTCCTTATGCATTTACTTGCTTTTGGCATCAGGGTTATGATAGCTTTATACAATGAGTTTGAGAGTATTCCATTCTTTTCTATATTCTGAAATACCTTTACTAGTAGTAGTGTTAACTCTTCTCTGAAAGTTTGGTAGAATTCTCCGGTTAAACCATCCGATTCAGGGCTTTTTTGATGTTGTTGTTGGGAGTTCTTTAATTACCTTGTCGATGTCTTCTTTTGGTATAGGTTTATTTAGTTGTTTTACCTCTGTTTGTGTTAGTTTAGGTAGGTAGTGAGTTTCTAGAAATTTGTCCATTTCCTCCAGGTTTTCAAATGTTAGAGTACAATATTTCATAGTATTCTGTTATGATTCTTTTAATTTTAGTTGGTTCTGTTGTGATATCACCCATCTCATTTCTTATACGGGTTATCTGCTTCATTTCCTGTTTTTCTTTTATCAGTTTGGCCAATGGTTTATCAATTTTGTTGATCTTTTCAAAGAACCAACTTTTGGTCTTGTTAAATCTTTCAATTGCTTCTCTATTCTCTATTTCATTTACTTCTGCTCTAATTTTTATTATTTCCCTTCTTCTTGTACCCAAGGGCTTCTTTTGCTGCTCTCTTTCTACTTGTTCAAGTTGTACCATTAATGTTTTGATTTTAGCCCTTTCTTCTTTTTGGATGTGTACATTTATTAGTATAAACTGAACTCTGAGCACTGCTTTTGCTGTGTCCCCAAAGTTCTGGTAGGATGTGTTTTCATTCTCATTTGATTCTATGGATTTCTTTATTCCATCCTTAATTTCTTCTATAGCCCAGTAGTTTTTGAGCAATGTGTTGTTCAGTTTCCATGTGTTTCATTTTTTTTTCCTTGCTTTTTCTGTTATTGATTTCTACTTTATGACTTTATGGTCAGAAAATATTCTTTGTAGTATTTCGATGCTTTGGATTCCGTTAAGGCTTGCTTTATGGCCTAATATGTGGTCTATTTTGGAGCATGTTTAATGTGCTTTGGAAAAGAAAGTATACTTGACTGCCGTTGGGTGGAGTTTTGGTATATCTCTATGAGATCAATTTGGCTGATTGTAGCATTTAGAGCTTCCATGTCTTTAACTTCTTTCTGGATGTTCTGTCCTTCATCGAAAGTGGTGTGTTGTATACTCATACTATTATTATGGAGCTGTCTATTTCTCTTTACAATGCTGTTAGAGTTTGTTTCATGTATTTTGAAGCCCTGTCATTGGGTGCATAAATCTTTACTATAATAATGTCCTCCTGTTTTATTTATCCTTTAATCATTATATAGTGTCCTTCTTTATCCTTTGTGTTGGATTTTAAATTCTATTTTGTCAGAGAGTAATTTTCCCATTCCTGCTCTTTTTTGATTTTTGTTTACTTGATATATTTTTTTCCATCCTTTGAGTTTTAGTTTGTGTCTTTAAGTCTCAGGTGTGTCTCTTATAGGCAGCATATAGATGGATTGTGTTTTTTTATCCAATCTGCCACTCTCTATCTATTTACTGGTGGATTTAGTCCACTTACATTTAGCATAATTATTGGTAGGTATGAGTTTAGTGCTGTCATTTTGATGTCTTTTTTTGTGTGTTTTTGTCAGTTCCTTTGTTCCACTTAATCTTCTGTGGTGAGTCATTTTTTTTATGTATTTTTTTTCATCTTTTTCATTGTTACTGTTTTTGTATTTGCTGAGTCTTCATATTTTTCTTATTTTTTTATTTTATTTTGGTGTGCAGGTTTTTTAGTTTCCTTTGTGGTTACATTAATATTTGCCCTATTTTTCTAATTTTAAACCAGCCCTTTATTTCTTTTTATCAACTTGATTTCCTCTCCATATGAAAAATCTATGTCTACATCTTTTAGTCCCTCTTTTTTGTTTTAATGTTGTGATCTTTTACATATTGACATGTCTATTTCCCAATTTTCACTTTTTTAGCCTTGATTTCTTTATGTGACTTCTCTATCTGAGTTGATATCTGGTTTCTCTGTACTGTGTTCTAGTCTTGTGTTCTTATCTGATGTTATTGTTTTTCTAAGACGAGAACTTCCTTTAGTATTTCTTATAATTTTGGTTTGGTTTTTGCAAATTCCCTAAACTTCTGTTTATCTGTTAATGTCCTAATTTTAACACCATATTTGAGATAGTTTTGCTGGGTATATAATTCTTGGCTGGCAATTTTTTCCTTCAAGGCTTTATATATATATCATCCCACTGCCTTCTTGCCTGCAAGGTTTCTGGTGAGTAGTCTGAGCTTAGTCTTATTGACTCTCCTTTCTAGACAACTTTTCATTTATCCTAGCTGCTCTTCTAATTCTCTCTTTGTCTTTGGTTTTGACAAGTTTCATTATAATATATCTTGGTAACTCTCTTTTGTGATCTATCTTATGTGGGATTCAATGAGAATTTTGGATAAATATCTTCTTATCTTTCATCATATCAGGGAAGTTTACTGTCAATAAATCTTCAACAATTCTCTCTGCATTTTCTGTTATCCCTCCCTGTTCTGGTACTCCAATCACTCGCAGGTTACTCCTCTTGAAAGAGTCACACCTAATTCTTAGTATTTCTTCATTTTTTTAAAATTCTTTTATCTGATTTTTCTCTAGTAAGTTGGTGTCAAGTGCTTTATCTTCAATCTCACTAATTCTGAGTTTCATTGCCTTAATTCTGCTCCTATGACTTTCTATTGAGTTGTCTAATTCTGGAATTTTATTAATCTTGTGGATTTCAGATTGCTGTCTCGGTATGGATTCTTGCAGCCAGTTAAATTTGTCATTATGCTCTTCTCTAGTCTTCTTAAGTTCCTCTATTGTTTTGCCTGTGTGTTCCTTGGGTTGGTTTGCATTTTGCTTGATCTCCTTCCCGAACTCTTGAAGATTTCTGTATATTAATCTTTTGTATTCCACCTCCGTTAATTCCAATAAACTTTCTTCCTCCAGAAAATTTCTTGATTCTCTATATTGGGAGTTTGCTGAAGCCATCGTGGTCTGCCTCTTTTGTGATTTCAATTTGACTGTTGTCTCCTTGCCATCAATAAGTTATTATATTTATGTATTTAATGTTTGCTTACTTCTTAGCTTCTTGTTTTGTTTTAATATGCTAAACTAGGCTGCTCATGTAAACTAGTTTGGTTATTGGGTCCTTTGAAGGTTTAACGTCCTGTCACCAAGTGGTTAGATCTGTTACTAAGTATATGAGCCCGTGATTATGTTTACTTTTCTTATATGGATTCAGCTCAGGTGGCCAGGTAGTCAGTCACCAAGTTTGTGGTGCAGGATGTCACCTACAGTCCTAGACTGATATGGGTGATTTGTGTAGGCACAGCCATCTGGCTGCAGTAGGGGGTCACATGATGAGCAAAGCAGGGGGCTGATGCTGCCCCTGAGTGTCTGGGAAGAAAGTATCTCCCTGTTCCCTATACCATGTAGGTGGGTGGGTTTTACAACCAGACTATGAGCACCCAATGGTGTTGGCTGTAAGGACTGCCCCTGTCCCAGTTTGCTTGGAGGTGTGGGTGGAACCACTAGTCCTCAGGTCCCTGAAGTGAGTAGGTGAAGACCCTGCTTAATGGGCAGAACTGTGTCAAATATCACAAACTTGCCAGTTCACAGCTGAAACAGCTGAAGTTAGACTTTAGGTATATACCCTGTTGTACTGTGGTAATGAGGGCCTATGCTGTTGAAATGCTCCCACACAAGTCTATGTAGAGGTGAAAGGCATTCAAAGACTATGGACCCGTTACACCTGTGCCTAGGCAAGGGAGCTGTGCCTACCCTGAGTTCCTGGCTTAGGAGAGCCGGCAGGTTATTTTTTCCCTTGTTTGTTAATTTGTTCCCTGTCCACGGCCGGAAGAATGGCTCAGGGTGAGTCACGGATCCTACTTCTGGCCCAGGGGACTAAGCCATCGCTGAGCTGTCCAGGACCCAGTGCAGATCAGGGAGCAGGGAGGTAAATGGGAGAGAGGTTTTTCCCAAAGGGCGGTGTTTTTGATTCACACGGTAGGTTAGACATAAGTACCTATCTTTTGAGGATCGAGGGCTGCCTCTCACTGATTCTGGAAGCCTGAGTAGACTTTCTGCCACTGGGTCTCTCCCAATGTGGAAAATGCCTCCCAAGTGCTGTTGCTTGCTTGATGGCATACACAAGCTGATCTGGCCTGAAGGACTCCATCTCCCCCCGGGTCACATCTGGCAACTCCTCCCTGCTCCGGAACAGTCTCTCTCTTCCCCTGTGACTCAGTCTGATTCCTCAACTTTGCCTTTGATGTTCAGGGTTCCTGGATTTTCATATGTAATTGACTCACTTGTTTTTTTATGGTCTTAGTTGTATGAGGGACCACTGGAAGTGTCTGACTACTCCACCATTTTGTCCCTGCTTCCTGTTTCTCGACTTTAAACCATGCAGTAACCCCTTGTTTCATTGGAAAAATTGCTTGTTGTTCTATGTATAGTCTCTGAATGAGCACAACTAAGTGTTTGGAATTCCTATTCTTTGCAGTGTTACCTATAATTTGTTATGATCCATGCATTTGAATGTCTTTGCAAAGTCAGTAAAACACAGGTAAGCATCTTTCTGATATTCACTGCTTTCAGGCAAGATCCATCTGAGATCATCAATGATATACCTCGCAACATGTCCTCTTCTGAATCTGGCTTGAATTTCTGGCAGTTCTCTGTTCATGTATGGCTACAACAGTTTTTCAGTTATCTTCAACAAAATTTTACTTTCAGATGATATTAATGATATTGTTCAATAATTTCTGAATTCTGTTCGATCACCTTTCTTTGGAATGGACACATATAAGGGTCTCTTCCAGACAGTTGGTCATGTAGCTGGCTTCCAAATTTCTTGGCATAGACAAGTGAGCAATTCCAGCATTGCATTCATTTGTAGAAACTTCTCAATTGGTATTTTGTCAATTCCTGGAGCCTTGGTTTTTGGAAATGCCTTCAATGCAGCTTGGATTTCATACTCCAATACCACTGGTTCTTGATCATATGCTACTCCTATAATGGCTGAGCATCGATGAATTCTTTTGATGTAGTGACTCTGTGTATTCCTTCCATCTTATTTTGATACTTCCTGTGTTGTTCAATATTTTGCCCATAGAATCCTTCAAAGTTGCAATTCCTGGAGCCTTGGTTTTTGGCAATGTTTTCAGTGCATCTTGGACTTTTTCCTTCAGTACCATCAGTTCTTGATCATATGCTACCTCCTAAAATGATTGAACATTGACCAATTACTTTTGGTACAGTGACCATATTCCTTCCATCTTCTTTCGATGTTTCCTGCATCAAAATAGTGAATCCTTCACTATTGCAACTTGAGGCTTGAATTTTTTCTTCAGTTTTTGCAGCTTGAGAAATGCCGAGCATGTTCTTACCCTTTGGTTTTCTAACTTCAGGTCTTTGCATATTTCATTATAATAATTTATTTTGTTTTCTTAAGCTGCCGTCTGAAATCGTCTTTACAGCTCTTTTACTTCATCATTTCATCCATTCACTTTAGCTACCCAATGTTCAAGAGCAAGTTTCAGAGTTTCTTCTGACATCTATTTTGGTATTTTCTTTCTTTCCTGTCTTTTTAATGACTTTTTGCTCTCTTTATGTATGATGTCCTTGATGTCATCCCACAACTCAGTCTTCGATCTTCGGTCACTAGTGTTCAAAGCATCAAATCTATTACTGAGATGATCTCTAATTCAGGGGAAATATACTTAAAGTCGTATTTTTACTCTCATGGATTAGCTCTAATTTTCTTCAGCTTCAATTTGAAGTTGCATTTGAGCGATTGATGGTCTGTTCCTCAGTCGGCCTCTGGCCTTGTTCTGACTGATGATATTGAGCTTCTCCACTGTCACCGTTGTGGAAACACAGATGTAGTTGATTTGATTCCTGTGTATTCCAACAGAGGAGATCCACTTGTATATTTGCTGTTTATGTTATTGCTAAAAGGTATTTCCAGTGAATAATTCATTGGTCTTGCAAAAGTCTATCATTTGATCTCCAGCATCATTTACATCACGCAGGCTCTGTTTTCCAACTACTGATCATTTTTCTTTGTTTCCAACTTTCACATTCCAATCACCATTAATTATCAATGTATCTTGATTGTGTGTTTGATCAATTTCAAACTGTAGAAGTTAGCAAAAATCTTCAATTTTTTTCATCTTTGGCATTAGTGGTAGGTGCATAAATTTGAGTAATATTTGTATTAACTGGTCTTCTTTGTAGACGTATGAATATTATCCTATAACTGACAGTGTTGTACTTCAGCATAGAACATGAAATTTTCTTTTTGACAATACACGTGACACCACTACACTTCAATTTGTCATTCCCGCATAGTAGCCCATATGATTGTTCCATTCAAAGGATAATACCAGTCAATTTCAGCTCACTAATGCCTAGGATATTGATCTTAAAGTGTTCCATTTCATTTTTGACAACCTCCAATTTTCCTAGATTCATACTTCTTAAATTCCACATTCTGATTACTAATGGATGTTGTAGCTGTTTCTTCTCTTTTTGATTTATGCCAAATCAGCAAATGAAGGTCCCAAAAGTTTTACTCCATCCACATGTTTAAGGTCAACTCTACATTGAGGAGGCAGCTCTTCCCCAGTCATATTTTGAGTGTCTTCCAACCTGAGGGGTTCATTTTCAGGCACTATATCTGACAATGTTCCAGTGTTATCCATAAGGTTTTCACTGGCCAATTTTTCCATAAGTAGATTTCCAGTTCCTTCTTGCAAGTCTGTCTTACTCTGGAAGCTTTGCTGAAACCTGTCTTCTATGGGTGACCCTGCTGGTATTTGAAATACTGGTTACTTACATTCCAGCATCAAAGCAACAAACAAGCCACCACAGTAAGCCAAATTGACAGATGAGTGAGGGATAAGTGAAAGTGTTAGAGTAAATTCAAGTCTAATTGAGACTGAGTCAATGCTAACTGTTTATATAATCACTCACTCTCCTTTTTCTGATTGGATTATAAAAGTCAAATCTACTTCCATTTTTTGTAATCATCAAATTAGTAATGCTTGTTTATATCAACAGCTTAATTGAAGTCTATCATATTTTAGGGACCTGTTGTAACATATTTCTCTTGAGTATGTAAATGACCATTATTTTGGGTTTAGGATAATGGTAGCAATTTCCATTAAAGCATAAACAGAGGTGGGGCCAAGATGGTGGAGTAGTCAGACGATTCCAGTGGACCCTCTTACAACAAAGACCCCCCAAAAAAGTGATACAAGTATATATAGAAATCTGGGAGCCATGAACATCAAAGGCAGAGTTGAGGAACTGGACTGAGTGGCAGGGGAAGGGAGAGACAGTTCAGAAGCCATGACAGGTTGCCAGACTTGACCCAGTGACAGCCTGAGCCCTTCAGGCCTGAGCAGCTCATGGGTGAGCCATGAGGCAGGCAAATAGTCTTGCTCAGGAGGTGCGTTTTCCGCACCAGGAGACACCTAGCCACTGAGAATCGTCTCGGCCACACAGAACCAGTGAGAAACAGCCCTTGATCCAGCAAAAGATAAGTAATTGTGTATGGCCTACCACGCGGATCAAAAACACCTCCATTCGGGAAAAAACCTCTCTCCAATTTACCTCTCCACTCCCTGCTCTGCACTGGGTCCCAGACCAGCTTCAGCAGTTGCTGAGTCACCTAGGCCAGAAGTAGGATCCGTCACACACCCTGAGCCATCCTCCCCTTCCTTGGAGAGTGAACAAATTAACGAACAAGGAAAAAAATAAACTGCCAGCTCCCCTAAACCAGGAACCAAGGGTAGGCACAGCTACTTTTCCTAGGCACAGGCATAAGGGATCCATGGACTTTGAGTGCCTTTCCCCCTGCATAGACTAGTGTGAGCCCATCTCAACAACGTAGGCCCCCATTACCACAGTATAAGAGGGTATATACCGGAACTCTAACTTCAACTCTTTCCACCATGAAGTGGCAGGTTCTTGACATTTGACATGGCTCTGCCTGTTAAGCAGGGTCTTCACCTACCCACATCAGAGGCCTAAGGACTGGTGGCTCCATCCATGCCACATAGAGACCTGCGATAGGAGCCCATGAATAAGAGATGCTCCCTAGTCTTACAGCTGACAGCATTAGGTGCTCATAGTCTGGCTGCAAAACCCACCCACTTATGCACTCTAGGGGACAGAGATACGCCATCCCCCTGGCCACTCGGGGGCAGCCATCAGCCCCTGCTTTGCTCAGAGTGTGTCCCCCTGCTGCAGCCAGATGCCTGTGCATACTCCAATCACCCATGCCTGTCTAGGACTGTAAGTGAGAACCTACACCACACACTTTGTGGCTATCTACCTGGGCACCTGAGCTAAATCCATACAGGAGGAGTGGGTGGACTCCTGAGTTCACATACTTAGTAGCTGATCTAACCACTTGATGACAGGACATTAGAGCTTCAAAGGCACCAATAATCAAACTAGCTCATACAAGCAGGCTATTTGGGCATATCAAAACAAAACAAGAAGCTAAGACACAGTAAGCAAATGTAAAATAAATATAATAACTTATCGAGAAGCAGGGCCAAGATGGTGGAGTAGTCTGATGGATTCCTATGTCCCTGTTACAACAAAGACCTGAAAAAACGAGTGATTTTATTGTATATCAATATCTAGAAGCCCCAAACAAGGCAAAGTTGAGGAATCAGACTGAGTGGCAGGAGAGAGAGAGACCATTTAGAAGCAGCAAGGAGTTTCCTGACCTGACCCAGCAGGAGCTGCAGCCCTTCAGCCCAGATCTGCTCGGGTTGCACAGAAAGGCAGGCATACAGCTCTGCTCCCTCGCTCAGGAGGCAGTTTCCACATCAAGAGAAATCTGGCAGCAGAGATTCTGTTTGGACACTACGAACAATTGAAAGGCAGCACCCGAGTGGCTAAAGATAAGTATATACGTGTGGCCTTTCGTGGGGATTAAAAAAAAAATACTTCTCTCCCTTTTACCTCCTCCCTCTCCACTGTGCAATGGGTCTGGCCGGCTTCAGCAATCTCTGAGTCCCCTGGGCCAAAAGTAGATCCTATAAGGTGCCCTGACCCATTCTCTTGGACTTGGAGAGGGAATAAATTAACAAACAGGGAAAAAATAAGCTACCAGCTCCGTTAAGCCAGGAACTCAGTGTTGACACAGCTCCTTTGCTACGCACAAGCATAAGGGATCTGCAGATTTTGAGTGCCTTCCACCCCTGTATAGGCTTGTGTGGACCCATCTCCAAGGCATAAGCCTTCACAAACCACACTACAACAGGGTAAACAACTGAAGTCTAACTTCAACCCTTTCAGCTATGAAGTGGCAGATTTGTGACACTTGACACTGCTCTGCCCTTTAAGCAGGTGCCTTACCTGTCCGCATCAGGGGCTTGAAGAATGGTGGCTCTACCCATGCCACCTAGCCATCTGCTACAGGGGTCCAAGAATAAGTGGGGCCCCCCAGTCCTTACAGCCAACAGAGTAGGGTGCTCATAGTCCAGCTGCAAAACTCACCTACCTACTCTCTCTAGAGAACATGGACACTCTTTCCTTTCAGAAACTCAGCAGCAGTTGTAAGCCCCCTTCCTGGTTCAGTGCGTGACCCCCTACTGCAGCCAGATACACCAATCACCCATGCCTCTCTAAGACTGTAGGTGAGCACCTGCACAACATGCAGTGACTGACTGACTGGACACCTGAGCTGAATCCATGTAGAAAATTTTAACAGACTTCTAGGTACACATACTTAGTTACAAACCTAAATATCTGGTGACAGGACAATAGAGTTTCAAAGGCGATAACAATCAAGCTAGCGCACATGAGCAACCTCTTTGGGCATATCAAAACAAAACAAAACAAGAAGCTAGGACACACAAAACAAATATAAAATCAAATTATAATAACTTATTGATGGCTCGGAGACAACAGTCAATATCAAATCACATAAGGAGGCAGTCCATGATGGCTTCAGTAAGCTACCAAAATAAAGAATCAATAAATTTTCTGGAGGAAGAGAATTTCTTGGAATTACCAGAGGCAGAATACAAAAGATTAATATACAGAACTCTTCAAGAAATTAGAAAGGAATTTCTAGAAAACACAGAAGAATCCAAAGAACATACAGACAAAACAGTAGCAGAATTTAAAAAGGTTATTCAAGGGCATAATGATAAATTTAATAAGCTGCAAGAATCCATAGAGAGACAATAATTAGAAATCCAGAAGATTAACAATAAAATTACAGAATTAGACAACTCAATAGAAAGTCAAAAGAGCAGAACTGAGGCAGTAGAAGTCAGAATTAGTGACATTGACGATAAAGCACTTGATACCACCTTATTTGAGGAAAAATCAGGTAAAAGAATTAAAACAATGAAGAAATTCTAAGAGTTATGTGGGACTCTATCAGGAGAAATAACCTACGAGTGATTGGAGTGCCAGAACGGGGGGATAACAGAAAATACAGAGAAAATTGTTGAAGATTTATTGACAAAAATTCCCTGATATCATGAAAGGTAAGAAGCTATCTATCCAAGATGCTTACCACATAAGGTATATGCACAAAGAAAGTCACCAAGACATATTATAATCAAACTTGCCAAAACCAAAGATAAAGAGAGAATTTTAAGAGTGGATAGGGATAAAAGAAAAGCCATCTACAAAGAAGAGTCCATTAGAGTAAGTTCAGACTACTTAGCAGAAACCGTGCATGCAAGAAGGCAATGCAATGATAGATATGAAGGCTTGAAGAAAAAAAAAAATTGCCAGCCAAGAATTATATATCCAGCAAAACTGTCTCTCAAATATGATGGCTAAATTAGGGCATTTCCAGGTAAA
Organism: Trichechus manatus latirostris; assembly: GCF_000243295.1. NCBI lineage: Eukaryota > Metazoa > Chordata > Mammalia > Sirenia > Trichechidae > Trichechus > Trichechus manatus. Next base: position 4,289,265 of record NW_004444065.1, read on the forward strand.
CAGAACTTTAGGGAATTTGCAAAAACCAAACAAAAATTACAAGAAATACTAAAGAGAGTCTTCTGGTTAGAAAGTCAATAACATCAGATAACAAGACTAGACCACAGGACAGAGCAACCAGATATCGATTCAGATAGGGAAGTTACAAAAATACATCAAAGTAAAATATTGAAAATAGAGACACAGACATCAGTATGTAAAAAAAATGACAACATTAAGACAAAAAAGAGGGATTTTAAAAATGTAGATATAAATTTTTCATATGGAGGGGAAGTCAAGGCGATATAAAAAAAAAAGAAAAGACTGGTATAAACTTAGAAAACTAGGGGTAAATATTAAGGTAACCACAAATGAAATTAAATCCTACAGGTCAAAAAAAAAA
>NW_004444065.1:4289746-4320717 GCF_000243295.1 Trichechus manatus latirostris
AAAAAAAAAAAAAAAACCTAGAAAAATATAATGACTCAGCAAACACAAAATCAACAACAATGAAAAAGATGAAAAGAAAATACATAAAGAACAATGACTCAGCACAGAAAATTAAGGGGAAGAAAGAAACTGTGAATAACACAGAAAAAAAGACATCAAAATGACAACACTAAACTCATACCTATCAATAATTACGCTGAACTTAAATGGACTAAATGCACCAATGAAGAGACAGAGAGTGGAAGATTGGATAAAAAAACACAATCCGTCTATATGCTGCCTACAAGAGACACACCTTAGACTTAAAGACACAAACAAACTAAAACACAAAGGATGAAAAAAATCTATCAAGCAAACAACACACACAAAAAGAGCAGGAGTGGCAATATTAATCTCTGACAAAATAGACTTTAAAGTAAAATCCACCACAAATAACGAAGGACACTATATAATGATTAAAGGGTCAGTATACTGGGAGGTCGTTAACTATATTAAATATTACGCCACCATTGACAAGGCTCCAAAATACATAAAACAAACTCTAACAGCACTGCAAAGAGAGATAGACAGCTCTACAATAGTAATAGGAGACTTCAACACACCACTTTCGTTGAAGGACAGAGCATCCAGAAAGAAGCTCAACAAAGACACGGAAGAGCTAAATGCTACAATCAACAAACTTGATATCATAGACATAAACATATACTGAACATTGCACCTAATGGCAGCCAAGTATACTTTCTTTTCCAATGCACATGGTACATTCTCCAGAATAGGCCACATATTAGGTCATAAAGCAATCCTTAACAAAATCATAAGCATCAAAATATTGCAAAGCATCTCTTCTGAGCATAAGGCCATAAAAGTAGAAATCAATAGCAGAAAAAGCAAGGAAAAATAATCATACACATGGAAACTGAACAACACCTTGCTCAAAAACTACTGGGTTATAGAAGAAATTAAGGATGGAATAAAAAATTCAGAGAATCAAACAAGAATGAAAACACATCAAAACAGAACCTTTGGGACAAAGCAAAAGCAGTGGTCAGGGGTCAGTTTATAGCAATAAATGCACACATCCAAAAAGAAGAAAGGGCCATAATCAAAACAATAACCCTACAATTGGAACAAGTAGAAAGAAGCAAAAGAAGCCTTTCGGCAACAGAAGAATGGAAATAATAAGAATTAGAGCCGTATTAAATGAAATAGAGAATAGAAAAACAATTAAAAGAGTTAACAAGACCAAAAGCTGGTTCTTTGAAAAGATCAACAAAATTGATAATCCGCTGGCCAAACCAACAAAAGAAAAACAAGAGAGGAAGCAGATAACCTGTACAAGAAATGGGATGGGTAATATCACAACAGATCCAACTGAAATGAAAAGAATCATAACAGAATACTACAAAAAACTGTACTCTAACAAATTAGAAAACCTAGAGGAAACAAACAAATTTATAGTAACACACTACCTACCTAAACTAATGCAAACAGAGGCAGAACGACTAAATAAACCTAGAACAAAAGAAGAGATTGAAAAGGTAATTAAAATACTGCCAAAATAAAAAGGTCCTGGCCTGGATGGCTTCACTGGAGAATTCCACCAAACTTCCAGAGAAGAGATAACACCACTATTACTAAACATATTTCAGAGAATAGAAAAGTATGGAATACTCCCAAACTCATTCTATGAAGCCAGCATAACCCTGATACCAAAACCAGGTAAAGACACCACAAAAAAAGAAAATTACAGACCAATACTCCTCATGAACATTGATGCAAAAATCCTCAAAAAAACTCTAGTGAATAGAATTCAACAACATATCAAAAAAAAAAAAAAATTCACCATGATCAAGTGGGATTTATACCAGGTATGCAGTGATGGTTCAACATCAGAAAAACAATCAATGTAATCCATCACATAAATAAAACAAAATACAAGAACCACATGATCTTATCAATTGATGTAGAAAAGGCATTTGAAAAAGTCCAATACCTATTCATGATAAAAACTCTCAACAAAATAAGAATAGAACTGAAATTACTCAACACAATTAAGGGTATTTATACAAAGCCAACAGCCAACATCATTCTAAATAGAGAAACTTTGACAGCATTCCCCTTGAGAACAGGAACCAGACAAGGATGCCCTCTATCACCACTGTTACTCAACATTGTGCTGGGTGTCCTAGATAGAGCAATTAGCCTAGACAAAGAAATAAATGGCACCCAGTTTGGTAGGGAAGAAATCAAAATATCTCTATTTGCAGATGATATGTTCTTATACACAGAAAAACCCAAAGAATCCACAAGAAAACTACTGGAACAAATATAAGATTTTAGGAAAGTATCAGGATACAAGATAAACATACAAAAATCAGTTGGATTCGTTTACATCAGCAAAGAGAACATTGAAGAGGAAATCACCAAATCAATGCCATTTACAATAGCACCCAAGAAGATAAAATACTTAGGAATGAATCGAACCAGAGATGTAAAAGGTCTATACAATGAAAACTACAAGACACTATTGCAAGAAATCAAAAGAGACCTGCATAAGTGAAAAAAAAATACCTTGCTCATGGATAGTGAGACTCAACATTGTGAAAATGTCAACTTTACCCAAAGTGATCTACAGATACAATGCAATCCCAATCCAAATCATAGCAGCATTTTTCAATAAGATGGAGAAACAAATCACCGACTTCATATGGAAAGTGAGGAGACCCCAAATAAGCAAAGCATTATTCAAGAAGAGGAACAGAGTGGGAGGCCTCACACTACCTGATTTTAGAACCTATTATACCACCACAGTAGTAAAAACTTCCTGGTACTGGTACAACAGATACATAGACCAATGGAGCAGAATTGAGAATCCAGACATAAATTCAACCACTTATAAACAGCTGATATTTGACAAAGGCCCAAAGTCCTTTAACTGGGGAAAAGACAGTCTCTTTAACAAATGGTGGTTGCATAACTGGATAGTCATCTGCAAAAAACTGAAACAAGACACATATCTCACACCATGTACAAAAACTAACTCAAAATGGATCAAAGACTTAAATATAAAATTGAAAACAATAAAGAGCATGGAGGAAAAAATAGAGACAATGCTAAGAGCCCTAATACATGACATAAACACAATACGAACTAAGTAACCATACACAAGCAGCAGAAGAGAGACTAGATAAATGGGAGCTCCTAAAAATCAAACACTTATGCTCAACAAAAACTTCACCAAAAACGTAAAAAGACAACTTACAGACTGGGAAAAAATCTTTGGCTACAACAATTCCGACCAGTGTCTAATCTCTAAAATCTACAAGATATTGCAAAACCTCAACAACAAAAAGACAAATCACTCAATTAAAAAATGGGCAAAGGATATGAACAAGCACTTTGCCAAAGAAGATATTCAGGCGGCTAACAGACACTTGAAGAAATGCTTACGATCATTAGCCATTAGAGAAATGCAGATCAAAACTACAATGAGATATCATCTCACCCCAACAATGCTAGCATTAATCCAAAAAATACAAATAAATAAATGCTGGAGAGGTTGTAGAGAGGCTGGAACGCTTATGCACTGTTGGTGGGAATGTAAAATGGTACGACTCTGGAAATCGATTTGATGCTTCCTTAGAAAGCTAGAAATAGAAACACCATACGATCCAGCTATCCCTCTCCTTGGAATATATCCTAGAGAAATAAGAGCCGTCACACAAATAGATATATGCAGTATTCACAATGGCAAAAAGAAGGAAACAACCTAGATGTCTATCAGTGGATTAATGGATAAACAAATTATGGTATATCCACACAATGGAATACTACGCAACAGTAAAAGAACAATGATGAAGCTCTGAAACATAACGTGGAGGAAGCTGGAAGTCATTATGTTGAATGAATTTAGTCAGTCACAGAAGGACAAATATTGTATAAGACCACTATTATAAGAACTCAATAAAAGGTTTAAACACAGAAGAAAACATTTTTTGATGGTTACAAAGGTAGGGAGGGAGGGAGAGGGTTTTTACTAACTAGATAGTAGATATCTTAGGTGAAGGGAAGGACAGCACTCGCTACAGGGGAAGTGAGCACAAATGGACTAAACCAAAGCTAAGAAGTTTCCTGAACAATCAGTCACTCTGAGGGAAAGTGTAGCAGGTGTAGGGAGCTGGGGTCCATGCTTTCATGGGAGATCTAGGTCAGTTGGAGTAACAAAGCTTATTAAGAAAATGTTCTGCATCCTACTTTGGTGAGTGGTGTCTGGGGTCTTAAAAAGCTTGCAAGTGGCCATCTAAGATGCATCAATTGGTCCCAACCACCTGGGGTAAAGAGAACGAAGAACACCAAAGACATAAAGGAAGTACTAGCCCAAGCGACAGAAAGGGCCACATAAACCAGAGACTTCATCACCTTGAGACAAGAAGAACTAGATGGTGCCCAGCTACCACCAATGACCGCCCTTACAGGGAACACAAGATAGAGTCCCGAGTGGAGCAGGAGAAAGGTGAGGTGCAGAATTCAAATTCTAGTAAGAAGATCATACTTAATGTTCTGACTGAGACTGGAGGAACCCTGGAAAGCATGGCCCCTTGATTCTCTATTGGCCCAGAACTAAGACAATTTCTGAGGCCGACTCTTCAGACAAGGACTGGACTGGACTGTGGGACATAAAGTGATACTCCTGAGCAGTGTTCCTCTTTGCTCAAGTAGATACAGTAGACTAAAGGGGCAGCTTCTGTCCAGAGGTGAGATGGGAAGGCAGAGAGGCTTAGGAGCTTGTTGAATTGACATGGGGAGTCAGGGTAGGAAAGGAGGAGTGTGCTGTCACTGTATGGGGAGAACAATTAGAGTCAGATAACGATGTATGTATAAACTTTTGTAAGGGGAAAAAAAAGAAAAGAAAAAAAGCATAAAAGAAACATGGCAGTTTACCTGGAATGAGACATCCCTGCTGGGACAGGATAGTGCTGGTTGTTAGAGTCTAAATTAGAGGTCCTGGGGAGGGGGTGGAATTTACTGGTAGAAAAAAATAGAGTTTCAAAAGTTTTAACATAAAAAAATGTAAGATTTTAATAATTCATAGCAGAAATCCCAGAATACATTGTGATGGTGTCCAAATAGGAAATGGAGCATGCTGTAATCATAAACATTTGCAGTTTGTGAGAATTTTCTTCTGAGGAATGAGTTTTATCACAAAAAGTTACAGCATTAAGTCTTAAGATGCTTATTAGCCAACAAGGACTTGTGAACGAGGAATAGGAAGAATTCCTGTTATTGTTGTTATGGAAGTAGAATTAAATAAGAAAACACTGCCTCAGCATCAAGGACTGGTAGGACTAATCTTAATTACCTATGACTTGGATTACTGTGAGGAAATACTTAGCATATAAAATACTCATCATAACATCTTCTCATAATTTAGGTGCAAAATTCTCCTTTTTTTAATGGAGCTGGAGTCAGGAGACAAGTTCTGAATTCATTCCTGCTGTGGGCCTTGCAATCATGTGTAAATGGGTTCAGGCAAGAAGTGATTGCCTGTGGACAGGCAATTGTGAAGCTGGAAATGTGGTATATCACACAGAGTTGAAACACATATCTTGACAAATCACTTCCTTAGGGGTTGTAATTGGTTAAAGAATTTAAAAAATCAGTTCCTGTTATAATAGGCTTATAACATCAACTAGTAAAGTTTTTCGTTTGTTTTGTGTAATTACTAGTTGAGAAACTTAGATTTTAGCAAAAGTTTTCAATGATTTTGAAGTTTCCCTTTTTGTATCATAGATTGGAAAAAAAATCAGGCACTTACATTGTTTTCTAATTCATTAAGAATGAATGATGACATTCATTTTAAGATTCCAAATCACGAGACATAGTTAAGTTTTTGTGAAGTATTTCTACACCCAGCTGAAAATCATTTGTTCATTATGTAACATATAAATTGGAAAGTATTGAAAATTTTAATAAAAACAAAAAAAATGAATTGTGTAAACTGATGGTACTTATGATATATGATTTAACTATGAATTAACAGAGAAAAGTAATAAATTCATTGTAGATTTTTCTGTACACATTATTCTTAGATACAGTCTTGATTTGGGTTGCATAATTTATTTATCAAAATATTTTATTCTTGAGGATATATTCATGTCAGATAAAAACAATAATTAGAGGTGAGTGTAAGCTCTATCTCTCTTCTTTCATATCCCTGTTACCAGGTGCTTTATAACAAAAAGAGCAAGCTTCAGATCAAATTCTTCCATATAAGCAAACATTTATTTAACAAGTGAATACAGAATTATTTACACAATCTTTCTTTCATGTAAACATGGTGAAATTCTACTCTCCCTTGAATGAAATCCACACTTGGAAGCAAATGCAACAGTTGCTGAATGGCGAGATAAACTTACTTTCTAATTAAATTAGGCAACAGAATTCTCTTTTAAGAAAGGAGACAACAATGGTATTCTTGATCTGGACTGCTGTTGTGAAGATATTGGACTCTTCCATTAATATCAAGGGAAAAGTGTCCATAAAAGTCTAACCAGATACAAAGCTTGAGCATCACTCATTTCACCATCGAGAAAATATCGTAGTTAATGAGTCTGTTAATACATGTTACAATAGTGATAGTTCAAATGTGTCCTTAGTTGCCTTTGCTGTGTGCTGTTCTATCTGAGGTCATTTGGGTGCTAACTAACAAAACTTGGAGTGTATTCCTGATTTGGATACTTCAAATGTTAACTACTTTACTCTTAGACTATAGATTAAAGTTTACTGATTAACTAACTCTTAAACTGAAGATTACTATTAATTTAGTTCCTGGATTAGATTGGAGAGATAAAGACAGATATTTTGGATTAACAGCTTGGAATAGGTAAAGAACACCAGAACATGCATACTTCTGAATATTCTTCTTTTAACAACCTGATTATATTTTATCAATGGAATTCAACAAGCTCTTAATTATTTAAGGTGGGTTTGCTGGCAGTGTTTAAGTCTTAGATCATAATTTTCTCCTCTAAAGCAAATGAATATTTCCAGAGAATCAGTCACTTTCTTATGCACAAGTCTAGTTATAAATCCTAATGTATCTTAATCATAGGTATTCCAGTCCTGGATAATTGAAAGTTAAGAATTAAAACTTGTTTATTTTATTTTATTTTTTATTGTACTTTAGATGAAGATTTACAGAGCAAATTAGTTTCTCATTAAACAATTAATACACATATGGTTTTGTGACATTGGTTGTCAACCCAACAACATGTCAACTTTCTCCCCTTTTTGACCTTTGGTTCCCTGTTACCTGCTTTCCTGTCCCCTCCTGCCTTCTTATCATTGCCCCTGGGCTGGTCTGCCCATTTAATCTCATTTTTTTTTTATGGTTCTGTCTAGTCTTTGGCTGAAGTGTGAACCTCAGGAGTGACTTCTGTACTGAGTTAAAAGGGTGTCCAGCAGCCAGACTCTGAGGAAAACCTGTTTATTTTAAACCTCATATAGGATAAATTTTTATTACAGCATTATGTTTATTTACATACTTCCGGTATATATATATATATATATATATATATGTATGCATTGGCCATTTACTTGTTTGTGTCGACTAGCAAAATATAAAGATAAGCCTCTGTATCTTTTTCTCTACTGTCTTGTGTGTTTTCCATTTACACTTACAATAGAAACCTAGTCCATAATATTTAAAGAATATTAATCTGAAATGATTGTCATTTTCTGGGTTTTTCAGTCAGAATAGATGGAATGTTGGGGGTCTTTTCATTCTGTTCATGATTAATTAACTAATAAAAATACTGTTTGGCTGTAATCTATAAATCTAGACAAAATATACAAGACAGTTTTCAAGCATTAGAAAAGAAGTAAAACTACACAGTAACATTTGAGTGAGGACAAACCAAGGTGGGCTCCACATTTGCCTATACATTCTTGCAGCAAGCAATTTGTGGATTGTGGCTTAGTGACTTAGAACCCAAACAGAGAACAGTGATCTCATGGAGCTGAGGAGGCAGAGATTGATCAGAAATCAAGGCTATTGATGCAACTGAAACTAGGGCAGCCAGCTACCAAGGAAGAGGAGTTTGGGCAGAAGTCTGCCTCGTTGTTCCCTGCTGGTCCTTGGTTTGGTTGCTCCTAGCAGGGCTGGTCCCTATAAAGCCTATTGACAGAGGCTTCTGTGAAGTTGTGAGTACCTTAAGCCAAACAGGACTCAGAGAGGTTGAAGTTCAGCCTAGGCAGAGAGAGAAAAAACTTCACCAAGGACTCTAGGGCTTCAGCTGAGACTGGAATACCAAACCTTGTGAGAAAGGACTACTTCCTAAAATAAGAACCATGCCCTTAGACTGAGGACAAAATTGAAATATACTCATTCTAACAAAGAATAAAACCAAACTTAACACAATCAAGATGATACACCAGTATTTTAACTACCTGTTAGGGAAAAAACAACAGCAAAATGTTAACACACTTTAAAGGAAGATAGCATAATGCATACTTCCTTAAATATATCATTTACAAATGTCCAGAATAAAATTCAAAATTACTGTATATGTGAAGAAGCACGAACACGTGACCCATGGTCAAAACTAAAATCAATGACTAGAAAGAGAATTCAATATAACACAGAGTTTAACAGATGCAAGAATATATATATATATAGGTAAAGATGACCATAGTGGGTGAACAGACTGGGATATCAGCAAGAAAACAAATATGTATAAAGGAACAAAATGAAAATTCTAGAACTAAAAATCACAATATATGAAATAAATAATTCACTGAATATGCTTAATAGTCAATTGAAGATCACAGGGACAAAAAGTGGCAATGAATTTAAGTACAGATAAAAGTCAATTTACCCAATCTGAAGAAGAAAGACTAAGAGGACTGAAAAAAAAAAAAATTGAACCAAACTTTGGTAATCAGTGGAACAACAGTAAACATTCTAATATATATGAAATTAGAGTCTCAGTAGAGGTGGAAGGAAAAATTTTAAGCACTGCTTGTAAGGAGAATGTTGGAATAAGTATACCTGCCAAATGATGTAATCATATTAAAAACATAGAAGACAGAACAGAAACAGTAAATGGTGATTAGTTTTAGCTATTATTATTTTGTCACTACATAATTATTATTACATAAAGTGTTGTTGTTAGGTATTTAAAAAGATTTTCAGAAAATAATGCTATTTTAAAATGGAAATTACCCAGAGGAAATAGTGACTGGCAAGAAGGAATCTTTAGAGAGAGAAATATTCACGGCAGAGTAGATAACTGTTGGAAAATTTTTCTTGAGAATGCACAGCAGATAGCACTGTGAGTAGGTCAGAGGTTGTGGGTTAACCTTAGAAGGGAAAAGATGTGTTTCCTAATCTGATAAGTTTAGGGCATAGGCAATAATAGATATTATATGAGAAATGTGTATAGATGTAGGGTTGGGAAATCAGGAAATTCCTGCCCAATAATCTCTATTTGATCTGAAATGTCATCACTTGAGATTATAAGGAGCAATGATAGAGATATAGCTTTAAAAAATGTTAAAATTTAGAATAACTATTGTAGAAATGGAAAATTAAGCTGACTCTGGGTGAGTATAAACATTCTGAGCCGATTTCTAATGGATTAGAGCCAAAAATTTTACATATACTTTTTCTAGCACCACTTAGCTGGCTGGGAAAGTGGGATCTCAAATTATTTCTCTTGTGTAAGAAGTGCACATGATAGGTGAGAAATTTATGCTAATTTTCCAACTGGGAGATATTATTTTGTGAAAAGCAGAAGTCAACACCTTTTACTAATGAGTAACATTTTTTTACGTATCATCTGGAGCTAATCAAACACATGAAGTCACTTGTTGGTCATGAATTCAAATGAGGAATGTTATGTCACAGTTTCAGTGTCTGGCAGACAGTTATGGAAATGTAAACCTGTTTAACATAAACATACTTTATGTTCATAGTAGCACTTGGGAATTAGGTGCTAACATTCTACCACTTCGTAATTGGATTTTGGCACATTCTTTAATCTCATCTGGATGAATCGCAGCAATACTAGCAACTGACATACTACAGTGTTACTTTGAGCTTTAAGTAGTAAATTCCTGATGACACTACTGGCATTTTTAAGGTTTAAATAAAAGTAAAGTAGAATTTAGATTTAAATTAAATTCTAAAATAAATAGAGTTACCTTGAAATGTTACAAAATGAAGGAATGTCACCCCAGAAAGAAAAAAAAATGAGATTTTTTTGATAAATAAACTATTACATTTAAGTTTTATTTAAGAATGGATGTTTTGTTGCTTTTTTGGTTGCTGTTGATTCAAATAAAAGCTGGAAAATAATACATTTAATTTTTCACAATATTTAAAAATGATTAAGAAAAATGTTTGCAAGATAGTATTTTATGTAGTATGATAGAGGTTTTATGCATATTATGTCTGGAAACTCAAAAGAGGACAACCACAACTAAACATTGACTGAAAATTAAATTTATTTATCTTTCTTGTTTGATCCCAAATTATAAAGAAAATGAATTGTAGGTTAGCTGATTTATTTACACTGAATATATTCAAAATCCTTAGAATGGTTTGTTATTCTGTCAAACCTCATTAAGCATTTTCTACAAATAAAATATATTTATAAAGCAGCTTTTTGCAGATTTATTTAAGTTGTAAATATAAATACAAGTTTCTTAAAGCTAATTATGAATGGAAGTCCATTATTGCTCCACCACCTGCTCTTAGCACCTTCTCTCTCTTATGAACCTCTCAGAATTCTGAGAACTAAATTTAGGAAATCCAGACACAAAAGAATGTTTCTGGTATTCCTCTCAGGTAGGATTACATAAGAGACTACCCTTTTTACCCTACTGGTTCTTTAACATAGTAGTATAAGCTAAGAGTTATATATGACATTCCCATGTCTTATATGTGAGCGAAAAGGGATGGGCTAAACTACTGATGAACAATCTATAAATTCTGAATTTCTTATACCTTACTGGTTCGGCAATGTAATCCTTCATCTGATTTTAAGAATTCCTTGGGTGGGGCAAGTGGTTTGCCATTTGCTGCTAACCAAAGGTTGGTAGTTCAAACTCACCCAGTGGCTTCATGGAAGAAAAGGTCTGGAAATCTGTTTCCGTAAGATTACATACAAGAAAACTATATGCAGCAGTTCTATTCTGTAACACTGGGGTTGCTATGAGTCGCAGGCCACTGGCAGCTAACAACAATAATAACAACTTATTGTAAATATGATGATTCCATTCTTAGAGAACCAAACTCACTCTATCCATCTTCAGAACACATAGAATGCTCCACTGCTCCTCTGTCCATATGGAAAGAAATATTGGTACTTGAGTTAATTTGACATGTAAGTATGATCACCATAGATTGCTTAAAATGGCAAGTGGGAAAGGGATGATGAGATACCTTACAGGGTGGGCACTGAGCCGCTGATAAAAGTATTAGACTGCAAGTTTGTCCCAGATTCTTAAATTTTCATCCTTAGCTACTATAGTTGATGGCCAGTGTAGCTATGTGGGAGAAAGTGATGGATAAGAATGACCTGGTAATGGATTAAAAAATGGAGACTGAGAAAGGATGTTTTGGAAATAAACTATATATTCTGCTACAAATGTTACCTAGACAAAAATGGTAGATTGTATTTAGGAAAATATTTATGCAGGGATTAAAGAATGAAAAAAAAGTTTTAAAGCACTTGAACATGAACATTTATATATAAAGGAAAATATTATTATCCTGTTATATATCACTCATCTATGCCAAAAAAATTAGACGACAGCTACCTGGCCAACCAACTAGAAGAGATCTATATACGTGCCGATTACAAAGAAAGTTTATCCAACAGAATGCAGAAATTATCGAAAAAAATCATTAATATAATACACAAGTAAAATTTTGCTGAGGACAATCCAAAAACAGTTGTAGCAGTACATCGACAGTGAACTTCCAGAAATTCAAGCCGGATTCAGAAGAGTAAATGGGTTGAGGGATATCATTGCTGATATCAGATGGATCGGGGCTGAAGCAGAAATTACAAGAGAGATATTTACCTGTGTTTTATTGATTATAATAAAGTCATTCTACTGTGTGGATCACAATAAATTATGGATAATATAGTGAAGATTGGGAACTTCAGAAATTTTAATTGTGCTCATGCGGAACCTGTACATAGACAAAGCGGCAGTCATCCAATGAGAACAAAGGGATATTGTATGGTTTAAAATCAGGAAAGGAATGTGTCAGGATTATATTCATTCACCATACTTATTCAGCCTGTACGCTGAGCAAATAATCTGAGAAGCTGGACTATAGGAAGAAAAATGCGACTCGAGAATTGGCGGAAGACTCAGTCACAACCTGAGATATGCAGATGACATAACCTTGCTTTCTGAAAGCGAAGCGAACTTGAAGTACTTACTGATGAAGAGCAAAGACTACAGCCTTCAGTATGGATTACACCTCAATATAAAGAAAACAAAAAGCCTCACAGCTGGACAAATAAGGAACATCATGATAAATGGAGAAAATATCGAAGTTGTCAAGGATTTCATTTTACTTGGATCCACAATCAACACCCACTGAAGCAGCAGTCAGGAAATCAAAAGACATATTTCATTGCACAAATCTGCTGCAAAAGACCTCTTTAAAGTGTTAAAAAGCAAAGACATCACCTTGAGTACAAAGGTGGGCCTGACCCAAGCCATGGTATATTCAATTGCCTCATATGCATGTGAAAGCTGGACAATGAATAAGGAAGACCAAAGAAAAGTTGAGGCCTTTGAATTTTGGTGTTGGTGAAGAATATTGTATATACCACGGACTTCCAGAAGAACAAACAAATCTGTCTTGGAAGAAGTATACATAGACTGCTCCTTAGAAACAAGGATGGCGAGATTTCATCTTGTATACTGTGGACATGTTATTAGGAAGGATCAGTCACATCATGCTTGGTAAGATAGAGGGTCAGCGAAAAAAAGGAAGATCCTCAAGTACATGATTGACACAGTGGCTGCAACAATGGGCTCAAACATAGCAACAATTGTGCGAATTTCGCAGGGTGGGGCATTGTTTCCTTCTGTTGTATTTAAGGTAGCTATGAGTCTAAACTGACTCGATAGCACCTAACAACAACAACAACATTATATCATCCATTTTGGTGCAGCAATTTATTTACTTTTAACAAAATATATTCTTCAGTGATGGGGGTATAATGAAAACAGTGTTTAAATAGAGGTGCACATGTTATATTCAGTTTTTAAAACTATAAAACCTTTATTAGCTAGGATATCTATTTGACTGCCTTAATACAGAGTAAATAACAGTGTAATGAACAAGATAAAATGGTTATTTTCTTAAATGCACAAAAAACTAAGCTGGTATTTGGCTCAAGGTGAGGGCACATCAGCTCCTAGAAGTCATACGTGTACACATGTTCCCTCTACTTTTTTGCTTCATCATCCCCTGGCATGTTATCACCATCTGCATGGCCAACACTGTTCCATTAACAGCATGTCTCTACATCAGTGCTTAGGATGGAGGAAAAAGGAAAGTAGCTTCCTTTGAATGATGTGATTCAGTAATTAAACTGTTGCCACTGAGGGATTCCGACTCATGGAGATCCCATTAGTGTCAGAGTAGAACAGTGCTCCATCAGGTTTTCAGTGGATTATCTTTTTGGAAGTAGATCAACAGGACTTTCTTCCAAAGCACCTGTGGGTGGATTTGAACCTCTAATCTTTCAGTCAGCAACCGAGTGCATTAAGTATTTGAACTACTCAAGGATTCCCTAGCATTCCACTGAGCAGGACTTAATTTCAATCCCCACCTGGCAGCAAGTGTGGATGTTGGACATTTTCTCATTAGCTAAGTAGCTGTGATTGCAGCAAAACTCATATTTCCCTTACTAAATGACAGAGGGAGACTGAATTCTGAGAGAAAACTACCAGTCTTTTGAGTTATTTCCTTAAAATGAAAAAAAAAAATGAAGCCTGTTAATTATTTTTCTCCTTAATGTCATTAAACAAGGAGGGGAAAAATACAAAATGCATAAAATGCACGTGTAAAAATTATTGAAAACTTTTTTCCCTACAAAAAACTGATTATCACAAATTGCTGTTCTTTTTATACCCTGTAGAACTGTTGAATATCATTTGATACTCCCATGCATTCCATTAAATTTAAATGTATTTATAGTTTGATTTTATAAATAATCAAATTAAATCACAGTAAAGTAGATGGTCTTACCAGAAAGGATATAAGACTCAAAGACAGAATAATAACTACAATGATAATGTACAATCCTTATATTCTTAGGTCATTTCAGACCACCAAACTCCCAACTCTGTAACAAGTTATTTCTATTGATCTATGGGGATTTTGACATTTAGGAGAGAATGTTTTCATAAAGCTCACACAAATCTAAGGGAAAACTCATAACATACTAAAAAAAAAAAGAATCAGCATGGTCTTACCTTTGCTTTTATCTTTTTCACAGGAAGTCTGTTCCTTTACATAATCAACAGAGAATTGACTAAAGTACTAAAAATATGGCACTAAAAAAAAAAGAAAACACTATAATAACACCTACTATTCAAAAGAAAATGTAATAGTAAAATACATATTGAAAATTTCTAGACAGTCTTTATTAATCAAGTAGTATGCTTCTCATTTGCACTTGATAGAGGAAACATAATTGCATTATATTAGAAATATATTCGCATCCTCTTTATAAGCTCAACATATTTTAAGCAACAGCTCTTCTCTATAAAGTATTTAAAAAATGATTCCTTTCTTATTTCAGCTTTTGATATATATGTGTATATATATATGTACACCCATGTATATATATATCCATATATATTAAACCTTATGTATTATGTATAATATATGATTATATATAATACATAATGATTACATATAATGTATAGCCATATATATTCATCATATATAATATTGAATTCAGCTAAATTGTATATATTAGCTGAATTTTAAAAAGTATATCTTTTAATTCCTTTATTCTTGCTTTCAATATAGGTGGAATGGGAGTTCTTTTTTTGGAAGAGAAAATGGGAAGAAGGATCAGAAGGGGGAAAGGAAGTAATTGGTTGAGTAATTGTTTGCTTGGTTGATGTCACTCTAATTTCACTTCCTTCAACCTAAACATCTATTGACTATCCTTTAGTATTTCCATATTTTCTTAGTCAATTTTTTTCACATTTTCCTGAGATTTAACTTTTTCATGTATTTTACCCTTCTGATCTTATTACCACTTTCATTATTTCGTGCAGATAACTATCGTTCTAACTTCAAGAAGAACAAAATAGAATCCAAATAAAGAAAATTACCTACATATTCAACCACATTTTACTCTTTGAATCTTATTATAACAAAGACTATCTCTCCTCTGCACAAAACTTAATCCATTTAATTATGTTGATTTTCTCTCTTATATTTTTAAAACTCTTGTCTCCCAAACATCTGCATCCCATCAACATTAACACAATTAAGGCTCTTCAAACTTTCAAAACAAAGTTATGAAATTTAAAGAAATATAAACTTTCACCACTCCCACGACAGTCTTTTCTTTCACGCTCCCACCAGAAGACAACTTCTTAAAAATTTTATCTGTTCCACATCTTCAACTCATTATTGTTCTTCCACTCACTTCATTTCACCCTATATATAATAGTATCACTTCTTCCAAACTCTCTTCCTCTTTGCATTGTATTTCTTTATAACACTTATAGTACCCCACACATCTGTCAGCTTGTCATACTGTGGGGACTTGGGTGTTGCTATGATGCTGGAAGCTATGCCACTGGTATTCAAATACCAGCAGGGTTGCCAAGGTGGACAGGTTTCAGCTGAGCTTCCAGATTAAGACACAGTAGGAAGAAGGACTTGGTGACCAACTTCTGAAAAAAGTTAGCCAGTGAAAACCTTATGAATAGCAACAGAACATTGTCTGATATAGTGCCAGAATATGAGCCCTCCAGGTTGGAAGGCACTCAAAAGATGACAGGGGAAGAGCTGCCTTCTCAAAATAGAGTCGACCTTAATGACGTGTATAGAGTCAAACTTTTGGGACCTTCATTTGCTGATGTGGCATGACTCAAAATGAGAAGAAGCAGCTGCTAACATCCATTAATAGTTGGAATGTGGAATGTATGAAGTACGAATCTAGGAAAACTGGAAATTACCAAAAATGAAATGAAAAGAATAAACATCGATATCCTAGGCATTAGTGACCTGAAATGAACAGGTACTGGCCATTTTGAATTGAGCAATCATATGGTCTACTCTGCTTGGAATGACAAATTGAAGAGGAATGGCTTCACATTCATTATCAAAAAGAATATTTCAAGATCTGTCCTGAAGTACAAAGCTGTCAGTGATAGCATAATATCCATATGCCTACAAGGAAGATCAGTTAATACAACTAGTATTCAAATTTACACACTGCATTGATAATCACTAGTGATTGGAATGTGAAAGTTGGAAACAAAGAAGAAGGATCAGTAGTTGAAAAATATGGCCTTGGTGATATGAAATGAAGCCAGATTGAATGAAAGAATTTTGCAAGACAAAAGACTTATTCATTGCAAATATCTTCTTTCAACAACATAAACGGTGACTATACACATGGAACTCACCAGATGGAATACACAGGAATCAAATCGACTACCTCTGTGGCAAAAGAAGATAGAAAATCTCAATATCATCAGTCAGAACAAGGATAGGCGCCTACTGCGGAACAAACCATCGGCTGCTCACATGCAAGTTCAAGTTGAAGCTGAAGAAAATTAGAACAAGTTCACAAGAGCCAAAGTACGACCTTGAATATACTCCAATTGAATTTAGAGACTATCTCAAAAATAGATTTGAAGCAATGAACACTAATGACCAAATAGTAGATGAGTTTTGGAATGACATCAAGGACATCATACATAAAGCAAGAGGTCATTAAAAAGACAGGAAAGAAATAAAAGACCAAAATGGATGTCAGAAGAGACTCTGAAACTTGCTTTGAATGTCCAGTAGCTAAAGTAAAGGGAATAAATGATTAAGTAAAAGAGCTGAACAGAAGATTTCAAAGGGCGGCTTGAGAAGACAAACTAAAGTAGTATGACATGTGCAAAGACCTGGAGTGAGAAAACTAAAAGGGAAGAATATACGTGGAATGTCTCAAGCTGAAAGAACTGAAGAAAAAATTCAAGCCTTAAGTTGCAATAGTGAAGGATTCACTATTTTGATGCAGGAAACATCAAAAGAAGATGGAAGGAATACAGAGAGTCACTGTACCAAAAATAATTGGTCGACGTTCAATCATTTCAGGAGGTAGCATATGATCAAGAACTGACGGTACTGAATGAAGAAGTCCAAGATGCACTGAAGGCACTGGCAAAAAACAAGGCTTGAGGAATTGATGGAATACCTGAAAGTGCTGAAAGTGCCCACGTGTCTATGTTAAGAAGTTTGGAAGACAGCTACCTGACAAATGACTGGAAGAGATTCATATTCATCATTCCCAAGAAAGATCATCCAACAGAATGTGGAAATTATTGAACAATATCATTAATGTCACACACAAGTAAGATTTTGCTGAAGATCATTCAAAAGCAGTTGCAGCAGTACACTGACAGAGAACTGCCAGAAATTCAAGCCGTATTCAGAAGAGGATGTGGAATGAAGAATATCATTGCTGATGTCAGATGGATCCTAGCTGAAAGCAGAGATTAGCAGAAAGATGTTTACCAGTGTTTTATTGACTATGGAAAGGCGTTTGACTGTTTGGATCCTAACTAATCATGGATAACATTGTGAAGAATGGCAATTCCAGAACACTTAACTGTGCTCATGAGGAGCCTGTACATAGATGAAGAGGCAGTTGTTTGACCAGAACAAGGGGATACTGTGTGCTTTCAGGTCAGGAAAGGTGTGCATCAGGGTTGTATCCTTTCACTATATTTATTCAATCTGTATGCTGAGCAAATAATCAGAGAAACTGGACTGTATAAAGAAGAACGTGGAATTAGGATTGGAGGAAGACTCATTAACAACCTATGATATGCAGTTGACACAACCTTGCTTGCTGAAATTGAAGAGGACTTGAAGCACTTACTGACGAAGATCAAAGACTACAGCCTTAAGTTTGGATTACACCTCAACATAAAGAAAACAAAAATCCTCACATGCGGACCAATGAGCGATATCATGACAAATGGAGAAAATACCAAAGTCGTCAAGGATTTCATTTTACTTAGATTCACAATCAACACCCATGGAAGCAGCAATCATGAAATCAAATATCACAATGCATTGGGCAAATCTGCTGCAAAAGACATATTTAAAGTGTTAAAAAGCAAAGATGTCACTTTAAGGACTAAGGTGCGTCTGACCCAAGCCATGGTGTTTTCAATAGTCTCATATTCATGCGAAAGCTGGACAATGAATAAGGAAGCCCAAAGAAGAATTAATGTCTTTGAGTTGTGATGCTAGAGAAGAATATTGACTGTACCATGGACTGCCAGAAGAATGAATAAATCTTTCTTGGAATAGATAAACCAGAATGATCCTTAGAAGTGAGGATAGCGAGACTTCGTCTTACATACTTTGGACAAGTTATCAGGAGGGACCAGTCCCTGGAGAAGGACATTATGCTTGGTAAAGTGGAGGGTCAGCAAAAAAGAAGAAGACCCTCCATGAGTTGGACTGACACAGTGGCTGGAACAATGGGTTCAAGCATAACAAAGATCATGAGGGTGGCGCAGGACCTGGCAGTGTTTAGTTCTGTTGTACATATGGTTGCTATGAGTCAGAACAGACTTGAAGTTATCTAACAACAAAAACATCCCAAAAAATTCTTTTTTTTTTTTTTTTATTGCATGTCTTTCCCACTACAATTGAATTTAAGGGTCATGAGAGAAGTGACTTCATATGATTTGCTCCCTTCTGCACTACCTCTTAAATATTTTCTTTCACATATAGCTGCTCAATAAATATTTGTTGAATGAACGAATGAATGAACAAATGAAAGTATATTTTACCTTTCTCTCTGGTTAGAATAAATGATAAAGTCAGGGAATATTAAAATGGAAAGATTCTCAACAAACTTTTATTCAGATCGCCAGTGCCATGTCATGAGGGTAAGCTCATGATTACGGAAATCAAAGCAATTGCCAAATTTCAAGTTTTAAAGTGTTGTAATGATAAATAGTTGGAGAATTTCAGTTTATTTTCAGAATGACCTTGAAGTTAAACTCAGTTCCTTTCTTACATATTTAACTTTAATTCCTCCAGTATTGCTTATAAAGCACATTTCAAATTTTTATTTGAAAAGAAATGTTAGAAGAATTTTTTTTTAAATAATGTAAGTAGTCTGAATACCATCCTTGAATTTATGTATATTTGACCCAGCTTTTAATTATTTCTTTCAGTTTATATTTGTTAGAACTACTTGTCCTTAGCTTTCTACTTTTGTAAAACACTGAGTAAATTTCAGAAAGAAACAAATCTTTAGATGGAGAAATTTAAAATCAATTGTACCCTTTGTCTCAGTGGAAGGTAGGAAGGTGGCAAGAATTTTTTATTTCACTGAACTTCTGAATTTCAATCAGCTTTGATATAACAACTTTTGGTTGACCTGGTTATTCTTATGCAGTTGATTTAAGTCTACTTTGCTGTTACCAAACAATGTAAAATATGTGCTATTTTAGACAACCTAAATTCAAAACTTTACTTGACTGCAGTCCTAGTAAACAGACTTTTCCTTTCAAATTGAATCATGTTTTACTCTGATGTATATAAAACTTCTTGCAATCTGGCAAGTAGCTTTTTGATTTTTTTTAACATCACATGAATAATTTCCCTCCTTCATACTTCTATCTGAAAAAAAAAAGCAGTCAGAAGTGTTAGCAGATATTAGAAAAACAATGTAATCCATCACATAAATAAAACAAAAGACAAGAACCACACGATCTTATCATTCGATGCAGAAGGGCATTTGACAAAGTCCAACACCCATTTATGATAAAAACTCTCAACAAAATAGGAATAGAAGGGAAATTCCTCTACAAAATTAAGGGCATTTATACAAAGTCAACAGCCAACATCATCCTAAATGGAGAGACTTTAAAAGCATTCCCCTTGAGAATGGGAACCAGACAAGGATGCCCTTTATCACCACTCTTATTCAACATTGTGCTGGAGGTCCTTGCCACAGCAGTTAGGCTAGAAAAAGAAATAAAGAGCATCCAGATTAGTAGGGAAGAAGTAAAAGTATCTCTATTTGTAGATCATATGATCTTATACACAGAAAACCCCAAAGAATCCACAAGAAAACTGCTGGAACTAATAGAAGATTTCAGCAAAGTATCATGATACAAGATAACCGTACAAAAATCAGCTGGATTCCTCTACACTAACAAAGAGAACTTCCAAGAGGAAATCACCAAATCAATACCATTTACAATAGCCCTCAAGAAGATAAAATACTTAGGAATCAATCTAACCAAAGAAGTAAAAGACCTATACAATGAAAACTACAAGACACTACTGCAAGAAATCAAAAGAGACCTGCATAAGTGGAAAAACATAGCTTGCTCATGGATTGGAAGACTCAACATTGTAAAAATGTCAATTCTACCCAAAGCGATCTACACATACAATGCAATCCCGATCCAAATTCCAATGGCATTTTTTAATGAGATGGAGAAACAATCACCAACTTCATATGGAAAGGGAAGGGGCCCAGATAAGTAAAGCATTACTCGGGAAGAAGAACAAAGTGGGAGGCCTCACATTACCTGATTTTAAAAACTATTATGCCACCATGGTAGTCAAAACAGGCTGTTACTGGTACAACAGATACATAGACCAATGGAACACAATTGAGAATCCAAACATGGATTCAGGGAATTCAGCATAACATTTTAGAGGACACAATTTAATCCATAGCAATATATTTTTAAACATTTTTCTTTCTTTTGTGTTTTAACAAATACTATTATATTGTTATCATTTACTATGTGGAGATTTTCTGATCAATTCTCTGAGATTCTTACCTCTAAAAAAATAACATTTTAGAGGTAGAGACAGACAGTAAATAAATGAACGCATGAAGTTGACTGTTACATATTATGACAATATTATGTTGGATGACCAAGATTTTATTGAAGATATAATATTTGACGATAACTAAAGATTTAGAATAAGCCAGTAACAAAAGTGTTCATAATCTTACCCACTGCTTTGATTTGACAAATCTCTAGTCAGGCTTCCCTCCTCCTCACAGGCCACTGAATTTTGTTTGTCGCCAAGTCTGTGCAAACACTTAATTGTGAAACATGTCCCTTTTATCAACTTACCCAAGGGTCAGAGGGCCACAAAACACTTTTCCAGTTAAACTATTCTGATCTTACAGTTTTGTTACGCCTCTCTCATCTGACTTATTTTCCTTTGACTGCCTACCCCTTCTTATTCCATTAAAAAAAAAATTTCTCTTTAAATTTTGAGATACTTGCAGATTTCTAAATTGGAGTATTCCTCTTATTGTAATAGTTTTGAATAAAGTTTCTCCCTATCTAAGACTGGACTTTTTTTTTTTTTAATAACAGTCATGCCAAATGCTGAAAGAGTATATTTGTCCCTCTTTTTACCACCAAAAAATTGGCAGATCATTTAGCTTAGCCAGGAGTTAAGAGTTGAGTTTCTCTTGTACAATCTCTTCCTAAACCACAGTGCTGCACTTCTCCTTTGAGGAATTTGTTCAAAGACTAGAATTGTCTTGTGAATTTTGTATAAGAATGTACAGTGTCAGACTTCAGGCAACATGGCGCTCTAGGCAGAAGCACCACACCATCCCTCCACAGCTAAGATCCGATAAACTAAGGCAAACAGAGAAAACAGCAATCCTGAAATAGTAAACATCAAATGAAGAGATAAAGAACTCGGTCAAACACCAAATGGAATAAGAAACAGACAGAGAACAGAGAGCGAGGAGACATACATGGAGAGGTCCCCTACCAGCTAATGCAGAACGGATCCACCATGTTGGACTCCTATCACAGACCAGCAAAAAGGGGGTACGAGAAAGTAGCTTCACGGAGCTTCCAGCAGGAGACAGAAAAACTGGTAACAAGCAATATACACTTTCCCACCCTCCACCCTTCTTCAACCCACTTGGCCTCCTCTGCTTCCCAGTGCCACAGACTCTTGTCCAGGAAGCACTGGCTGCTTGGATTCCACTTGCCCACACTGGCCAACTCCCTGAGTGCCATTTGTTGGCTGCTGCTGTTGCTTTTTTCTGCTTCTTTTGATTTCTTCCTTAACTCTCACCACCTCCCCCTCCTTTTGCTCAAATACCTGGCTCCATGCACCATCTTTGCTTCTTCCTGAGGGGCTGTGGAGCTCCATTTGAGTGTGGAACTGCATCCCGGTCTGTGCTGCCACGGTGGTGGGATCCCGGGGCTTTTTTTTCGTTTGTTTCTTTTCAATTGTTTGTTTGTTTTCTTCTTTTCTTGAGTTGGGAGTCCTTTCTAGACAAGAGGTGCTTCGAGGCTTGGGACCTACACCCTCAGCTTGCGCAGACACAGAGTGATCCCTGAGCATTTCCTTTTTCATGGTTTTTTTTTTTTTCTATTTTTTTGGAGATTTTTCTTGTTCTTTTTTTAAATTTGTTTTGTTTTCTTTTCCTTCTTTTTCCCTTTTTGTCTTTCTTCATTACTCAGTTTCTCATCTCTCTATACCTTTCTTCTCTTCCTGTCCCCTGGAAACCTGGCATTGAATACCTCTATTCCTCCTAGCCAGGTTGTAATTCAGTACCTGGGAACAACTTCCCCAGACCTTGTAGCCACACTGGTGGAACCCCTGGGAGGTTAGCAGTTCTTCTTTTCTTTCTAATTTTTATTTATTCATTCTTTTCTTTTTTTCTTCTTCCCCTTTTTGTTTTTCTCAATTTCATAGTCTCTCATCTCTCTACTCCAAAGGCAAGCTCCCCTAGCACTCTTTTTGGTTTGTTTGTATGTTTTTGGCTCCTATTCCTCTCTCCTCTCTCCCATATCCATCTTAGCTCCACACATCAAAATCTCCCCCCTTCAGCCTGCCTACCTGCACCGTGCACGTAACATCACACCACCAAGCAGCACAGGCATGGCCTACCGGAACCTGCCCTGCACTGATAACCGACCCACCCTGGTGGCTGTAGTAGGTGCTACAAACAACCCATCCCAGCAACTCCTCTTCAGCTAGACCTGCACTGCTGAAGCATATCTGAGCAACTGACCTTACCAATTGGAGAAGGAGGCAAAAAATATGTCCACAGATGAGCAAACAACAAAGAACACACATCCCACCTGCTCAGACATAGCCAAATTAAAAAAAAAAAAAAAGGACAAAACAAACAAATCTACAATCAATAAACGAGAAAAATAACTACTGAATGCCCCGAAGACAACAGACAATATTAAAACACTTACAAAAACAGGACAGGATGGTTCCATTAGGCATCCAAAATAGAACACCAGATGACTTTCCAGTAGAAGAAAAGGCACTAGAACTACCTGATAGGGAATTCAAATATCTAGTACTCAGAATTATAGAAGAGTTCAAGCAAAAAACAGACAAAAATGAGGAAAAAATAGACAAATTCATGCAAAAGGCAGACAAACTCATGGAAAATACAGACAAAAAAAAAAGGAAGAATTCAGGACAGTAATGCAGGAACAAAATGTCAAAGTAAATTCACAACTAGAAATTATACAAAAACAACAATTAGAAATCCATTAGGTAAACAACAAGATTTCGGAAATAGTGTCATAGAAGGGCTGAGGAGCAGATTTGAAAGGGTAGAAGACAGGATCAGCGGAATTGAAGAAAAACACTTGGATACAATTCTTTGAGAAAAACTCAGAAAAAAGAACAAAGAAAAATGAAGAAGCCCTGAGAATTATGTGGGATACAATCACAAGCAAAAATCTGCAAGTGATGAGAGTTCCAGAACAGGGAGAGAAAACAGAAGACACAGAGAGGATCATTCAAGAATTGCTGGCAGAAAACTTCCCCAATATCATGAAAGATGAAAAGCTGACCATCCAAGAAGTTCAATGAACCCCGTATAAGATAGACCCCAAAAGAAAATCACCAAGGCATATCATAATCACACTTGCTAAAACCAAAAACAAAGAATCCTGAGAGCAGCTAGAGAAAAACAAAAAGTCACATACAGAGGGGAAACAATAAGACTAAGCTTGGATTATTCAGCAGAAACCATGCAGGCAAGAAAGCAATGGGATGACATATATAAAACCTTGTAAGAAAAAAAACTGCCAGCCAAGAATAATATATCCTGCAAAACTCTCGTTCAAATATGATGGTGAAATCAGATCATTTCCAGATAAACAGACATTAAGGGACTATGTAAAAAACAAAACAAACTTACAAGACTTATCAAAGGAAGTCCTTAGATCAGAGAACAAACAATATCAGACCACAGTCTGAATATAGGACACAGGATTGTACTAGCCAGATACAAACCTAGGAAATGAACTCTTAAGGACTATGAAAAAAAAAAAAACGAATCACAAAAGAGAACCAGAGAGGTTAATCTGTTAACGAGAACCATAAAAGAGGGAATAAACAGTGTAGATATGGAACCTTCTAATGGAGAGGAAGTCAAGCGATATCAAGTAATAATAGACTGCTTCCAATCTAGGAAGATAACGGTAAATTTCATGGTAACCACAAACAAAGTTAACAAACATACTCATCAAAATAAAGAAAAAAAAAAGTCTCAGTAAAAACAAAACCTACAAAAACAAAAGAAATGAAAAAATCCACAAACAAAAGGAACTCAGCACAGGAGAGTTAGAGGAACAAAACAGGAGGACATTATTCTGAGTGAAATAAGTCAATCACAAAAGTCCAATTATTGTATGAGACCTCTACTGTATAACTCATGTAAAAGTCTACACACAAACAGAAACAATCTTTGTTGGTTATGAGGGATGGGAGGAATGGGGGGGAACTAAATAGATAAGCGGTAATTTTGGTGAAGGTTAAGAAAGTACACATTACTGGGAAAGCCAGCACAACTTGTACAAGGAAAGGTCATGGAAGCTCCATAGACACTTCCAAACTCCCTGAGGGACTGAATTGCTGGGTGGAGGGCTGTGGGAACCATGGTCTTGGGGAACATCTAGCTCAATTGGCATAACATAGTTTATAAAGACAATGCTCTACATTCTACCTTGATGAGTAGCATCTGGGGTCTTAAACATCTGTGAGCAAACATCTAAGATACTCCACTGGTCTCACCCCTTCGGGAGCAAGGGAGAATTAAGAGAACAAAATACAAGGAAAAGATTAGTCCAAAGGAATAATGGACCACAGCTACCACGGCCTCCACCAGACTGAGTCCAGTACAGCTAGATGGTGCCTGGCTACCACCACTGACTGCTCTGACCGGGATCACAATAGATGGTCCTGGACAGAGCTGGAAAAGGATGTAGAACAGAATTCTAACTCACAAAAAAAGACCAGATATACTTGCCTGAAAGACTGGAGAAACGCCGAGAGTATGGGCCCTGACACCATTTCAGCTTAGTGGTGAATCCCCTCCTGAAGTTCATCATTCAGCTAGGGACTGGACAACCTCATAAAACAAAACAGGACTAATGAGGCACAGCAGTCCAGGGACAAGGACTAGAAGGCAGGAGGGGGCAGGAAAGCTGGTGATAGGGAACCCAAGGTTGAGAAGGGACAGTGTTAGCATGTCATGTGGTTGTTAACCACTGTCATAGGGCAATATGTAAACTATTTAATGAGAAACTATTTGTTCTGCAAACCTTCATCTAAGGTACAAAAAAAGAGAATTATCTATGTGAGATAAAATTGACAACAGCAACTCAAAAGATTTGATGGGAAGCCTACGGGACAGTGAGTTGAAGGTAAGGGTGATGGAATAATTTGGAAAAGGATAGTGAATAGCAGCACACCTGGAAGAATGTAATCTATGTCACTGAATTGAACATGTAGAAACTTTCAAAATGGTGTAACTTTGGCTATGTATATTTTCCCCCCAAAAAAGGTCCTCAAGGTCAAAAAAGGAGAGTGTTGGCATGTCGTGGGTTTGTTAACCAAAGTCATAAAACAATATGTGTACTGACCGTTTAATGAGAAAGTATTTGTTCTGTAAACCTTCATCTGAAGTACAATAAAAAAATGAAAAAAAAAAATGTACAGTATCACAATTTTATTTGCATTCTAAATCAAGGATAAGTCTTTTGACATTTCTTCAAATCCTAAAAATTTTATATCTGGAAAAGTCCTTCTTCCAAGAAATATCAAAACTCAAGGAGCCTATAGTATTGAATGGCTCATTTCACCATGAATGCTTGTCTGAGCATATATAATACATTACATTTCTCATCAGACATAGAATCTTCGGTGAAGTTGGACTGACTTAGATAGAAGATTAGAAATACCAACATCCTCTCTACTTAGTATATCTTAAAAAACAGCAGTCAACTTGAGTTCCATGAAGCTAAAAAATGGAAGAGCAGAAACCACTCATTATTTGGTCCTTTATAAAAATAATTCTTCTGGAAACCTGTTGTGTAGTTGTATTTGATATTAAAATTTACTAAAAATTTCCAGTATTCCTTGTTTTGCTTTGATAAATCTAATTTATATTTACCAAAAAAATTAATGATCCTGCAAATTGGTTAATCTATTTTCTTTTCTTATTAGAACAGAATTGTCCTAAATTGGAAAACAAACCACGTTTTCTTCAAATTAATGTCTCAATGCCAAGGCCAGGCACTAGTAGCAGGAAGAATTCAGTAAATATTTATTAAGCAAATGAATGAAAGATTGAATTAAAATAGCAGTACTTTAGTAAATAGGATTATTCAGTTGTTTAAGCATGCACTGTAAAATAAACTGTAGTATTGCTGGCGTACTTTAGTATTTAGTATACTAAACTAGGAATGGTTAACATAAATAGCCTGAATTCATATCCTAAATCTGCCACCACAAGAGCCATGTGGCTTTGACATGGTTAAATTCTCTGAGCTTAATTCTTCATCTGCAAAACTCACATTTGCCTGGTTATTATACTTTAAATTATTTAATGTGAAGTCAGTAATCCACAGTAGAAGAAAAGTAAATGATAGCAGATATTATTTAGAAAATATTTTAAGTGTTATAAAATCTTGGTTTTTAAAGAACAGCTTTATTGATATATAATGCACGTACCATACAATTTACCCATTTAAAGGGCACAATTCAATGTTTTTCAGTATATTCACAAAACTGTGAAGCACAATCACCATAATCAATTTTAGAATATTTTCATCATCCTAAAAGAAACCCCACAGCCAGTAGCAGTCACTTCCATTTGTAAACCCTACACCCTACACCCTCCGTCCTTGGCAATGATTAGCCCGTGCTTTGTCTCTATACATTTGCCTGTTCTAGACTTTTCTTAGGAATGGAATCATGCAATATATGGTCTTTTATAACTGGCTATTTTCACTTATTCTAATGTTTTCAAGGTTCATCAATGTTGTAGCATCTATAAATACTTCATTCCTTTTTATGGCTATTCTATATTTTACCACATTTTAATTTCATCAGTTAATGAACAACGAGGTTGGTTCTAATTTTTGACTATTATGAATAATGCTGCTATATACATTTATGCACAAGTTGTTTATGAACATATGTATATTTTCCATTCTCCTGTGTATAGACCTTGGAGTGGAAATGCTGGATCATTAGGTGATTTTATGTTTAAATTTGAGAAACTGCCAAACTGTTTTCCAAAGTAGTTGCACCCATTTATATTTTAACCAGCCACGTATGAAGATTCTAATTTCTCCATATCCTTGTCAACACTTGTTATTATTTATCTTTTATATTATGGCCATCCTAAACCAAAAAAACAAACCCACTGCCGTCGAGTAGATTCCGACTCATAGTGACCCTACAGGACAGAAGAGAACTGCCCCATAGAGTTTCCAAGGAGCCCCTGGTGGATTCGAACTGTTGGTCTGATCTTTTTGTTAGCAGCCGTAGCTCTTAACCCCTACACCACCAGAGTTTCCATGGCCATCCTAGTAAGTGAGAAATGATATTTCATTGTGGTTTTGTTTTGCATTTCCTTGATGGCTAATGAAGTTAAGTGTCTTTTCATGTGCTTGTTGGACATTTGTGTATCTTATTTAGAGAAAAGAATATCTATCCAGATCTTTTACCATATTTAATTGAATGATTTGTCTTTTTATTATTGAGTTGTAAGGGTTCTTTACATATTCTGAATAAATAAACGTCCAATATAAGATATATCATTTCAAGATATTGTCTACCATTTTGAAGGTTGCCTTTTCACTCTCTTGATATTATCATCTGAATCACAAAAGTTTTTATTTTTGTGTAATCTAATTGATGTTTTTTCATTTGTCACTTGTGCTTTTGGTGTTCTATTTAAGAAGACTTTGCCTAACTCAGCTCATAAATATTTACTCCTATGCTTTCTTCTAAAAGTTTTATAATTTTAGATCTTACATTTAGGTTTATGATCCATTCTAGTTAATTTTTGTGTGTAATGTGAGGAAGGGTTCAACTTCATTCTTCTGCATGTGGATATCCCACTGCCTTGAAATATTTTTTTAATTATTATTTTATTTCCTAACTGAACTGTCATGGCATCCTTGTTGAAAATCAATTGATAGTAATATGAGGGCTTATTTCTAGGCTCTCCCTTCTATTCCATTGATTTATATGATTATCCTTATGCCATATCCACAATATGTTTATTACTGTAACTTTGTAACCAGAAAGGGTTTTTCAACTTTGTTCTTTTTTCAATATTATTTTGCTTATTCTGGTTCTCTTGAATTTACATAAGAATTTTAGGTTCAGCTTGTCAATTTCTTATAGAAGCCAGCTGGTATTTTGGTGGGAATTGCATTGAATTTTAGATTACATTGGGAACTGTATTAGTTTTCTATTGCTTCAGTAACAGATTATCACCAAATTAGTGACTTAAAGTAACAAAATTTTCATTTTACAATTTTGGATGGTTGGACACCCACTAAGACTGTGACCACAGAAGTTTTTCACTCTCAAGTTAGCAATTCTTCAAAATTTCCATTTAAATGTTCCTACAAGTGCATGGCTCTAGTGGGATCTGCTGCAGATAAGCACATCGTGGTTTGTTGTCTCAGGATTCACCTGCTTCTCTAGGTAACTTGGTGCTAGTTTTCTCTGAAACCTCAGCCATCTTATTGGTCCACAAATGGAATTTGTTTTACATGTGTTCTGTTTTAATTTCTTGTTTTAAGAGCAGGAGTGATGACTTACAAGCTCTTTACATACTGGAACTGAGACCAGAATTATCAGCAATAATTACTTTAAATACGTTTAGAGCAATCGTCCAAATCAAAAGGAGAGATTTTCGAAGTGCACTAAATACACACACACACACAACTATCTGCTATGCATTATACAGTCATTTTAAATGTAAATTCTCAGAGTAAAACTAAAAAAGATGAAAAATATTCATGCTAAAGTTAATCATTGAAAGACGGAATATTAATTTCAGACAAAGCAGAGTTTAAATTAAATCCATCAGAGATAAATAGGGGCAATACATAATGATAAAAGAGTCAAGTAACCTAGAAAATATAACAATCCTAAGTGGGTACGCAGCTAAAATGAGAGTATCAATTTTTTTTTAATACTTTATTTGTATTTATTTATTTATTTTATTGTACTTCAGGTGAAGATTTACAGAACAAATAGTTTCTCATGAAACAGTTGTACACATATTGTTTTATAACATTGGTTAACAACCCTACAACATGTCAACCGTCTAACTTCTCAACCTTTTATTCTTGGTGAAAATACACATAGCCAAAGATACACCATTTCAAAAATTTCTACATGCACAGTTCAGTGACATTGACTAAGCTCTTCCAATTGTTCTGTTATTCTCACTTAAGATGAAGGCTTACAGAACAAAACAGTTTCTCATTTAACAGTTACTACAAATGTTGCCCTATAACAATGGTTAACAATCTCACAATACATCAACAATATCCTTACTCAACCTTGGGTTCCCTATCACCAGCTTCCTTTCACCTTTCTGCCTTCTGGTCCTTGTCACTGGACTACAGTACCTCACTAGTCTCGTTTGGTTTTATAGGGCTGTCCACACCATGGCTGAATGGTGAACCTCGGAGATAACTTCACCACTGAGCTAAAAGGGTGTCTGGGGGGCCATACCCTTGGGGAGTCTCCCGTCTCCTTTAGGCCAATAAATCTGGTCTTTTTTTTGTGAGTTAGAATTATGCTCTACAACCTTCTCCAGCTCTGTCTGGAACCCTCTGTTGTGATCCTGGTCAGAGCAGTCAGTGGTGGTAGCTGGGCACCATCTAGATGTACTGGACTCAGTCGGGTAGAGGCCTTGGTAGCTGTAGACCATTAGTCCTTCGGACTAATCTTTTCCTTGTATCCTGTTCTCTTCATTCTCCCTTGCTTCCGAAGGGATGAGACCAGTGGAGTATCTTAGATGGCCGCTCACAGGCTTTTAAGAACCCAGACACTACTCACCAAGGTAGAATATAGAGCATTGTCTTTATAAGCTGTGTCATGCCAATTGAGCTAGATGTTCCCCGAGACCATGGTCCCCACAGCCCTCCGTCCAGCAATTCAGTATCTCAGGGAGTTTGGATGTGTCTATGGGGCTTCCATGACCTTTCCTAGTACAAGTTGTGCTAGTTTCCCTTGTATTGTGTACTGTCTCAACCTTCACCAAAGATACCACTTATCTATTGCCTGTTAAGTATTTCCCCACCACCCCTCCCATCCCTG
Source organism: Trichechus manatus latirostris (assembly GCF_000243295.1). Classification (NCBI taxonomy): domain Eukaryota; kingdom Metazoa; phylum Chordata; class Mammalia; order Sirenia; family Trichechidae; genus Trichechus; species Trichechus manatus. The sequence continues at coordinate 4,320,660 of NW_004444065.1, forward strand.
GTAACCAACAAAGATTGTTACATTTTGTGTGTGAACTTTTTCATGGGTTTTTACAATA
>NW_004444065.1:4325291-4336076 GCF_000243295.1 Trichechus manatus latirostris
CCTGCATTATTTTCCTGAATTCTTCCAATTTTTTGTCTGTATTTTCCATGAATTTGTTTATTTTTTCCTCATGTTTGTCAGCTTTTTGCCTCAGCTCTTGGAGAAGTCTGAGTATTAGAGATTTGAATTCCCTATCAGGTAGTTCTAGTGCAGTTTCTCCCACAGGATAGTCATGTGGTGTTTATTTTGGACACCTACTGGAACCATCCTGTCCTGTTTTTGTATATGTTTTGATATTGTCTGCTGTCTTCAGAGCATTCAGTAATGATTTTTCTCATTTACTGATTGTAGATTTGTTTGTTTCATCCCTTTTTTTTTTAAATTTGACTATGTCTGAGCAGGCGGACTGTGTGTTCTTTGTTGTTTGCTCTCCTGTGGGCACAATACTTTTCACCTCCTTCTCCAGTTGGCGGGGTCAGTCACTCAGATATTATATGGCAGGGCAGGTGTAGCTGAAGAGGAGTTACTGGGAAGGTTTTTGTGTAGCACTTACTACAGCCACCAGAACAGATCAGTAATCAGTGTAGGGCAGGTTCCAGTAGGCCGTGCCTGTGCTGCTTGGTGGTGTGTTGTCAAGTGCATAGTGCAGGTAGGCAGGATGTAGTGGGGAGATTTTTATGTGTGGAGCCACAATGGATATGGGAGAGAGGAGAGAGGAACAAGAGACAAAAACATACCAACAAACAAAAAAGAATGCTAGGGGAGCTTGCTGTTAGAGTGGAGAGATGAGAGACTATGAAATGGAGAAAAACAGAAAGGGGAAGAGGAAGAAAAGAAAAGAAAAGAAAAGAATGAATAAATAAAAATTGGAAAGGTTAAAGAACTGCAGATTTCCCAAGTATCCCACCAGTGCAGCTATGAGGTCTGGGGAAGTTGCTCTCAGGTGTTGCAGTACAGCCAGGCTAGAAGACATAGAGGTATACAACCCAGGTATTCAGGGAACAGAAATAGAAGGAAGAGATACAGAGACGTGAAAGTGAGCAATGAAGAAAAACAAAAGGGAAAAAGAGGGAAATGAAAACAAAACAAATTAAAAAAAAAAAGAACCAGAAAGGCCCCCCAAAAAACAGAAAAATAAATAAATAAAACTCACGAAAAAAGAAATGCCCTCAGGGATCCCTCTGCAGGTCTGTGCAAGCCAGGGGGAAGTCTCCTTCCCACGCAGCACCGCCTCACCAGAAGGGGCTCCCAACTCAAGAAAAGGAAAAGAAAACAAACGATTGGAAACAAACTAACTAACAAAAGCTTCAGGATCCCACCAGCTCTGCAGCCCAGACCAGGAAGCAGCTCCACACTTGAACAGAGCTCCACAGCCCCTCAGGAAGAAGCAAATATGGCACACGGAGTGAAGTATTTGAGCAAAAGGATGGGGAGGTGGTGAGAGGTGGGGAAGAAATCAAAAGAAACAGAAAAATAAGCAAAACTAGCAGCCAACAAATGGCACACAGAGAGCCAGCTAGTGTGGGGTGGTGTTTCTCGGACAAGAGACTGTGTCTGTGGGAAGCAGAGGGGGCCAAGTGTGGGTGAAGAAGGGTTGGGAGTGGGAAAACGTATATCACAAATTACTGGAGCTCTGCAGCCTCTCAGGAAGAAGCAAAGATGGCACACGGAGCCAGGTATATGAGCCAAACGAGGGGGAGGTGGTGAGAGGTAAGGAAGAAATCAAAAGAAGGGGAAAAAAGCAACACCAGCAGCCAGCAAATGGCACTCAGAGACCAGTCCCATTCAGGTGTGTGGAATCCAAGCAAGCGGTGTTTCCCAGACAAGATACTGTGGCCGCAGGAAGCAGAGGAGGCTAAGTCGGGGTGAAGAAAGGTGGGGGATGGGAAAGCATGTATCACAAATTACCCGTTGTTTTGACTCCCGCTGGAAGCTCCGTGAGGCTGCTTTCTCGTACCCCATTTGCTGGTCTCTGATAGGAGTCCAAGATGGCAGACCCGCGCTGTGTTAGCTGGTAGGGGACCTCTGCATGAATCTCTCCTCGCTCTCCATTCTCTGTCAGTTTTCTCACTCCATTTGGTGCTTGGCTGAGTTCTTTATCTCTTCATTTGATGTTTTAGGGTTTCAGGATTGCTGTATTCTCTGTTCGGCTTAGTTTTTTGGATCTTTGCTGTGGAGGGACGGCATGGTGCTTCTGCCTAGATTGCCATTTTGCCAGAACAGCCTCAAGCATTAAATTTTATGATGTAAAAAATAATATAACTTAAAGGAGAAATACAAAAATTCCTCTGATAGAGATTTCAATGCTCTTCTGTCAGTAACTGTTATAGCAAGCAAGCAGAAAATTTGTAATAATGTAGATCACCTCGACAGCACTATTTATCAACATGGCATAATTAACATTTATACAATTCTCCATACAACAATAGGAGAATACACATTCTTTTCAAGCTCACATAGAACATACACAAATATAAACCATGTCATGGGCTATAAAACACACCTTAACAAATTTAAAAGAATAAAAATCACACAAAATATATTCTGAACAGCAATTAATTAGACCAGATAAATGAAAGTTAAAAAATTTCCAATGTCTGGAAATGAACTCACATCTAAATGACTCACTGGTTAAAAAAAAAAAGTGCCAAGAGGAATTTTAAATGATTTTAAATGAATTAAGAAAAAATGTAATTTATCAAAATTATGGGATTCAGTGAAATCTGTGCTTGAAAGAAAATTATAGCATTAAATACATATATAAGAAAAGAAGAAACATACAAAATTAATAACCAAAATTTCTGCTGCTTTATGATACTAATAAAAGAAGAGCATATTAAAAGAAAGGCAAGCAGAAGAAAGGAAATAGTTACATCTACAGCATAAATTAATAAAATTGAAAATGGAAAAAAACTATAGTGAAAATCAATGAATCCTAAAGCGAGTTATTTGAAATGGTCAATAACTGATAAACTTCTAGTCATGCTAACCAAGAAAAAAAAAATAAAAGATGCATATTTAAAATATCAGAAATGTTAGACGAGCCATTGCTACTGATCCTATGGACATTAAAAGGGAAGTAAGGGAATATTACATTAAAAGGATAATAAAGGAATATAATTTTATGTTCACAAATTTTATAACAGATAAAATAGACTAATTCTATGAAAGTCACACAAACTACCAAAGCACATACAAGAAGAAATAGACAATCTGATTAGGCCAATACTATGAAATAAACTGAATTAATAATAAATACTTTTCAAATAAATAAAGCATTAGATCAATGGTTTTGCTGGTGAATTATACCAAACATTTAAGGAAGAAATGAGATCAATTCTCTGCAATCTCTTCCAGGAAATAAGAGAAATTAAATATTTGCTAGCTCATTATATAGACAGCATTCAGCATTATCCTAATACCAAAACCAAAAGAACTAAACAAATACAAGAAAATAATCCTGTATACCAATGTCTTTCGTGAACATAAGAGTAATTAACCTTAATAAAATATAAGTTAATCATGCCAGCCAAGAATTATATATCCAGCAAAACTGTCTCTTAAATATGATGGTGAAATTAGGGCATTTCCACATAAACAGAAGTTCAGGGAATTTGCAAAAACCAAACAAAAATTACAAGAAATACTAAAGGGAGTCCTATTGTTAGATAATCAATAACACCAGATAACAACACAAGACCAGGACAGAGCAAACATATATTGACTCAGATGCGGATATCAAAAATACATCAAAGCTAAAACATAGAAAATAGGGAAACAGATATCAATATGTAAAAAAGGACAACATTAAAACAAAAAAGATGGATTTACAAAAAGGAGACACTGACTTTTCAAATGGAGGGGAATTTAATGTGATATAAAGTAATAAAAGACTGGTATAAAAATAGAAAAATGGGGTAAAATATTAAGGTAACCACAAAGGAATCTAACAATCTTACAAACCAAAATAAAAAAGTAGAAAAATAATAAAGACCCAGCAAACACAAAATCTACAACAAATAAAAAAATGAAAAAAATACATAAAGAAAAACGACTCAGCACAGAAAATTGAGAACAAAGAAACTGTGAACAGAACACAAAAAGAGATATCAAGATGACAGCACTAAACTCATGCCTATCAATAATTATGCTGAATGTAAATGAACTTAATGCAGCAATAAAGAGACAGAGAGTGACAGATTGGATAAAAAAGCATGATCCATCTATATGCTGCCTACAAGAGACGGACCTTAGACTTAAAGATACAAACAGGCTAAAACTCAACGGATGGAAAAAAATATATCAAACAAACAACACTCAAAAAAGAGCAGGAGTAGCAATATTAAACTCTGACAAAATAGACTTCAAAGTAAAACCCACCACAAAGGATAAGGAAGGACACTATATAATGATTTAAGGATCAACACACCAGGAGAACGTAACTATAATAAATATTTATGCACCCAACAACAGGGCTCCAAAATACATAAAACAAACTCTAACAACTCTAAATAGAGAGATAGACAATAGTAGTAGGAGACTTCAACACGCCACTTTTGCTGAAGGACAGGACACCCAGAAAGAAGCTCAACACAGACACAGAAGAGCTAAATGCTACAATCAAGCAACTTTATCTCATAGACATATACCGCACACTGCACCCTGCAGCAGCCAAGTATACTTTCTTTTCCAAAGTACATGGAACATTCTCCAGAATAGACCACATATTAGGCCATAAAGCAAGCCTTAACAAAATCCAAAACACCAAAATATTACAAAGCATCTTTTCTGACCGTAAAGCCATAAAAGAAGAAATCAACAACACAAAAAACAAGGAAAAGATCAAACGCGAGGAAACTGAACAACACCATACTCAAAAACTACTGGGTTATAGAAGAAATTAAGAATGGAATAAAGAAATTCATAGAATCAAACCAAAATGAAAACACATCTAACCAGAACCTTTGGGACACAGCAAAAGCAGTGCTCAGAGGTCACTTTATAGCAATATATGCACACATCCAAAAAGAAGAAAGGGTTATAACCAAAGATTAACCCTACAACTGGAACAAGTAGAAAGAGAGCAGCAAAAGAAGCCCTTGGGTGCCAGATGGAAGGAAATAATAAGAATTAGAGCAGAAGCAAACGTAATAGAGAATAGAAAAACAATTCAAAGAGTTAACAAGTCCCAAAGCTCGTTCTTTGAAAGATCAACAAAACTGATAAACCATTGGCCAAAATGACAAAAGAAAAACAGAAGAAGCAGATAACCCGTATAAGAAATGAGATGTGTGATATCACAACAGACCCAACTGAAATTAAAAGAATCATAACAGATTACTATGAAAAATTGTACCCTAACAAATTTGAAAACCTAGAGGAAATGGACAAATTTCTAGAAACTCACTACCGACTGAAATTAACACACAGAGGCAGAACAACTAAATAAACCCATAACAAAAGAAGAGATTGAAAAGGTTATTAAAAAACTGCCAACAACAACAACAAAAAAAACCTAGCCCAGATGGCTTCACTGGAGAATTCTACCAAACTTTCAGAGAAGAGATAACACCACTTCTATTAAAGGCATTTCAGAACATAGAAAAGGATGGAATACTCCCAAACTCATTCTAGGAAGCCAGCATAACCCTGATACCAAAACCAGGTAAAGATACTGCAAAAATAGAAAATTACAGACTGATATCCCTCATGAACATTGATGCAAAAATCCTCAACAAAATTTTAGCTGATAAAATTCAGCAACATATGAAAAAAATATTTCACCATGACCAAGTGAGATTTATACCAGGCATGCAGGGGTGGTTCAACATTAGAAAACAATCAACGTAATCCATCACATAAATAAAACAAAAGACAAGAACCACATGATCTTATCAATCGATGCAGAAAAGGCATTCGACAAAGACCAAAATCCGTTCATGATAAAAACTCTCAATAAAATAGGAATAGAAGGGAAATTCCTCAATATAATTAAGGGAATTTATACAAATCCAACAGCCAACATCATCCTGAAAGGAGAGACTTTGAAAGCATTCCCCTTGCGAACAGGAACCAGACAAGGATGTCCTTTATCACCACTTTTTTCAACATTTTTCTGGAGGTCCTAGCCAGAGCAATTAGGCTAGAAAAAGAAACAAAGTGCATCCAAATATGTAGGGAAGAAGTCAAAGTATCTATTTGCAGATGATATGATCTCATACACAGAAAACCTCACAGAATCCACAAGAAAACTATTGGAACTAATGGAAGATTTCAGCAAAGTTTCAGAATACAAGATAAACATGCAAAAATCAATTGGATTCCTTTACACCAACAAAGAGAACCTTGAAGAGGAAATCACCAAATCAGTACCATTTACAATAGCTTTCAAGAAGATAAAATACTTAGGAATAAATCTAACCAGAAATTTAAAAGATCTTTACAGAGAAAACTACAAGACACTACTGCAAGAAACTAAGAGACCTGTATAAGTGGAAAAATATACCTTGCTCATGGATAGGTAGACTCAACATAGTGAAAATGTCAATTTTACCCAAAGCAATTTACAGATACAATGCAATCCCGATTGAAATTTCATGGGCATTTTTTAATGAGATGGAGAAACAAATCATCAACTTGATATGGAAAAGGAAGAGGCCCCAAATAAATAAAGCATTACTCAAGAAGAACAAAGTGGGAGGCCTTACACTACCTGATTTTAGGACCTATTATACTGCCATGGTAGTCAAGATAGCCTGGTACTGGTACAACAACAGATACATAGACCAATGGAACAGAGTAGAGAATCTAGATATAAGCTCATCCACCTATGAGCAGCTAATATTTGACCAAGTCCCAAAATCCATTAATTCGGGAAAAGACAGTCTCTTTAACAGATGGTGCTGGCATAACTGGATATTATATGCAAAAAACTGAAACAAGACCCTTATCTCACACCAAGTACAACATTAACTCAAAATGGATCAAAGACTTAAATATAAAATCTAAAATGATAAAGATCATGGAAGAAAAAATACGGACAACGCCAGGAGCCCTAATACATGGCATAAACACAATACAAATCATAAGTAACAATACACAAGCACCAGAAGAGAGACTAGATACATGGGACCTCCTAAAAATCAAATACTTATGATCATCAAAAGACTTCACCAAAAGAGTAAAAAGACAACCTACACACTGGAAAAAAATTTTGGCTACAACGATTCCAATCAGCCTTTAATCTCTAAAATCTATGGATACTGCAAAACCTTAACAACAAATAGACAAATAACCCAATTAAAAAATGGGCAAAGGATATGAACAGGCACTTCACCAAAGAAGATATTCAGGCGGCTAACAGACAGATGAAGAAATGCTCACGATCATTAGCCATTAGAGAAATGCAGATCAAAACTACAATGAGATATCATCTCACCCCAACAAGGCTAGCATTAACCCAAAACTCACAAAATAAGAAATGCTGGAGAGGTTGTGGAGAGACTGGAATACTTACACACTGTTGGTGGGAATGTAAAATGGTACAACCACTTTGGAAATCGATTTGCCCTTCCTTAAAAAGCTAGAAATAGAAGTACCATACAATCCAGCTATCCTATTCCTTGGTCTATATCCTAGAGAAACAAGCGACGTCACAGGAATAGATATATGCATACCCATGTTCATCGCAGCACTGTTCACAATAGCAAAAAGATGGAAGCAACCTACGTGCCCATCAACGGACGAATAGATAAACAAACTATGCTATAGCCACACTATGGAATATTACACAACGATAAAGAACAATGATGAAGCTGTGAAACATCCTGTAACATGGTGGAAACTGGAACTTATTATGCTGAGTGAGTTTAGTCAGTCACAGAAGGACAAATACTGTATAACACCATTATTATAAGAACTCAAGAAAAGGTTTAAACACAGAAGAAAACATTCTTTGATGGTTACGGGAGTGGGGAGGGTGGGTGAGGGTTATTCTCTAACTAGATAGTAGATAAGAATCATCTTAGGTGAAGGGAAGTACAGCACACACTACAGGAGAAGCCAGCACAACTGGACTAAACCAAAGCTAAGAAGTTTCCTGAATACAATCAAATACTTTGAGAGACAGAATAGCAGAGATGGGGGGTCTGGGGACCATGCATTCAGGGGACATCTATGTCAATTGGCATAACAAAGCTTATTAAAATTGTTCTGCATGCTCCTTTGGTGAGTGGCGTCTGGGGTCTTAAAAGCTTGCAAGCGGCCATCTAAGATGTATCAATTGTTCCCACCCACTTGGAGTAAAGGAGAAAGAAGAACACCAAAGGCACAAGGAAAGTATTAGCCCAGAGACAGATAGGGCCACATAAACCACAGACTTCATCGGCCTGAGACCTAAAGAACTAAATAGTGCCCAGCTACCACCAATCAACATCCTGACAGGGAGCACAACAGAGGGTCCCTGATGGAGCAGTAGAACGATGGGATGCAGCACTCAAATTCTGGTAAGAAGACCAGACTTAATGGTCTGACTAAGACTGGAGGTACCCCTGAAAGCATGGCCCCTTGACTCTATCACCCCAGAACTAAAACAATTTCTGAGGCCAACTCTTCAGACAGGGATTGGAATGGACTGTGGGACATAAAGTGATACTCGTGAACAATGTGCCTCTTAGTCAAGTAGATACAACAGACCTAAGTGGCAGCTTCTCTCCAGAGTTGAGATGGGAAGGCAGAGAGAGTTAGGAGCTGGTTGAATGTTCATGGGGAATCAGGGGCGGAGGGGAGGAATGTGCTGTTGCAGAATGGTGTGAGCGGTTGGGGTGTTATAACAATGCATTTACAAAAAAAACATTGTATGGGAGACTAACTTGAAAGGTAAACGTCATTGAATTACAAAAATAAAAAAAGAGAAAAAAATATATAAGTTAATCAAATTCAGCCATATATATATATGTGAGTGTGTGTGTATATACCACTATATAGATAGAGATAGAAATAGACATAGATGTAGATGTAGATGTAGAAGTATACATAAATAGGTATAGGTGTCTTTGGTTAGTTAAGCGCTAGCTCAACTACTAGCAGAAAGGTTGGCAGTTTGAGCTCACCCAGAGGCGCCTGGAAAACAGGCCTGACGGTCCACTTCCAAATGGTCACAGTCTTGAAAAACCCTATGGAGACGTTCTACTCTGCATATGTGGGGTCTGAATCGGCTCCACAGCACATAACCACGTTATATATATATGTATATATATATAAACGTGTAAAGAGCCCTGGGGGCTCAGTTGTTAAGCACTCGGTTGAAAGGTTGAAGGTTTGAACTCATTCTCCAGGGGTAAGATGTGGCAGTCTGCTTCTGTAAAGATTTATAGCCTTGGAAACTCCATGAGGCGGTTCTACTCCATCCTATAGGGTAGTCGGAATTGACTGAACAGCAATGGGAGGATGGGTGTGTTAGCGTATGATTCTTTCCAGGAATACAAATACGGTTTAACATTTCCATATAAATTAGTGCATTTTATCATATTTAATACAAATACTAAATCATGATAAAAACTCAAGAAACAGAAATGAAGTGAAATTCTGTAACCTAAAAAGTCAATATACAAGAAACCTGTAGGTAACATCCTCCTTAATGGTAGGGACTGGACTATTTTCCCCAAATATTAGGAAAAGTGAAAAGATTTTCTCTTTCATGACTGATTCAACATGGTCCTGGAAGTCCTAATTAGTTATATAAGATTAAAATATATACATATTAAAAGGAAGAAATAAAAAATCTTCATTCACAGATGACGTGACTGTATATATAAAAATCTCCAAGGAATCTATGAAAAAATAAATAAACCAAACAATAAACAACAAAAATTTAAAAAATTCTGCAGCTAATAAACAGATATAGCAAGGTAAGACCACGTGATACAAGGTTGATATACAAAAGTCATTTCCTTTCCTACCTACTATCAATGAATAAATGGAATTTAATATTAAAAATCAGTAAGATTTATAATAACATCAAAAGGTACTTAGGGATAAGTAAAATATTTATAGTATCTATAAGCAGAAACTGCAAAACGCTGATCAAAGAAATCAAAGAACATTTAATTAAATAGAGAAATATGGGCTCATGGGTTGTTAAGATGTTGATTCTTCCCAACTTGATGCAAATGTCAGAAAAATCTCTAAAATTTATATGGAAAGGGAAAGGTCTTAAAACACTGAAGAACAAAGCTGGAGGAGTCACACTGCTCAAATTCAGGACTTACTATGAAGCTACAGTAATCAAGAGAGTGTAGTATTAGGGAATGAATGGACACATAAATGAACAGAATAGAATAGACAGCACAGAAATAGATGCACACAAAAAGATTCAACTCATATTTGACAAAGGTACAAAGGCAATTCAGTGGAGGAAGGATAGTCTTTTCAACAAATGGTGCTGGAACAATTGGACATGTATATGCAAAAAATGAACCTAGGCCAAAACATTATCTTTTAAATGAAAATTAAATAAAAATAAGTTATAGCCCTAAACCTAAAACAAACAAAAACCTGTAATACTTCTAGAAGAAAACCTTTTTTTTTTCTTTTTTCTTTTATATTTTATTGTACTTAAGGTGAAGGCTTACAAAACAAATAGTTTCTCATGAAACAGTAGTACACATCTTGTTATATGACATCGGTTAACAAACCCAGAACACATTAACCCTCTAACTTCTCAACATTTTTTTTTTTTTTTGGTAAAAATACACATAGCCAAAGATACACCGTTTCAAAAATTTCTACATACACAGTTCAGTGACATTGACTACGCTCTTCCAATTGTGCTGTTATTCTCACTTA
>NW_004444065.1:4342425-4364825 GCF_000243295.1 Trichechus manatus latirostris
TTTTTCTTTTTCTCTTTTCTGAGTTTTCCTGAAACAGAGTTGTATCCAAGTGTTTGTCTTCAATTCCACTGATCCTGTCTTCCATCATTTCAAATCTGCTTCTCAGCACATTTATGACACCGTCCGTTTCTGAAATCCTGTTGTTTATCTTTTGGATTTCCAATTGTTGTCTTTGTATAATTTCTAGATGTGAATTTATTGTGGCATTTTGTTCCTGCGTTATTTTCCTCATTTCTTCCAATTATTTGTCTGTATTTTCCATGAATTTGTCTATTTTTTCCTCAAGTGTGTCAGCTTTTTACCTCAGCTGTTGGAGAATTCTGAATATTACATCTTTGAATTCCCTATCAGGTAGTTCTAGTGCATTTTCTTCCACTGGAGAGTCATCTGGTGTTTATTTTGGATGCCTACTGGAATGATCCTGTCCTGTTTTTGTAAATGTTTTGATATTGTCTGCTGTCTTCAGGGCATTCAGTAGTTATTTTTCTCATTTATTGATTGTAAATATGTTTGTTTCATCTTCCCAATTTTTTTTTTTAATTTGACTATGTTTGAGCAGGCGGACTGTGTGTTCTTTGTTTTTTGCTCATCTGTGGTCTCAATGCTTTTCGTCTCCTTCTCCAATTTTCCTGGTCAGTCACTCAGGTATGGTACGGCATGGCAGGCTTGCTGAAGAGGAGTTACTGGGATGGGTTGTTTGTGACACTTACTACAGCCACCAGGGCAGGTCAGTAATCAGTGCAGGGCAGGTTCCAGTAGGCTGTGACTGTGCTGCTTGGTGGTGTGATGTTAAGGGCATGGTGCAGGTAGGCAGAATGTAGCACGGAGATTTTTTTTGTGTGTGTGGAGCTAAGATGGATGTGGGAGAGAGGAGAGAGAAACAGGAGCCAAAAAAATACAAACAAACAAAAAAGAATGCTAAGGGAGATTGCCTTTGGAGTAGAGAGATGAGAGACTATGAAATGGAGAAAAACAGAAGGGGGGAGAGGAAGAAAAGAATGAATAAATAAAAATTGGAAAGGTTAAAGAACTGCAAATTTCCAAGGATCCCACCAGTGCAGCTATGAGGTCTGGGGATGTTGCTCTCAGGTGTTGAAGTACAGCTTAGTTAAAAGGCGTAGAGGTATACAACGCCAGGTATTCAGGGAACAGAAAGAGAAAGAAGATACAGAGAGACAAGAAACTGATTAATGAAGAAAGACAAAAAGGTAAAAAGAGGGAAAAGAAAACAAAACAAATTTAAAAAAAAAAGAACAAGAAAAGCACCCAAAAAAACAGAAAAAAAATAAAAACCAACAAAAATAGAAATGCCCTCAGGGATCCCTCTGCACATCTGTTCAAGCTGAGGGGGTAATCTCCTTGCCATGCAGCACCCCCAGCCAGAAAGAGCTCCCAACTCAAAAAAAGTAAAAGAAAACGAACAAACAATTGAAAACAAACGAACAATTTAAAACAAACAAACGAACAAAAGCCCCGGGATCCCACCAGTGCGGCAGCCCAGACCGGGAAGCAGCTCCACACTTGAACGGAGCTCCACAATCCCTCAGGAAGAAGCAAAGATGGCTCACGGAGCCAGGTATTTGAGCGAAAGGAAGGCTAGGTGGTGAGAGGTAAGGAAGAAATCAAAAGAAGCAGAAAATAAGCAACACTAGCAGCCAACAAATGGCACTCAGAGAGCCAGCTAGTGCTGGCTGGTGGAATCCAAGCAGCCATTGTTTCTCTGACAAGAGACTGTGTCCGTGGGTAGCAGAGGGGGCTGAATGTGGGTGAGGAAGGGTAGGGAGTGGGATAGCGTATATCACGAATTACCCAAGCTCTGCAGACCCTCAGAAAGAAGCAAAGATGGTGCATGGAGCCAGGTATTTGAGCAAAAGGAGGGGTAGGTGGTGAGAGGTAAGGAAGAAATCAAAAGAAGCAGAAAAAAGCAACACCAGCAGCCAACAAATGGCACTCAGAGAGCCGGCCCGTTTGGGTGTGTGAAATCCAAGCAGCTGGTGTTTCCCAGACAAGAAATTCTGGCTGCAGGAAGCAGAGGAGGCTGAGTGTGGGTGAAGAATGGAGGGGGGTGGGAAAATATATATCACAAATTACTGGTTATTTTGTCTCCCTCTGGAAGCTCCATAAATCTGCTTTCTCATACTCCCTGTTTGCTGGTCTCCGATAGGAGTCCAAGATAGCGTTTCTGCACTGCGTTAGCTGGTAGGGGACCTCTGCATGAGTCTCTCCTTGCTCTACATTCTGTCAGTTTTCTCACTCCATTTGGTGCTTGGCTGAGTTCTTCATCTCTTCATTTGATGTTTTAGGGTTTCAGGATTGTTGTTTTCTCTGTTCGGCTTAGTTTTTCAGGTCTTTGCTGTGGAGGGACAGTGTGGTGCTTCTGCCTAGAGCGCCATTTTGCTGGAAGTCCCAGGTGTAATATCTTATGGAGTTTGAATTATATGGAACTAAAAAATAAAATGTGTGGCAGAAATTATGTAAAACCAGGAAGGTTGTAAATGGTGCTGTGTTCTAAATTTCTAACACTATCAGGAAAATTGTAAGAGTAATAATTGCTTTTAGGCCATAAGAAGTCATGAATGAATTAAATAATCTCTAAAGTAACCAAAAAAAAGACAATAAAATAATATGTGACAAAGTGTTCGTAAGTACCGTAACTTATCCACTGAACTGAGGACTAAACTTCATTGAGGTTTCTCTACTCCCCACAGGCCCCTGAACTTTGGCTTTCTTTCAAGTTGAGCATGCACTCACTAAGGTGCAAAATAGCCACCTTAGTAGCTCATTCTGAAAATTGGATGAACACAGAACTATTTGCTGTTAAAACACCTGATTTTACCACTTACTTACTCCACCAACTTGCCCTCCTCCTTTACAGAGTTCCTGCTAGCTCTGTTTGTTGTTGTTGTTAGCTACCATCAAGTTACCCCTGAATCATGGCGATCCCACACACAACAGAATGAAATCCTGTCTGGTCCTGTGCGATTGCATGATCTGTTGCTGGTCTGACCATTGTGATACATAAGTTTTTTTTTTTTGACCTATTTTCATAAGTAGATCTCTTGAACCTCCCTATAAAAGAGTAGTCTTCTTGTTTGCTTTTGAGATACTGCAGATCTTATAGTTGAAACATTCTCCCTATTACAATAGTCTTTTTGAATAAAACCTCTTTTTACCTAAGCCCAGATTTGTTTTTATTTAGCATATGTACCTAACAATTTAATAAAGGAAAAAAATGGCTTTAAAATATCTGCTTAATTTCAAAAGAAAAGAAATAAGGACAATAAGACATTAAGCTATAATATTAAGTAAAATGTAGAGGCAGGGCCAAGATGGTGGCATAGTCAGAGAGCTTCCTATAACCCTCTTACAACAAAGACCTGGAAAAACAAGTGATTTGGTTGTATATGAATATCTAGGAGCCCTGAACAAGGCAAAGTTGAGGAATCAGACTGAGTGGCAGGGGAGAGGGAGACGGTTAGAAGCAGCGAGCAGTGCTAAAGCAGCGGTGGCAGGACTGCAGTGCTTCAGCTACCCCAGGTTCGCAGTGAAGCAGGCCAAAAGCTATGCACGCTCCGGAAGCAGTTTGCACATTGAGAGAGATCTGGCAGCAGAGATTCTGCTTGAACACTCCAAACCAGTGAAAAGCAGCTCCCAGGTGGCTAAAGATAGGTACATGCATGTGGTCTTTCACGGGGATTTAAAAAAAAAAAAAAGCCTATTTGGGAAAAACCTCTCTCCCTTTTACCTCTTACCGCCCCACTCTGCACCAGGATTCCGCTGGGCCAGAAGTAGATCCCCAAAGGGGCCCTGACCCATTATCCTGACTTTGGAGAGGGAACAAATAAGCTACTGGCTCACCTAAGCCAGAAACTCAGGGTCTGCACAGCTCCTTTGCTAGGCGCGGGCATAAGAGGTCTGCAGACTTTGAGTGCCTTACACCTCTGTATAGTATTGTGGGGACCCATCTCAACAGCGTTAGCCCTCACTACCACAGTACAACAAGGTAAACAGCTGAAGTTTAACTTCAACTGTTTCAGCTGTGAAGTGGCAGATTTGTGACCTTCGAAACAGCCCTGCCTCGTAAGTAGGCACTTTTACTGATCCGCAACAGAGGCTTGAGGACTGGTGACATCAACTAAGCCATCTTGTCACCTGCTACAGGGGTCTAAGAAAAAGTGGTGCCCTCGAGTCTTTAAAGCCAACAGAGTGGGGTGATCATAGTCAGGCTGTAAAACCCACCTACCTACTCGCCCTAAGAAATAGGGACACACTTTCCTTTCAGATTCTCAGGGGCAGCCACTACCCCCTTGCCTGACTCAGCATGTGATGCCCTATCACAGTCAGATACCAGTGCCTGCACCAATCACCCATGCCTCTCTAAGACTGTAGGTGAGAGCCTGCACCACACACTTGGTGACCAAATGCCTGGACACCTGAGTTGAACCCATATAGGAAAATCTAATGGACTCCTGTGTGCACATACTTAGCTACAGAACTAACTACCTGGTTACAGGACGTTAGAGCTTCAAAGGTGCCAATAAACAAACTAGCACACACGAGAAGCCTATTGGAGCATATCAAAACAAAACAAGAAACTAGGACTCACTAAACAAATATAAAATAAAATTATAATAACCTATTGAAGACTCGGAGACAACAGTCAATATCAAATTGCATAAAAAGGCAGTCCAAGACAGCTTCAGCAAGCTCCCAGAATAAAGAATCAATAAATTCTCTGGAGGAAGAGAATTTTTTCGAATTACCAGAGACAGAATACAAAAGATTAATATACAGAACTTTCTAGAAATTAGAAAGGAAATTTGACAAAATGCAGAAATAGCCAAGGAACATACAGACAAAGTAGTTGAACTTAAAAAAGTTATGCAAGAGCATAATGACAAATTTAAGAGATTGCAAGAATCCATAGAGAGACAACTATCAGAAATCCAGAAGATTAACAAAAATTTTCAGAATTAGACAACTCAATAGAAAGTCATAGGAACAGAATTGAGGCAGTAGAAGTTAGTTAGTGACATTGAAGATAAAGCACTTGACACCAATTTATCAGAGGAAAAATAAGATAAAATAATTAAAAAGAATGAAGAAATTCTAAGAGTCATGTGAGACACTATCAAGAGACATAACCTATGAGTGATTGGAGTACCAGAACTGGGGGGGGGGGAGGTTATAACAGAAGATACAGAGAAAATTGTTGAAGATTTGTTGACAGAAAACTTCCCTGATATCAAGAAAGATGACAAGATAGCTATCCAAGATGCTCATCAAACCCCACACAAGGGAGATCCACAAAGAAAGTCACCAAGACATATTATAATAAAACTATCAAAACAAAAGATAGAGAATTTTAAGAGCCGCTAGGGATAAAAGAAAAGTCATCTACAAAGGACAGTCAATTAGAATAAGCTCGGACTACTCAGCAGAAGCCATGCAGGCAAGAAGGCAATGAGATGACATATATAAAGCCTTGAAGGAAAACAACTGCCAGCCAAGAAGTATATATCTAGCAAAACTGTCTCTCAAATACGATGACGAAATTAGGGCATTTCCAGATAAACAGAAGTTCAGGGAATTTGCAAAAACCAAACCAAAATTACACGAATACTAAAGGGAGTCCCACGGTTAGATAATCAATAACACCAGATAACAACGCAAAACTAGAACACAGGACAGAGTAACCAGACAGTGACTCAGATAGGGAAATCGAAAATGCATCAAAGCTAAAACATTGAAAATAGGGAAACTGATATCAATGTGTAAAAAAGTACAACATTAAAACAAACAAGAGGGACATAAAAAATACAGACATTGATTTTTCATATGGAGGCAAGTCAAGGTGATATAAAAAAATAAAAGACAGGGGTAAACTTAGAAAAATAGGGGTAAATATTAAGGTAACCACAAAGGAATCTAACAATCCTACATTTCAAAATAAAAGAGTATAAAATCATAAAGACTCAGGGAACACTAAATCTACAACAACGAAAAAGATGCAAAAAAAAATACATAAAGAAAAACGACTCAGCACAGAAAATTAAGAGGAACAAATAGCCTGTGAACAACACACAGAAAGAGATATCAGGATGACAGCAGTAAACTCATACTTATCAATAATTAAGCTGAATGTAAACGGAATTAATGCACCAATAAAGAGACAGAGAGTGGCAGATCGGATAAAAAAAATGATCCATCTACATGCTGCCTACAAGAGACTCACCTTAGACTTAAAGACACAAACAGGTTAAAACTCAAAGGATGGAAAAAAATATATCAAGCAAACAGCACTCAAAAAAGAGCAGGAGTGGCAATATTTGTCTCTGACAAAATAGACTTTAAAGTAAAATCCTCTACAAAGGATAAGAAAGGGAACTATATAATGATTAAAGGGTCAACACACCAGGAGGACATAACTATAATAAATATCTATGCACCCAACGACAGGGCTCCAAAATACATAAAACAAACTCTAACCGCTCTGAAAAGAGAGAGAGCTCAACAATAGTAGTAGGAGACTTCAACACGTCACTTTCGGTGAAAGACAGAACATCCAGAAAGAAGCTCAACAAAGACACAGAAGAGCTAAATGCTACAATCAACCAACTTGATCTCATAAAGATATACAAACCATTGCACCCAACAGCAGCCAGGTATTCTTTCTTTTCCAATGCACGTGGAACATTCTCCAGAATAGACCACATATTAGGCCATAAAGCACTCCTTAACAAACCCAAAACATCAAAATATTACAAAGCATCTTTTCTGACCATAAAGCCATAAAAGTGGAAATCAACAACACAAAAAGCATGGAAAAAAATCAAACACTTGGAAACTGAACAACACCTTGCTCAAAAACTACTGGTTTATAGAAGAAATTAAGGATGGAATAAAGAAATTCATAGAATCAAACGAGAATGAAAACACATCTTACCAGAACCTTTGGGACTCAGCAAAAGCAGTGCTCAGAGGTCAGTTTATAGCAATAAGTGCACACATCCAAAAAGAAGAAAGGGCCATAATAAAAACATTAAAACTACAACTGAACAATTAGAGAGAGAGCAGCAAGAGAAGCTCACAGGTGCCAGAAGGGAGGAAATAATAAGAATTAGAGCAGAATAAAATGTAATAGAGAATACAAAAACAATTGAAAGAGTTAACAAGTCAAAAGCTGGTTCTTTGAAAAGATCAACAAAATTGATAAGCCATTGGCCAAAATTGCAAAAGAAAAACAGGAGAGGAAGCAGATAACCCGTAGAAGAAATGAGATGGGTGATATCACGACAGACCCAACTGAAATTAAAAGAATCATAGCAGATTACTATGAAAACTTGTACACTGACAAATTTGAAAACTTAGAGAAAATGGACAAATTTCTAGAAACTCACTACCTACCTAAACTAACACAAACAGAGGTATAACAACTAAATAAACCCATAACAAAAGAAGAGATTGTAAAGGTTATTAAAAAACTCCCAACGAATAAAAGCCCTGGCCTAGATAGCCTCGCTGGAGAATTCTAACAAAGTTTAAGAGAAGAGATAACACCACTTCTAATAAAGGTATTTCAGAGCATAGAAAAGGATGGAATACTCCAAAACTCATCCTATGAAGCCAGAATACACCTGATACCAAAACCAGGTAAAGACACCACAAAAATAGAAAATTACAAACCAATATCCCTCATGAACATTGATGCAAAAATCCTCAACTAATAGAATTCAGCAACATATCAAAAAAATAATTCACCATGACCAAGTGGGATTTATACCAGGTATGCAGGGATGGTTCAACATTAGAAAAACAATCAATGTAATCCATCACATAAATCAAACAAAAGACAAGAACCACATTGTCTTAGCAATGGATGCAGAAAAGACATTCTAGAAAGTCCAACACCCGTTCAGGATAAAAAAGTCTCAATAAAATAGGAATACGAGGGAAATTCCACAATATAATTAAAGGCATTTATACAAAAACAACAGCCAACATCATCCTAAATGGAGAGACTTTGAAAGCATTCACCTTGAGAACAGGAACCAGACAAGGTTGCCTCCTATCACCACTATTATTCAACATTGTGCTGGAGGTCCTAACCAGAGCCATTAGGCTTGAAAAAAAATAAAGGGCATACAAATCGGTAAGGAAGAACTCAGAGAGTCTCCATTTGCAGACGATATTCTCTTATACACAGAAAACCCAAAAGAATCCACAAGAAAACTACTGGAACTAATAGAAGATTTCAGCACAGTTTCCAGATACAAGACAAACCTACAAAAATCAGTTGGATTCCTTCACACCAACAAAGAGGACCTTGAAGAGGAAATTACCAAATCAATACCATTTACAATAGCCCACAAAAAGATAAAATACTTAGGAATAAATCTAACCAGAGAGGTAAAAAATCTATACAGAGAAAACTACAAGACACTACTGCAAGAAACTAAAAGAGACCTGCATAAGTGGAAAAATACACTTTGCTCATGCATAGGTAGAATCAACATAGTGAAAATGTCAGTTCTACCCAAAATGATCTGCAGATACAATGTAATCCAGATCCAAATTCCAGCAGCATTTTTTAATGAGATGGAGAAACAAATCACCAACTTCACATGGAAAAGGAAGAGGTCCCAAATAAATAAAGCATTACTGAAGAAGAAGAACAAAGTGGGAAGCCTTACACTACCTGATTTTAGCAACTATTATACTGCAATGGTAGTCAAAATAGCCTGGTACTGGTACAACAACAGATATATAGACCAATGAAACAGAGTTAAGAATCCAGATATTAGCTCATCCACCTATGAGCAGCTAATATATGACAAAGACCCAAAGTCAATTAATTGGGGAAAAGACAGTCTCTTTAACAGATCGTGCTGGCATAACTGGATATCCATCTGCAAAAACTGAAACAAGATCCATACCTCACATCATGTAAAAAAACTAACTCAAGATGCATCAAAGACTTAAATATAAAATCAAAAATGATAAAGATCGTGGAAGAACAAATAGGGACAATGCTAGGAACCCTATTACGTGGCATAAACACAATACGAAACATAAGTAAAAACTCACAAGCACCAGAAGAGAGACTAGATACATGGGCGCTCCTAAAAATCAAATAGTTATGCTCATCAAAAGACTTCACCGTAAGAGTCAAAAGACAACCTACAGACGACGAAAAATTTTTCGTTACGACATATCCGATCAGTGTTTAATCTCTAAAACCTACAAGGTACTGCAAAACCTCAACAACAAAAAGACAAATAACCCAATTAAAAAATGGTCAAGGGATATGAACAGGCAGTTCACCAAAGAAGATATTCAGGCGGCTAACAGACACATACAGAAATGCTCACGATCTTTAACCATTAGAAGAATGCAGATCAAAACTACAATATTATCTCACCCCAACAAGGCGAGCATTAATCCAAAAATCACAAAATAAGAAATGCTGGAGAGGTTGCGGAGAGACTGGAACACTTATATAGTGTTGGTGGGAATGTAAAATGGTACAACCACTTTGGAAATCACTTTGGTGCTTCCTTAAAAAGCTAGAAATAGAAGTACATTACAATCCAGCTATCCGGTTCCTTGGAATATATCCTAGAGAAATAAGAGCCATCACACGAAGAGATATATGCACACCCATGTTCATTGCAGCACTGTTCACAATAGCAAAAAGATGGAAGCAACCTAGGTTCCCATCAACAGACGTATGGATAAACAAATTATGGTATAGCCACGCAATGGAATATTACACAACGATAAAGAACAATGAAGCTGTGAAACATCCTATAACATGGTGGAAGCTGGAACTTATTATGCTGAGTGAATTTAGTCAGTCACAGAAGGACAAATACTGTATAAGACCACCATTATAAGAACTCAAGAATAAGTTTAAACACAGAAGAAAACATTCTTTGTTGGTTACGGGGGTGGGGAGGGAGGGTGAGTGTTATTGAATAACTAGATAGTAGATAAGAATCATCTTCGGTGAAGAGAAGGACAGCACACACTACAGGGGAAGTCAGCACAACTGGACTAAACCAAAGCTAAGAAGTTTCCTCAATACAATAAAATACTTTGAGAGACAGAGTAGCAGGGGTAGTGGTCTGGGGACCATGCTTTCAGGGGACATCTAGGTAAACTGGCATAGCAAAGCTTATTAAGAAGATGTTCTGCATCCTACTTTGGTGAGTGACATTTGGGGTCTTAAAAGCTTGCAAGCCGCCATCTAAGATGAATCAATTGATCCCAACCACTTGGTCTAAAGGAGAACGAAGAACACCAAAGACACAAGGAAAGTATTAGCCCAATAGACAGAAAGAGCCACATAAACCATAGACTTCATCAACCTGAGACCAGAAGAACTAGATGGTGCCCAGCTACCACCAATGAACGTCCTGACAGGGAACAAAACAGAGAGTCCCTGATGGAGCAGCAGAAGGACGGGGTGCAGAACTCAATTCTACTAGGAAGACCAGACTTAATGGTCTGACTGAGACTGGAGGTGCCCCGGAAAGCATGGTCCCTGGACTGTCTATCAGGCCAGAACTAAAACAATTTCCGAGGCCAACTCTTCAGACAGGGATTGGACTGGGCTGTGGGACATAAAGTGATACTCGTGAAGAGTGTGCCTCTTAGTCAAATAGATACAAGAGACCTAAGGTGCACCTTCTGTCCAGAGGTGAGATGGGAAGGCAGAGTGTTAGGAGCTGGTTGAATGGTCATGTGGAATCAGAGGCGGAGAGGAGGAGTGTGCTGTTGCAGAATCAGGTGAGCAATTAGGGTCTTATAACAATGTATGTATAAAAATTTTGTATGGGAGACTAATTTGAAATG
This sequence comes from Trichechus manatus latirostris, assembly GCF_000243295.1. Taxonomy (NCBI): domain Eukaryota; kingdom Metazoa; phylum Chordata; class Mammalia; order Sirenia; family Trichechidae; genus Trichechus; species Trichechus manatus. The sequence continues at coordinate 4,353,283 of NW_004444065.1, forward strand.
TAAACTTCATTTAATTATAATAGTAAAAAATAAAATAAAAAAGTAGAAAGTAAATGTGTTTTCTGTATGTCACTACATTATATGCAAATTATCTAAATATTCCAGTTGTAAAAGTAAGATCATCAGAATATATTATAACAAAAATAAAACTCAGAAATATCAAAAAACAAAGATGGAGCCAACATGGCACTACAGACAGAAGAACCATGCCATCCCTTCACAGCAAAGACTAGAAAAACTGAGTAAATTAGAGACAAATTTCAATCCTGGAACACTAAGTGTCAAATAAAGGGGTAAAGTACTAAACCATGCTCCGAATGGAATAAGAAAATGACATAGGACAGAGAGCAAAGAGAGATACAGATTTGAGGTCCACTATCAGCTAACACGATATGGATTCGCTATCTTGGACTCCTTAGCCACTGAGATCAGCAGACAGGGAGTAAGTGAATGTAGCTACACAGAGTTCCCAGCAGGAGACAGAGCACCCAGTAACCAGTGATACACACTTTCCAACTCCCCACTCTTCTTCTCCCAGCTTGGCCTCCACTGCTTTCCAGCGGGCCAAGGTTGCTTGACTGGGGAGATGCCATCTCCTTGTCCCTTGGATTCACCCCACTCATACCAGCTGGTTCCTTCAGTGCCATTTTTTGTTGCTATTGTTGCTTCTTTGGGCTTCTTTTGGTTCCTTCTCTCTCTCTCTCACCTCTGTCTCTTTCTTTCTCTTGAACACCTGGCTCCGTGTATCATCTCTGCTCCTTCAAGAAAGGCTGTAAAGCACTACTAGCTGGGGAAACACATCCCAGATCTGAGACACCACGCCAGTGGGCTTTCTGTGGGCATTTTTTTTCTTTTTTCCTGTTTGTTTTTCTTCGTTTCTTGGTTTCTCGGTTTCTCGACGCTCTCTATATTCTTTCTTTTCCTCTCTCCTGAATACCTGGTGCTGTGTGCCATTTCTGCTCCTTGTAGATGGGCTGTACAGTGAAGCTGAGCTTAGGAGACACTTCCCTGGTCTGTGCAACCACACCAGTGGGCTCCCTCAGGGCATTCTTTTTCTTTTCTTTTCTCAGTTTCTTGTCTCTCTCTACCTTCCTTCCTTATCCTTCTCCTGAACACCTGGCTCCATGTGCCATCTCTACTCCTGCTTGACGGGCTGTGCAGAACCACTTGGCTGGGGACCCACTTCCAGTGGGCTCCCTTGGGGGTATTCTTTTCTCTTTCTTTCTTTTTTTCTCAGTTTCTTGTTTCTCCATACCTTCCTTCCTTACACTTCTCCTGAACACGAGGCACGTGTGTCATCTCTGCTCCATCTTGACTGGCTGCTGCACAGCGATGCTTGGCTAGGGACTCACCTCCAAAGGGCTCACTTGGGACATTTTGTTTATTTCTTAATTATTTTCTCAGTTTCTTATCTCTCTCTGTCTTCTTTCCTTTCCTTCCTCCCACCCACCTGACATTTTTTTAAAATTATTTTTCTCGGTTTCTTGTCTCTCTCTACATTCCTTTCATTCCTTTCTCCTAACCACCTGGCTGTGTGTGTCTTTCTCTCTCTCTCTTCTTTTTAACCTAGTTTCTTACCTCTTTCTCCCTTCCTTCCTTTCTTTTCTCTGACCAACCTAGCTGCATGTGCCATATCTGGCCATTCTTGATGGGCTATACCTCAGCAACCGGCTACAGAGCCACTGGAACTTGGCTCCCCTGGGTCTTTGCCACTCCAATGATAGGCTCACTCAGTACTTTATTATTTTTTGTCTTATGTTTCTCTCCCCTCTTTCTCTTTTTTCCCACACCCACTTAACCCCACACATGACAACTTCCCCCCTCTCTACTGTCTATCTGCACCGCATGCTCAACATTGCACCTCCAAGTGACACAGGCATGGTCTACCAGGACCCACCCTGTACTGATCCCAGATCTGCCTTATCAACCCCAGTATGTAAAAAAACCAATCCCAGCCCCTCCTCCTCTGATGGATCTGCCCTGCTGTACCATAGCTGAGTGACTGGCCTGCCCATTGGACAAGATGGTGAGAAGTATCATGCCCACAGACAAGCAAACAACAAAGAAAGCCCAGCCCCCCTGTTAAGATATAACCAAACCAAAGAAAAAGAGGATGAAACAAATGACTCTACAATCAATAAATGAAGAAAATAATTCCTGAATGTCCTGAAGACAGGAGACAATATAAAAACATATTTAAAAAGGGCAGGAGGGTTCCAGTAGGCATCAAAAATAAGACAACAAATGATCTCCAGTAGAAGAAAAGGCACTGGAACTACCTAATATGGAATTCAAGTCTCTAATATTCAGGGCTATCCAAAAATTGAAGGAAAAAGCATACAAAAAATGAGGAAAAAAATTGACAAAATCATAGAAAATATAGACAAACAAAGGAAAAGACAGACAAAACAATCGAAAAGTTCAGGTAAATAATGCAGGAACAAAATTTCAAAAAAATTTACAACTAGAAATGATACAAAAACAAAAATTAGAAATCCAAAAGATAAACAACAAGATTTCAGAAATGGACAGTGTCATAGAAGGTCTGAGGAGCATGTTTGAAACAATAGAAGACAAGATCAATGAAACTGAAGACAAATCCTTGGATAACACTTTGAGGAAAAATCAGAGAAAACAATGAAGACAAATGAAGAAACCCTGAGAACAATGTGGGATACAATCAAAAGCTAAATTTTATGAGTGATCAGAGTTCCAGAACAGGTGGAAAACCCAGAGAGTATCACTGAAGAACTGCTGACAGAAAACTTCCCTAATATCATGAAGGTTGAAAAGCTGACCATCCAAAAAGCTCAATGAACCCTATATAGGATAGACCTCAAAAGAAAATCATCAAGAAATATCATGATCATAATTACACTTATTAAAACCAAAGGCAAAAAAACAATCCTGAGAGCAGATCGAGAAAAATGAAAAATCACATAAAGAGGGGAAACGATAAGACTAAGCTGTGATTACTAGGCAGAAACCACATAGCCAAGATGACAATGGGATGACATATATAAAACCTTGAAAGAAAAAAAAATGCCAACCAAAAATAATATATACTGCAAAACTCTGGCTCAGATATGATGGTGAAATTAGGAAATTTCTAGATAAACAGAAATTAAGGGAATATGTAAAAATAAACCAAACTCACAAGAATTATTAAAGGGCGTCCTTAGGTTTAAGAACCAACAACATCAGACTACAGCCTGAATCTAAGACAAAAGACTGCATCATCTAGACAAGCTAGGTAATGAACTCTCAAGGATAAACCCAAACCAAAAGATTTATAGAGAGGTAAATCTGTAAATGACAAGAACATCGGAACAATAAAGGGGGAATAAATGCTGTAATATAGAACTTTCAAATGGAAAGGAAGACAAGTGATACCAAGTAATATGACTGGTTCCAACTTAGGAAATAAGGATAAATTTCAAGGTAACCACTAAGAAAGATAACAAAATTACTCATCAAAATAAGAATTAAAACATAAAGTGTCAGTAAACACAAAATCTATCAATAAAAGAAATGAAAAAAAATCCACAAACAAAAGAATTCAACACAGTAGAGTAAGAGGAAAAAGAAAACATCAGCACCACAGAAAGAAGCATTACAAAATGACAGCAATAAACTCACTCATATCAATAATTACACTGAACATAAATGGCCTAAATACACCCATAAAGAGATGGAGAGTGACAGAATAGATAAAAAAAAGATCCATCAATATGCTGTCTACAACAGACACATTTTAGAAATAAAGACATAAATTTATTAAAAATCAAAGGATGAAAAAATATATCAAGCAAACAGCTACCAAAAAAGAGCAGGAGTGGCAGCACTAACTTCAGATAAAATAGACTTCAAAACAAAATCCACCGTGAAAGACAGTGAAGGACATTATATAACGGTTCAAGAGACAATCCATCATGAAGACATACCAATAATAAATATATGTGCTACCAATGACAGGGTTCCAAAATACATAAAACAAACTATAACAGCACTGAAAAGAGAAACTGTTCCACAATAATAGGAGACTTCAAAACACCACTCTTAGTAAAGGACAGAACATCTAGAAAGAAACTTAGCAAAGATATAAAGCTCTAAAGGTCTTAATCAGCCAACTTGAACTCAGAGACATATAAAGAGCACTCTATGCAGTAGCTGCAAATTGCACATTCTTTTCCAAAGCACATGGAAGGTTCTCCAGAATAGACCGCATCTTAGGTCACAAAGCAACCCTCAAAAATATTCAAAATATTGAAATAATACAAAGTATCATCTCTGATGACAACAGCATCAAAGTAGAAATTTACAACAGGAAGAGCAAGGAAAACAATCAAATACATGGGAACTGAATAATGTCGTGCTTAAAAAACACTGGGTTATAGAAGAAATCAGAGATAGAATCAAAAACTTCCTAGAATCAAACAAGAATGAAAACACATCATACCAAAACTTTTGGGACACAGCAAAGGCAGTACTTAGAGGACAATTTACAGCAATAGATGGGCACATCAACAAAGAAGAAAGGGATAAAAATCAACATTAGCTACACTACTCAAACAGAGAAGAACAAAAGAAGTCTACAGCCACCAGAAAGAAGGAAATAATAAAGATCAGAGCAGAAATAAATGAAATAGAGAATAGAAAAACAAAACAAAGACTCAAAAGAACAAAAAGTTAGTTCTTTGAAAGGATCAACAAAATAGACAAACCAATGGCCAAAATTAAAAAAAGAAAAACAGGAGAGGGTGCAAATAACCCCAATAAGAAATGAACTGGGGGACATTACAACAGACCCAACTGAAATAAAAAGGATCATAACTGAAAACTATGAAAAAATATACACCAAAAAATGTGAAACCTAAAGGAAATGGACAAATTTCTAGGAACACACTATCTACCCAAACTAACACAAAACGAAGTTGAAAATCTGAACAGACCCATAACAGAAGAAGTGATTGTAAAAGGAATAAAAATAATTAAGTCCCAACAAAAAAAAAGCCATGGCCCAGATAGCTTAACTGTAGAATTCTACCAAACATTCAGAGAAGAGCTTACACCAGTAATACTCAAAGTATTTCAGAACATCAAAATGGAAGAGATACTTCTGAATTCATTCTATGAAGCTAGCATAACACTAATACAAAAACCAGGTAGACACCAGAGGAAAAAAAAAAGATAGATCAATATCTGTCAAGAATATAGATGAAGAATTGTCAAAATTCTAGCCAATAGAATTCAGTATTATATATAAAAACAAATAAACAGTACACCACGACCAAGTGGGATTCATACTAGATAAGGAAGGATGGTTTAACATTAGATAATCAATTAACATAATTCTCCACATAAATAAAAGAATAATAAGATCATCTCAATCAACACAGAAAAAACATTTGACAAAGTCCTCCAACCTTTCCTGATAAAAATTCTCAATAAAATAGGTATAGAAGAAAATTACTCAACTTAATAAAGGGCATCTATACAAAACCAACAGCCAACATCATACTTAATGGAGAGAAGATGAAAAAATTCTCTTCAGAACATGAATAAGACAATGATGTCCTTTATCACCACTCCTATTTTACATTGTGCTGGAAGTCCTACCTAAAGCAATAGGGCAAGAAAAAGAAACAAAGGGCAATCAAACTGGTAAGGAAGAAGTAAAACTGTCGCTATTTGTGGATGATATAATACTATATATAGAAAACCCAAAAAACTCCATGAAAAACTACCGGAGCTAAAAGAAAGATTCAGTAGAGTAGCAGGATACAACATAAACATACAAAAATCAGTTGGATTAGTATACACCAACAAAGAGAACAATGAAAAGGAAATCAGAAAAACAATACCATGTATACTAGCCCCTAAAAAACAAAATACTTAGGAATAAACTTAACTAGGGATGTAAAAGACCTTGACAAAGAAAACTACAAAACACTTCTGCAAGAAAACAAAGGAGATCTACATAAATTGAAAAAACATGCCATACTCATGGATAGGTAGACTCAACAGTGTGAAAATGTCAATTCTACCCAAACCATCTTCAAATACAATGCAAACCCCACTAAAGTCTACTGTCAAAAATCTACAGGAAAATCCAATAGCCTTAAAACAAATAGAAAAATAATCCAATTAAAAAAAAGGCCTAAGGAAATGAACAGACACTTCACCAAAGAAGACATTCAAACAGCTAACAGACACATGAGGAAATGCTCCTGATCACTTTCCACTAGAGAAATGCAAATCAAAACCAAAATGAGATACCATCTCACACCAGCATTAATGGCAAGAATCAAGAAAACAGAAAAAAAATGTTGGAGAGGCTGCGGGGAGATTGGAACTCTTATGTACTGCCAGAAAGAATGCAAAATGTTACAATCATTTTGGAAAACAATATGGCACTTCTATAAAATTCTACAAATAGACAAAAAAGAGGGACTTAAAATGTAGACATAGATTTTTCACGTGGAGATGAAGTAAAGGCGATATAAAGAAATAAAAGACTGGTATCAACTTAGAAAAATAGGGGTAAATATTAAGGTAACCACAAAGGAAACTAACAATGCTACAAATCAAAGTAAAAAACTAGAAAAATATAAAGACTCAGCAGACACAAACTCAGCAACAATGAAAAAAAGTAAAGAAAATACAGAAAAAAAAAACAGCACAGAAGTAAGTGGAACAAAGAAACTGTGAACTACACACAAAAAAAGACATCAAAATGACAGCACTAAACTCTTACCTATCAATAATTATGCTGGATGTACATGGACTAAATGCACCAATAAAGAGACAGAGAGTGGCAGATTGGATAAAAAAACATGATCTGTCTATAAGTTGCCTACAAGAGACACACCTTAGACTTAAAGACACAAACAGACTAAAACTCAAAGTATGGAAAAAATATATCAAGCAAATAACACTAAAAAAAGAGCAGGAGTGACAATATTAATCTCTGACAAAATAGACATTAAAGTAAAATCCACCACAAAGGATAAGGAAGGACACTATATAATGATTAAAGGGTAAATACACCAGGAGGACATAACTATACTAAACATTTACACACTCAACGACAGGGCTCCAAAATACATAATACAAACTCTAACAGGACTGAAAAGACAGATAGATGGCTCCACAATAGTAGTAGGAGACTTCAACACACCAATTTCGCTGACGGACAGAACATCCAGAAAGAAGCTCAACAAAGACACAGAAGAGCTAAATGCTACAATCAACCAACTTGGTCTCATAGACATATACCGAACACTCCATGCAACAGCAATCAAGTATACTTCCTTTTCCAGTACACATGGAACATTCTCCAGAATAGACCGCATATTAGGCCATAAAGCAAGTCTTAACAAAATCCAAAGCATTGAAATATTACAAAGCATCTTTTCTGACCATAAAGCCATAAAAGTAAAAATCAACCGCAGAAAAAGCAAGGAAAAAAAATCAAACACTTGGAACTGAACAACACCTTGCTCAAAAACTACTTGGTTACAGAAGAAATTAAGGATAGAAGAAAGAAATTCCTAGAATCAAATGAGAATGAAAACACATCCTACCAGAACCTTTGGGACACAGCAAAAGCAGTGCTCGGAGGTCAGTTTACAGCAATAACTGCACACACACAAAAAGAAGACAGAGCCACGATCAAAGCATTAACCCTACAGCTGGAAAAAGTAGGAAGAGGACAGCAAAAGAAGCCCTCAGGTGCCAGAAGAAAGGAAATAATAAGAATTATAGCAGAATTAAATGACATAGAGAACGGAAAAAGACAAAAGAGTTAACAAGACTAAAAGCTGGTTCTGTGAAAAGATCAACAAAATTAATAAACCACTGGCCAAGCTGACAAAAGAAAAACAGGAGGGGAAGCCAATGACCCATATAAGAAATGAGATGAGTGATATCACAACAGACCCAACTGAAATTAAAAGAATCATAACAGAATACTATGAAAAAATGTACTCTAAGAAATTTGAAAACCTAGAGGAAATGGACAAATTTCTAGAAACTCACTACCTACCTAAACAAACACAGAGGTAGAACAACTAAATAAACCCATAACAAAAGAAGAGATTGAAAAGTTAATTTAAAAACTCCAAAAAAAAAAAAGCCCTGGCCCAGATGGCTTCACTGGAGAATTCTACCAAACTTTCAGAGAAGAGTTAACACCACTACTACTAAAGGTATTTCAGAGCATAAAAAAGGATGGAATACTCCCAAACTCATTCTATGAAGCCAGCATAACCCTGATACCAAAACCAGGTAAAGACACCACAAAAAAAGGAAATTACAGACCAATATCCCTCATGAACATTGACACAAAAATCCTCAACAAAATTGTAGCCAATAGAATTAAGGAACACATCAAAAAAATAATTCAGCATGATCAAGTGGGATTTATACCAGGTATGCAGGGATGGTTCAACATTAGTAAAACAATCAATGTAATCCATCACATAAATAAAACAAAAGAACCACATGATCTTATCAACCAATGCAGAAAAGGCATTTCACAAAGTCCATTCATGATAAAAACTCTCAAGAAAATAAGATAGAAGGGAAATTCCTCAATATAATTAAGTGCATTTATACAAAGAGAACAGCCAACATTATTCTAAATGGAGAGACTTTGAAAGTGTTTCCCTTGAGAGCAGGAACCAGTCAAGAATGCCCTTTATCACCATTCTTATTCAACATGGTGCTGCAGGTCCTAGCCAGAGCAATTAGGCTAGGAAAAGAAATAAAGGACATCCAAACTGTTAAGGAAGAAGTCAAATAATCTCTATTTGCAGATGATATGATCTTATACACAGAAAACCCTAAGAATTCCACAAGGAAACTACTGGAACTAATAGAAGATTTCAGCAAAGTTTCAGGATACAAGATAAACATACAAAAATCATTTGATTCCTTTATACCAAGAAAGAGAATCTTGAAGAGGAAATTATCAAATCAATACCATTTTCAGTAGCCCCCAAGAAGATAAAATACTTAGCAATAAATCTAACCAGAGATGTAAAAGATCTATACAATGAAAACTACACGACATTACTGCAAAAAAACAAAAGAGACCTGCATAAGTGGAAAAACATAGCTTACTCATGTACAGGAAGACTCAACATAGTGAAAATGTCAATTCTACCCAAAGCGATCTACAGATAAAATGCAATCCCGATCCAAATTACACCAGCATTTTTTAATGAGATGGAGAAAAAAATCACTGTCTTCATATGGAAAAGGAAGAGGCCCCAGATAAGTAAAGCATTACTCAAGAAGAACAAAGTGGGAGGCCTCGAACTATCTGATTTTGTAACCTATTATACCATCACAGTAGTCAAAACAGCCTGGTACTGGTGCAACAACAGACAGATAGACCAATGGAACAGAATTAAGAATACAGACGTACATTCATCCAGCTATGAGTTGCTGATATTTGATAAAGGCCCAAAGACCATTAATTGAGGAAAAGAGAGTCTCTAACAGATGGTGCTGGCATAACTGGATATCCATCTGCAAAAAAACTGAAACAAGACACATACCTCACACCATGCACAAAAAGTAACTCAAACTGGATCAAAGACTTAAATATAAAATCTAAAATGATAAAGATCAGGGAAGAAAAAATAGAAACAACACTAGGAGCCCAAATACATACCATAAACACAATATGAACCATAAGTAACAATGCACAAGCACCAGAAGAGAGACCAGATAAATGGGAGCTTCTAAAAATCAAACACTTATGCTCATCAAAAGACTTCACCAAAAGAGTCAAAAGACTACCTATAGACTGGGACAAAAATTTTGGCTACAACAAATCTGATCAGCATCTAATCTCTAAAATCTACAAGATACTGTGAAACTTCAACAACAGAAAGACAAATAACCTAATTAAAAAATGAGCAAAGCATATGAACAGGCACTTCACAAAAAAGATATTCAGGTGGCTAATAAACACATGAAGAAATGCTCCCGATCATTAGCCATTAGAGAAATGCAGATCGAAACTACAACGAGATATCATCTCACCCCAGAAAGGTTAGCATTAATTCAGAAAACACAAAAAAATAAATGCTAGAGAGGTTCTGGAGAGTCTGGAACACTTACACACTGTTGGTGGGAATGTAAAATGGTACAACCACTTTGAAATCAATTTGGCACTTCTTTAAAAAGCAAGAAATAGAAGTAACATACAACTCCGCTATCCTGCTCCTTGGAATATATCCTAGAGAAATAAGAGTCATGACATGAATAGATATATGCACGCTCATGTTCACTGCAGCACTATTGACGATAGCAAAAAGATGGAAACAGGAGATTTCTGGCAACATGGCACTCTAGGCAGAATCACCACACCATCCCTCCACTGCAAAGATCCGAAAAACTAAACCAAACAGAGAAAACAGCAATGCTGAACCCTAAACATCAAATGGAGAGATAAAGAACTCAGCCAAGAACCAAATGGACTGAGAAACTGACAGAGAACAGAGAGTGAGAAGACGTACATGGAAAGGTCCCCTACCAGCTAACACAGCACAGATCCACTATCATGGACTCCTCTCAGAGACCAGCAAATACGGGGTACAAGAATGCAGCTTCGCGGAGCTTCCAGCAGGAGACAGAACAACCGGCAAACAGTGATATACGCTTTCCCACCCCCACCCTTCTTCACCTCCGTTCGGCCTCCTCTGCTTCCCGTGGCAACAGTGTTTTGGCTGGGAAGCACCAGCTGCTTGGATTCTACCGACCTGCACTGGCTAACTCCCTGAGTTCCATTTGTTGACTGCTGGTGTTGCTTTTTCCACTTCTTTTGAATTCTTCCTTACCTCTCACAATCCTCCCCTCCTTTAGCTCAACTACCTGACTCCGTGTGCCATCTTTGCTTCTTCCGAAGGAGCTCTGAAGCTCCGTTCAAGTGTGGAACTGCTTCCCAGTCTGCGCTGCCATGCTGGTGGGTTCCTGGGGTTTTTTTGTTTCTTTGTTTCTTTGTTGTGAATTGTTTGTTTCTTTTCTTTTTCCTTTCTCAAGTTGGGAGCACGTTCTGGCCGGGCAGTGCTGGGCGGCTGGGGACTTATGCACTCGGCTTGCGCAGACATGCAGAGGGATCACTTAAGGTTATTCTTTTTTCATGTCTTTTTTTTTCTTTTGTTTTTTGGGGAGTTTTTCTTGATCTTTTTTGAACATGTTTTGTTTTAGTTTTCGTCTTCTTCCCTTTTTGTCTTTCTTCATTACTAAGTTTCTCATCTCTCTATAGCTTCCTTCTCTTCCTGCCCGTAAATACCTGGCACTGAATATATCTATACTTTCTAGCCAGGCTGTACTGCAACACCTGGGAACATCTTTCCCAGACCTTGTAGCCGCACAGGTGGGATCCCTAAGAGCTTTGCTTTTCTTTCTAATTTTTTTTTTTTTAATATTTTATTGTACTTCAGGTGAACGCTTACAGAACAGATAGTTTCTCATGGAACAGTAACACACATGCTGTTTTATGACATTGGTTAACAACCCCACAACAT
>NW_004444065.1:4373160-4392009 GCF_000243295.1 Trichechus manatus latirostris
ATAAAACAACATGTGTACTTCTGTTTCATGAGAAATGATTTGTTCTGTAAGCCTTCACCTGAAGTACAATTAAAAAAAAAATTACAGTGAAATTAGGACATTTCCACATAAACAGAAATTAAAGGAGTATTTGAAAACCAAACCAAATTTAGAAGGATTATTAAAGGGTGTCCTCCACTCTGAGAAGAAACAACTTCAGCTCACAGGCTGAATCTAGGATGCAGGATCGTACCAGCCAGGCACCAACCTAGTAAATGATCTCTCGACCACTATCCAAAACCAAAAGAAATACAACAGAGAATCAGAGCAGGTAATCTGTAAATGGCAAAGCATCAGAACAATAAAAGAGGGAATAAACGGTGTAGGTATAGACCCTTCTAACGGAGAGGAAGGCAAGGTGATACCAAGTAATAATAGACAGCTTCAAACTTAGAAAGATAAGGGAAAATTTCATGGTAACCTCAAAGAAAGTTAAAAAACATACTCATAAAAATAACAAGGAAAAACATAAAGTCGTAGCAAAAACAAAATCTAAAAAAAAAAAAAAAAAAAAAAGAAAAGAAAAAAAATCCACAAAGAAAAGTGATTCAGCACAGGAGAGTAAGAAGAAGAAAGAAACTGTCAGCATCACAAAAAAAGAACTACAAAATGACAGCAATAAACTCACATCTATCAATAATCACACTGAATGTAAATGGACACAATGCACCCACAAAGAGACGGAGAGTGACAGAATGGATAAAAAACCAGGATCCATCAATATGCTGTCTACAACAGACACACCTTAGAAAAAAGACATGAATTTATTAAAAATCAAATGTTGGAAAAAATATATGAAGCTAACAACCACCAAACAAGAGCAGAAGTGGCAATACTAATCTCAGATTAAACAGACTTAAAAAAATCAACCATAAAAGACAAACACTATACAATGATTAAGGGGATAATCCATCATGAAGACATAACCATAATATACATCTATGCAGCCAATGACAGGGCTTCAAAATACATAAAACATACTCTAACGACACTGAAAAGAGAAATTGACAGTTCCACAATAATAGTAGGAGACTTCAACACACCACTCTCAGTAAAGGACAGAATATCTAAAAAGAAAATCAGCAAAGATACAGAAGACCTAAAGGGCACAATTAGCCAACCTGATCTCATACGTATATATACAGAACACTACATCCAACAGGTTCAAAGTACACATCCTTTTCCAATGCACATGGAACGTTCTCCAGAATAGACCACATCTTAGGCCACAGAGTATTCCTCAACAAGGTGCAAAATGTTGAGGTAATACAAAGTATCTTCTCTGACCACAATGCCGTCAAGGAAGAAATTAACAATAGAAAGAGCAACAACAACAACAAAAAAATCAATTCCATGGCAACTGAATAATACCCTGCTTACACTTCACTGGGTAATGGATGAAATCAGAGATAGAATAAAAAAATTCCTAGAATCAAATGAGAATGAAAACACATCATACCAAAACTTTGGAGACACAGCACAGGCAGTATTCAGAGGACAATTTATAGCGAAAAGGAAGAAAGGGAGAAAATCAAAACATTAACTACACAACTCAAACAAATAGAAAGAGAACAGCAAAAAAAGTCCACAGCCACAAGAAGAAAGGAAATAATAAAGATCAAAGCAGAAATAAATGAAATAGAGAACAGAAAAACAATAGAAGGATCAACAAAATCAAAAGTTGGTTCTTTGAAAGAATCAAGAAAATCGACAAACCACTGCCCAGACTGACAAAAGAAAAACAGGAGAGGATGCAAATGACCAGAAAAACAAATGAAAAGAGTGACATTACAACAGACAAAAATGAAATAAAAAGGTCATAAAAGAATATTATGAGAAACTATACTCCAACAAAATTGAAAACCTAGAGGAAATGGATAACTTTCTAGAAACACACTACCTACCCAAACTACAGCAAAGTGATGTTGAAAATCTGAACAGACCCATAACAAGAGAAGAGATTGAAAAAGTAATAAAAACTCCCAACAAAAAAAAAAGCTCTGGCCCAGATGGCTTCACTGGAGAATTCTACAAAACATTCAGAGAAGAGCTTGTACAGTACTACTTAAACTATTTCATAGCATAGAAAGGGAAGCAACACTTCTGAATTCATTCTATGAAGCCAGCATAACTCTGATACCAAAACCAGGCAAAGGCACAAGAAAAGAAAAGTACAGACCAGCATCTCTCATGAATATATATCCAAAAATTCTCAACAAAATTCTAGCCAATAGAAATCAGCATCATATCAAAAAAATAGTACACCATGACCAAGTAGGATTCCTACCAGGTATGCAAGGATGGTTCAATGTTAGAAAATCAATCAACGTAATACACCACATAAATAAAAGGAAAGAAAAGAATCACATGATCATCTCAGTTGATGCAAAAAAGGCATTTGACAAACTCCAACACCCATTCCTGATAAAAACTCTCAGTAAAATAGGTATACAAGTGAAATTCCTCAACATAATAAAGGGCTTCTATGCAAAACAAAGAGTCAACATAATTCTTAATGGAGAAAGGCTGAAAATGTTCCTTTTGACTACAGGAACAAGACAAGGATGCCCTTTATCACCACTCCTATTTAACATTGTGATGAAAGTTCTAGCTAGAGCAATAAGGCAAGAAAAAGAAATAAAGAACATCCAAATTGGTAATGAAGATGTTTAACTGTCGCTGTTTGCAGATAATATGATACTATACATAGAAAACCCAAAGGACTCCATGAGAAATCTACTGGAACTAGAAGACAGATTCAGCAGAGTAGCAGGATAAAAGATAAACATACTAAAATCAGTTGGATTCCTATACACCAATAAAGGGAAAGATGAAAAGGAAATCAGGAAAACAATCCCATTTATAATAGCCCCTAAGAAAATAAAATACTTAGGAATAAATCTAAACATGGATGTAGGAAATCTAGACAAAGAATACTACAAAACTCTACTGAAAGAAACCAAAAGGGAACTACCTAAATGGAAAAACATACCATACTCATGGAAAGGTTGACTCAACATTGTGAAAATGACAATTCTACCCAAAGCAATTTACAAGCACAACGCAATCCCGGTCCAAATACCAACAACATTCAATGAGATGAAAAAACTCATCATTATATGGAAAGTGAAGAAGCCCTGAATAAGTAAGCACTACTGAAGAAGAAGAATAAAGTTGGATGACTCACTCTACCTGACCTCAGAACCTTCTATACAGCTACAATAGTCAAAACAGCCTGTTACTGGTACAATGACAGATACATTGACCAATGGAACAAAATTGAGAACCCAGATGTAAATCCATCCGTCTACAGTCACCTGATCTTCGACAAGGACCCAAAGTCCATCAAATGGGGAAAAGACAGTCTTTTTAACAAATGGTGCTGGCAAAACTGGATGTCCATCTGCAAAAAAATGAAACAGGACCCATACCCCACACCGTATACAAAAACTACTTCAAAATGGATCAAAGACCTAAATATAAAGCCAAAAAAGTATAAAGTTCATAGAAGAAAAAATAGGACCAATGCTACAGGCCCTAATACACAGCATTAACAGGATACAAACAATAACCATCAACACACAAACCCCAAATGATAAATTAGATAACTGGTTTCTTCTAAAAATCAAACACCTATGCTCTTCAAAAGACTTCACCAAAAGATTAAAAAGAGAACCTACAGACTGGGAAAAAGTTTTTGGACAGTACAAGTCAGACAAAGGCCTAATCTCCATAATCTACAAGAAAATACAACACCTCTACAACAAAAAGGCAAATAATTCTATTAAAAAATGGGCAAAGGAAATGAACAGACACTTCACCAAAGGAGACATTCAAGCGGCCAACAGACACATGAGGAAATGCTCATGATCACTAGCCATTAGAGAAATGGAAATAACCACAATGAGATACCATCTCACCCCAGAATTACTGGCATGAATCAAAAACACTGGAAATAGAAAATGTTGTAGAGGTTGCGGGAAGATTGGAACTCTTATGTCCTGCTGGAGTGTATGCAAAATGATAGAACCATTGTGGAAAATGATATGGCACTTCCTTAGAAAGCTAGAAATAGAAATACCATACGATCCAGCAATCGTAGTCTTATGTATATATCCTAGAGAAATAAGAGCCATCACAAGAATAGACATATGCACACCCTTGTTCATGGCAGCATTGTTCACAATAGCAAAAAGATGGAAACAACCTCGATTCCCATCAACAGAAGAATGCATAAACAAACTGTGGTGTGTACACACAATAGAGTACTACTCAGCGATGAAGAACAATGATGAATCTGTGAATCATCTCATAACATGGATGAAACTGGAGGACATTATGCTGAGTGAAATAAGTCTATCACAAAAGGACAAATATTGTATGAGACCTCTATTGTAAAAAGTCATGAAAACATTTACACACAAAAAGTAACACTTTTTGTTGGTTACAAGGAATGGAGATGTGGTGGGGGGGATACTAAATAGACAATAGGTAAGTGGTATGTTTGGTGAAGGGTGAGAAACCAGCACAACTTGTACAAGCAAAGGTCATTTAAACTCCATAGATGCATCCAAACTCCATGAGGGACTGAACTGCTGGGCAGAGGCCTGTGGGGACCATGGTCTCAGGGAACATCTAGCTCAATTGGCATAACACAGTTTGTAAAGATAACGTTTTACATTCTACCTTGTTGAGTAGTGTCAGGAGTCTTAAAAGCTTGTGAGCAGCCATCTAAGATACTCCACTGGTCTCACCCCTTTGGGAGCAAGGCAGAATGAAGACAATAAGAAACAAGGAAAAGATTACTCCAAAGGACTAATGGACCACAGCTACCAAGGCCTCCATGAGACTGAGTGCAATACAGCTAGATGGTGCCTGGCTACCACCACTGACTTCTCTGACTGAGATCAGAACAGAGGGTTCTGGACAGGGTTGGAGAAGGATGTAGAACAAAATTCTAACACACATAAAAAACACCAGATTTACTGGCCTGAAAGAGTCTGGAGAAACCCTGAGAGTATGGCCCCCAGACATCCTTTCAGCTCAGTGGTGAAGTCACTTCCGAGGTTCACCAATCAGCCGGGGAGTGGACAGCCCCATAAAACCAAATGGGACTAATGAGGCACAGCAGTCCAGGGACTAGGGCTAGAAGGCAGAAGGGGACAGGAAATCTGGTGATAGGGAACCCAAGTTTGAGTAAGGACAGTGTTGACATGTAGTGGGGTTGTTAACTATTGTCATAGGGCAATATGTGTACTGTTTAGTGAGAAACTATTTTGTTCTGTAAACCTTCATCTAAAGTGAGAATAGCAGCACAACTGTAAGAACGTATTCGATGTCACTGAACTGTGCATGTAGAAATTTTTGAAATGGTGTATCTTTGACTATGTATACTTTCACTACAAAAAAAAAAAACAATGTGGAGAACGAAGAGTGTTGACATGTCTTGGGGTTGTCAACCAATGTCATAAAACAATGTGTGTACTGACTGTTTAATGAGAAACTATCTGTTCTGTAAACCTTCACCTTAAGTAAAATTAAAAAAAGAAAGTTGGAAACAACCTAGATATCCATCAATGGATGAATGAATAAACAAATTATGGTATAACCACACAATGGATTACTACACAACGATAAAGAACAACGATGTGGCTGTGAAGTGAAACATCTTATAACATGGAGGAAGCTGGAGGTCATTATGCTGAGTGAATTTAGTCAGTCACATAAAGACAAATATTGTATAAGATCACTATTATAAGAACTCAAGAAAAGTTTTAAACATAGAAGAAAACATTCTTTGATGGTTACATGGGTGGGGAGGGAGGGTGAGGGTTATTTACTAACTAGATCGTAGATAAGAATTATTTTAGCTGAAAGGAAGGACAGCATTCACTACAGGAGAAGTCAGCACAACTGGACTAAACCAAAGCTAAGAAGTTTCCTGAATACAATCAAACACTTTGAGGGACACAGTAGCAGGAGTAGGGGTCTGGGGACCATGCTTTCAGGGGATATCTAGGTCAATTATCATAACAAAGCTTATTAAGAAAATGTTCTGCATACTACTTTGGTGTTCTGCTGACGTGCTTGGTGCCTGTCATCACTTCTTTCCCCCCAGTTTCTCCCATTTGTAATGGAAATGTCTAGCTTGTGACCGTTCTGCCATTGTACCTTTGGGAGCAGATAACTTGTATTCTAGATTTCACAGATGAAGAGGAATTTTTGGATTTTGGACTTGGAGTTAAGACTTTTGCTATGATACGATGGGGTGAATATGTTTTGCATGTTGCAAGGATGTGATTTTTTGGGGACCAAAGGGTGGAATGTCATGGATTAAACTATGTCCCCCAACAAATGCGTGTAACAATTTGGCTAGGCCATGATTCCCAGGAAAAAAAAAAAAAAAAAGACTGTCTTTTCCCCATTTAATGGACTTTGTTCTTTTGTCAAAGATCGGCTAACCATAGGTGGATGGATTTACCTCTAGGTTCTCGATTTTGTTCCAATGTTCTATTTGTCTGTCATTGTAAAAGTACCAGCCTGTTTTGACTACCATGGCTGTATAGCAGGTTCTGAGATCAGGTAGTGTGAGGCCTCCTACTTTGTTGTTTTTCTTCATTAATGATTTGCTTATCTGGGGCCTCTTTCCTTTCCATATAAATTTGGCAATTAGTTTTTCCATCTCTTCAAAGAATACTGTTGATATTCGTATCTGGATTGCTTTATAACTGTATATCGCTTTGGGTAGTATTGACATTTTCACAGTGTTGAGTCTTCATATGCGTGAGTATGACACGTTTTTTCCATTTACGTAGTTCTCTTGATTTCTTGCAGTAGTGCTTTGTAGCTTTTTTGGATGGTTCTTTTACATCCCTGGTTAGATTTATTCTTAAGTATTTTATCTTTTTAGGAGTTATTATAAATAGTATTTTTTTCCTGATTTCCTTTTTGAAGTTCTCTTTTTTGATGTATAGTTATCTAACAGATTTTTATATATTGATCTTGTATCCTGCTACTCTGCTGAGTCTTTCTATTTGTTCCAATAATTTTCTTGTGAAACCTTTGGGGTTCTCTATGTATAGGATCATATCATCTGTGAATAGGGATAGTTATATTTCTTCATTTCCAATTTTGATGTTCTTTATTTCTTTTTCTTGACTTATCCAAGTATTAAGTATGCTTCATTTAAACATATTAAAGTATTCTTTGTATTATTTTTGTGTTTTGGATTTTATTGAGGGTTGCTTTGTGGCCTAAACTGTGGTGTATTCTGGAGAATGTTCCATGTGCATTCAAAAAGAATGTATACTCTGCTGATGTTGGGCGGAGTGTTCTATATATGTCTATGAGGTCATATTGGTTGATTTTGACTTTTACTTCTTCTATATCTTTGCTGAGTTTCTTTCTAGATGTTCTGTGCTTTATTGAGAGTGGTAAGTTTTCTTCCAGCAAAGCTTCAACAATCTTCTCTGTATGTCCATTTTCTCCCCCTGTTCTGGAACTCTAGTCACGCACAGATATTTGCTCTTGATTGTGTCTCACGTCATTGTTAGGTTTTCTTCATTCTTTCCTCTGGCGTTCTCTCAAAGTAGTATCCATGGATTTTTCTTCAATCTCACTGATTATGTCTTCTATTGTCTCAAATTTGCTGCCATTAGCTTTTTAATGGCTTTATAAAAAAAAAAGTATAATAATCCTAATATAAGTTGTGCCAAGTAACATATTCTCAAATATTATAAACCAAAAGTTGACAAAGCTAGATGATGCTGTAAACATATACAGAGTAGGAAATTATTACTTACCTGTCTAACTAATCATGAGAAATTAGAAATTATAGCATGAATCAAATACCAAATATAAAAGAGGAAGAAGGCCATTGAATTACTCATTGAAGGCAAAAAAATATTTGTGTCCAATATATGAAAAAATAAACTATTCTCAGTAATAGAAAAATTGGAATGATAAATAGTAATGACAAAAATGAATCAAAATATCAATATGAGTAATTTTTTAAATGAATATCTTCATTAAAGTATAGTATTCATATTTAAGTCTGTCAGGTGTTTTGAGTCTTGGAACACTCAACATATTTATGATGACCCCAGTATGATAGTTCTTCTCAGTAGTTTTCAAGTTCTGCATACAATATTGTTAGTTCTAATATTTTAGGTATTGTTCTCTATTGCCTTTAAAGTCAATTTGTCCACTCACTTGAACAACTTATTTTACTTCTGTATTATTGACTAGGAAACCTGTAGAATCACACACTCTTTTGATAATTTATTTATGCCAAAATGAATTAACTGTTTCAGTCTTGAATACATCCATCAATTTTTAGAAAACACTACTTTAGTGCAATGGTAGGGCTAATAACATTCACAACATAAATGGCTAATTTTCTCTCTTTTAATAAGGTTCCATATTTAGTGCGATCAGTTTTATAATTCAGTTCTAAGCTATACATGTTTGTTTTCTACTCAATGAATAGAACAGCATGCTTTCCTATGTTGCCTATCTCCTCACACTGTCGCCATCCGCCAAACTCCTTGTGGAAATCAATTTCTCTATCCTTCTGAAAATCACTGGAGCAGTATATATCTATCCCCTAGACCTAGCTAATGTATCATATAAAAAATAGGTACTATAATGATACAAAAAAAACACACACATGCTTCCATGTAATTAGTTTTATTATATTTGCCTCATTTTTACTTTTAGTTTTTTATTTTCAATGGATTCTTTAATTATTTCTAGAAAGTAGTCCAATATAACGAAGTGTTTCTTAAGCTAATTTTTAAAGTGGTATAAAAGATACAAGGAACGAATTCAGACTGTCAACTAACTTAGAATATAAAATATGATACAAGTAAAAATTAACATGCCAATAAAGAAACCACATGTGGAGAGACTAAGTTTCTCAAGGTGCTTACCAGTGTGTGTAAAAGTGAGATACATGGAGTCAGATACAAAATAAAAAAAAAAAAAAATCATACCCAAAAAACAAGATTTCAGAACCCAAAAAACTGAACAAGAGACAAAGATTAAAGGACTGAAAGCATTAGAAGATTAAGTCAGAGTCTGACAGAATCAATAGTAGTAATTCATTTTTAAAAATCTAAAGGAAAATCAGTATGTGTTAAAAAAAAAAGTAAGAAAAAATGTAGAGGGGGCAGCACTGTATTTTATTTTTGAAATTTATTTATTTGATACTATAAAAATCATCTTATAAGTACCAACAATAAATAAATTTGGACGTTTGAATACAGGATAAAAATGCATATTTTGGGCTCACATATATTTTAATCTTTAAGGAAGCAATCTTCGTTTCCACCTCTTGGTGTTTTTAAAAATAGCCTAAAAAAAAAAAAAAAAAAGTTGCTCTGAGGCAAATAGCTTTGTCAACATTTTTGATATATAGATGTCTACTGCTTTACTTGACCAATGGATAAATTTTTTTCAATTTTCTTAACTAGTACTTTACAGTAGTTTTAGTACTTTTTTCTCTCATGAGAAATAATGCCTTCTTAATGGTATATTGAAGAATATAATTTTAAAATTGTGAAGAAAAATTGAAAATTATGTGGTGTATAAACAGCATGCATTTTAAAATGTGAATGATACCCGTTTCTGGAGCTATGCATTTTTGCTATGTCCATGTATATGCATATATAAAAGTATGCACATATCCCAAGAAACGTACTAGACACACCAAAAGCACACTGACTGTGGTACGTGCAAAACAATACATAAATATGGTGGAGTAATAAATATTCTGAGCAAGGAGAGATAATTCCATATGAGGTACTGGAAAAATTGACTATTAAGAAAAAAATATAATTTCCGTTCTGATTTTCATAAAAACCATACCATATTTCCAATGAACCAACTAGTTAAATATTTTATGTTCAGACAAAATATAAGAACATATCAGAAGTGAATAGTTAGTTCCTTTTTTAATAACAAAAACTGCTCTGAGTTTAAAAACAATGGAAAAGGACACAAAGGAATTAGTGTACCTAAACCTTTTGAAGATTTAACGGTTCTCAAATAACATGTTTCTTCTTCAAAATAATAAGATGAAAGACATCAAAAATAATGAGTAATGGTTTCAAAAGAAAGTTTACATTTAAATTATTTAAAAATGAAACCCCAGATTATCATATCTAGAACAGATTAACAAAGAATGGGAAGAAAAAAAATTTAGGAGAAATCTTTAAACATAAACTGAGCAAATAAAAGGAAAGTGATACAGATGATAACACGAGTGACATAGTAGATAAACAAATTTAGTTAAGTCTGAATAAAGACAATAAAAGCACTTTTGCATATGGAAGAAAAATCGAGGCAGGAATGGGGTAATGACATAAAAATGGACTTTTTTGACTATAGGATTAACCTACATTCAATTTTAGAAACAAAACCCACTAAGTAACTGAAACATAGAAGATTTCATAATTAACTTCTTTTAGTGAATGAAAAGTATATAGAGAAGCATAAAATCTGAGAAAAAGATAAAATCAAATGTTGTAATTTTCCTTGGAAATTTTTAAAGTATTTTCTTTCTCTTCATGTTTTTGATGTATCTTTTCAATTCTGCTGAAATTGCTGAAACTTTGTTTTTATTTGGATACCTAGAGGCCTTTGTTGGACTCTGGAATTTAATTGTATTATATTGTCAAAAGGAAACATATTCTAAAAAAAATTTAGTTTCAGCACCTAAAGTTTCTCACAAGCTGTCTAAAGTACCAAACTTGGCCATCAAATATGCATCTAATAGTTCCATCGCAGCTGGCGCAAAGAAGAATGAAGAAGACCAAAGACACAAGGGAAGGATTAGTCCAAATGACTAATGGACCATAACTACCACAACCTCCACCAGACTGAGGCCAGAACAACTAGATGGTGCCTGGCTACCACTGCCAACTGCTCTGACAGGAATCACAGTAGAGGGTCCTGGACAGAGTGGGAGAAAACAAATAAATAAAGTCCCAAACTTGATATTTGTACTTACCCTAAACCTCCTTGTAGTTTCTGGCTTTCAGTTGGGCAGCAGAGTTTTCTCTGTTGCTGTTAGTCACTTATGAGTTGGCTCTGATTCATGGTGACCCCATGTACAATACAATGAAATGTTGCCTGGTCCTGACCATCTTTATAATCATTGGTATGCTAAAGTCCATTGCTGAGGCCACTATGTATTTTAAGTGCCTTTCTACTTAGGGAACGCATCTTCTATCAGCGTATAGGATAATGTTCTGTTGTGATCTGTAGGGTTTTATTGGCTAATTTTTGTAAGTGGATTGCCAGGTTTTTTTCCCCTAGTCTGACTTAGTCTGAAAGCTCCATTGAAACTTATTCACCATGAGTAATCCTGCCAGTATTTGAAATACCCATGGCATAACTTCCAGCATTATAGCAAGACACAAGCCACCATAGTACGATAAACTGACAGATGGTTGGTGGAGAGTTTTCATAGACTTCCATTATGTCAGGATAAATTGTATGCCAAAAAGTCATGAGTTGAAGTCATAGTAATCCTAAACATCTAAAAATAATGTATCTTTGATGTCCATTCATGGCAGTGTATTTTAACCTATTCTAATCTTACAGGTTTAAACTCAAGATGAAAATTTTTGTTTGTTTGTTTTACTTTGTTCTTTCTCATGTATACCAACAGAGGATAAGGTATGAATTTAACTTATTTTATTTATTATAATTAAAAATGAAGGCTTTCATGTGTAATTTTCCGTCATAGGATTTTTCCATTGATTATACTATTATAAAAAATGAAGTTCACTGTACTAAAAGTTTTACTAGTCTTTCTATGTCAATTCTCTGATTTCTCTTTCATATCACATTATAACACAGTTGATATATTATCCAAAGGCTAATATAACACTTGCTTTTAACTGCATGATGTTTTCAAATGTCACACATTGTAATTATTACATAGAATTATTTACACAATGAAATCAATATATAAGCAAAACTATATAATTGATTAAATAAGTAATTTTTTCTTTTATTTCAAATAGCTTTGTAATATAACAGGAAGTAATCACATTAGTTGCTAGATAATAATAAAGGTAAATATCAGTAACTGGCACCTAATGCACTGCATTTTAATGTGATAATTAAGAATATAGTCTTTAGATTCATTTATATGCATTTGAATCTCATCTCCAATAGAAATTGGTAGTGAAACTTCAAACATGTTTAACTGGGTATTATTTCCTTTGCCTGTAAAATTCGTAAATCAGTCAAATAATATTTGTGACAATAATACATGCTTTCTGCTTAGTGTTACAGCAATCTGTAGTAAGCATTCCATAATGGCCTGTTTTATTGTCCTAATAACAACATTTATGTATGATTTTACTTTTCCTATCTATAAACTACTCCTGAGAAAACATATTTTCTCACTACATAACTTCCTGAGATTTTTTTAATAGGGGCGGGCACATGAAATACTTAGCAATTCTAACAGTTTAATATACATTAAAAATCTAAAGGTATTTATTATGCTTTTATTTCTTAAGAAGTTATGGGGGTCTATGTACTGACTGTTTTCATACACTAAATAAAATATTCTCTACATAGCTTTAGTTTTGAAGTAATTTTAAGAAATTCTTCCAGATTTAGATTTTATTTGGCAGTATTCTGTCTAAAAAAAGTTAAACTATTTTGTAGCATATAAACCATCTGGAAATAGTAACAACATACAAAATGATAAAATCTTAGCTATTGAAAGCTAGTGGAATCTACTTGTCATCATTTTTATTCTTAGAGGACTCATTAGCTCATCTTTTATGTCATAAATAATTTTACAATTAGTTCCTTCTTGTAAGAGAAATGTAAGCCAGTAAATATTTTAGAGATTATAGACTATTTTCTTGTAGGAAGTGTCTCACATTTCTTGTTTGTGTACTGATTTCTTGGTGAAATATTTTGGAGTTCTCACATTTTACCAACTGAGGGAAATGAAGCACAACTGTTCAAATAGTTGGTTAAAATAGATACTTATTATCTTCATATAAATTTAAACATACTTGAAGTAATCATTCCTTTCATATTTAATAAAGACTTCAAACTGAATTTTTTAGAGCTATCATTTCCTATGCAGCCCATTAAAAGTGAAAATAAAATCATCAGTGTTATAGATTTTAAAGATGTTCAATATGAACTACTTACTTATTTGTCAATAATACCAGTAAACTTGCGTACTAGTAGCATAGCTTCGAGTCTCATAGCAATACTCAAGCCACCATAGTACAAACTGACACAGGTAGGGGCTACATATCTTGGCCTAAAGGAGACAATACTAGAAAGATGTTTACCTGTGTCTTATTGACTGTATGAAAGCATTTGACTGTGTGAACTGTAACAAATTAAGGATAGCATTTTGAAGAAAGGGGACTACAGAATAGTTAAGTGTGCTTTAACAGATGTACGTGGATCAAGAGACAGTTGTTTAAAGAGAACAAAGGGATATTGTGTGGTTTAAAATTAGAATTGGTGTGTGTCAGGGTTGTATCCTTTCACTTTACTTATTCAATCTGTATTCTGAACAAATAGTACAAGAAGTTAGACTATAGGAAGAAGAGCATGGCTTCAGGATTGGAGGAAGATTCATTAACCACCCATAATAGGCAGACGACACAACACTGCTTGCTGAAAATGAAAAGGTCATGAAGCACTTACTGATGAATGTCCACTAGAGACTTCTATATGGATTATACCTGAATGTGCAGAAAATAAAAATCCTCGCAACTGGACCAATAAGCAGTATCATGATACATGGAGGAAAAATAGAAGTTGTCAAGGATTTCATTCTACATGAGTCAATAATCAATGTTCGTGGAAGCAGCAGTCAAGAAACCAAAGAACATATTGCATTGGGCAAATTAGTTGCAAAATACCTCTTTAAAGTCCTAAAAAGCAAAGATGTCACTTTGATGACTAAGGTGTACCTGACTCAAGCCATGGTCTTTTCAATAGCCTCATATTCATGTGAAAGCTGGACAACGGAAAAAAAAGAGGCAGGAGAAAAATGTATGCGTTTGAATTGTGGTGTTGGCAAAGAATATTGCATATACTTGAAGTGACAAAAGAATGAACAAATCAGTATTAGAAAAAATGCAATCAGGATGCTCCTTAGAAGCAAGGATGGGATGCATGCTTCCTATGGACTCATCATCAGTAAAGACCAATCTCTAGAAAAGGACATCATGTTTGTTAAAGTAGAGGTTAGCGAAAACAAAAGAAACCCTCAATGAGATGGATTGACACAATAGATGCAACAATGGGCTCAAACATACCAAAGATCAAGAAAATGGCACAGGACCGGGCAACATTTCCTTCTGTTATACTTAAGATCTCTATGAGATGGAGATGACTCAACAGTAACAAACAACAACACTAATATGAATAATGTAAATTTATATAATTTATAACTTTTTCTGTGTATCTCTTCTTATATATTAGGTGTCTATTAGGTTCAGTTATAGAATTCTTGCCTTCCATGTGATAGACCTGGATTCTATGCCCAGTCAATGCATCTCATGTGGAACCACCACCCCTCTGTAAGAGGAGACTTGTGTGTTGCTATGATCCTGAACAGGTTGCAGGGGCACTTCCAGCCTAAGACAAAGAAGATAGCTTGGCTATCTACTTCTTCAAATCAACCAGTGAGTACCCTATGGATTGCAAGGGACAGATTTGCGACAGGTTATGAGAATGACATAGAAACAGACAGCTTTCTCTTTTGTTGTTCAGGGAGTCCCCATGAATCAGGGCTACCTCAACGGCAGCTAACAGCAACAACAGCTATTCTTGTATATACACACAGAGTGTAATTGATATTGTAACAAACATATTTACAATTACAGGAAATTACAAAGTAGAATGCTTAATCCCTTATTTCCGGGTTCACTACATGTTAGTTTTTTTTTTTTTCTCTCAGTTTCTGTTTTCACTTTCTTAATATAAATGATGAGAATAATGATATCATCTATTCCCATACTCATCATCAAACTGTGAGGAAATGGCAGTTACAGGGATCCTAAAGTTATCATAAAAAGTAAGCAAATTCAGAAGGAACTTTAAGTAAACAGTAACTTATTTTATGCAAATAATGTGAGTCTTCTGCATTTGTTTACCTGCCCTACCCTTCCCCCAAGCACCACATGACAATCCTCTTAGAAATGATGTTGTAAAAAAATTAGCATGGCGCTCTTACAAAAATACCTGTGTTGGGGGAGTCAGGCTAGCAAACAGACACAGAAGACATGCATTATTTGTGTAAAAATATGGTATAAGTTTCAGTCTCACCTCCAAAACTTGTCTAATAGAAATAATATTTGTATGTACATAAACAAAATAAAAAATATTCTGATTTCTCCCATCCTTTCTTTTTTTCTACTCACCACTTCCTTTTCTCTTCTATTTGTCTCACTCCAAAAAAAGTTGAATAAATTTTAAATCGTCATATAGTTGTCAGAATGTTTTCCGTATGCCATGGAAAGTATTCTGTTTTTATTTTATTAATTAACCCATAAATTTGCCCCATTTGTTCTATTCTATTATTACCCTATTTTTTTGAGCAGTTTAAAAATACAGAAAAATTAGCACATTCCATTTAAAACTTCTCACACTGATTGAAGCACTGTCAAGATAGGTTTTTTAGTTAAATAGATAATGAAGAAAATAATGAGTTGTGAATCATGGCATAAGTAATTGTGACATAATGAAAAAATTAAAATATAAATTATAAGATTCACAGTATTCATAATACCTGTATTTAAAAAGCTAACAATATAAGCAAAAAATTATCCCCCTTGGGCTAATCTTGAATCATTTTTCCCAGTGTGTATCTTTATAAATAGGATATCCTGTGTTGTGTTAGAGGATTACATCAATACAATTTCTACTTTTATTGAAATAACACATTTTATTTTGCTATTTTCTCAAAATATCACTTTTTAATACCCTCAGTATTCTTCAACAATTATTTTATTAAATTTAATATTATGTGTTTTATTACAATCCAATAGCTTAAAATTTTGATTTAGTAAAACAAAATTTCCAAGTTTGGAACTATCAACTAACACAATTTTAGTCATTGGCAATATTAATAACATTTACAAGATCACATGTACCTCATGACTTTTCATCAATCTTTGATGAATATTCTTTTTAAAAAAATCACCAAAAGTTACTTACTAGTGACATACCAAAGTACTGTTACTCATATTGTAAATTTAGCAAAGTTTTCTATACTTTGACAATCATCCAAGCAGAAGTTGAGTTCATATTCTTCATAAAAATGTGAAGTAGTCTTACATAAACGTGAACCTCAGTAAATTGCCACCCCACTTCTAATAAAAGTTGGCTGAAGTCATACCAATGGTATGCACCAAAATCATTCCCATAAAGCAGTCCCTGATATATTTTGGTAAATGGAAAATTTGAGAATCATAGTCACACTGATTGTTGCCACTTAGCATGTCCACAATAATTGTAACTTCAAAAACTTTGAAGCGGATGTTCCATTTTTCCTGAAATTGGAAAACAATTTCTATAAAATTTCCATACAATCTTTTAAGCAACAACTACCACCACCCCCCTTTGTGTTTGAGAGGTTTGGAGTGGCAAATTTACAATAAGACAACTCTCTGCTCTGTGATGTGAGTTCTAGTAGATAATTTTCTTGTATGTATAGTAATTACATATAGTTTAGCACCGGTCATTCATAAATTTAGAACAGTAATAATTTCAAAAGTTTTAAGATAAACTGTATGTAATAGTTTCAGACAAGTTGATCATAACACAACATTTGTGGTAATAGTTTAATACCAGGAGCCTCTATTAAGGCTTACTGTTGCAGGAGCTGAACTTTTACCACAACTACTACACCAGCCCAATTTTTCTTGTTAGATTGATATTTACTGAACAGGTTGCATCTATTTACATTCAGCCTTTCTGTTTCTTTGGTTCTAAGTATGTCTTTTATAAACAGCATATAGATGGGGCCTCATGCTCTACCCATTTCCCAGGTTTAATGTGGGAGTTTCAATTTCATTCCCACCTCCCCATGAATACAAAACCTTACCACTGGCTAACAGCTTGCCTTTAACCATAGTGCAAAAATCTACACCTGTCCCAGTGGAGTCACGTCTTCACTAAGCACCCACTGTGCATCATCATTAATATAGCTTATAAATTTTTGTTTTGATGACCACCTGTAGTTACCTCAAATTCCTTTGAGCCCAGACATATAAGAAAAATTATATTTTATGCAGAACTTAGTATTTTTGCAGCAGGAACAAACCTCTTCAACAATATGCACTCCCAGTATCTTTGGTTGGCTCCTCTTTAATCCTGTATCTGCTTCTTTCTATGCACTCGTTGACATAATTTCTACATTTCAGAAACACTTTCACTTATGCTGAGGTATGAATATTCACCATCTCTTAGTTTTCAAAAATGGATTTTTCCTTGTCTGTTTGCTCTCATTATTGTATTTGCATGATTTTCATGAAGAGAAGGGCATAGTGCCTTAGTAATAAATTATATAGATGTAGTGTGCATATATATATTCATGTGACAGCTCTTATTATTAAAAGTTAATACCCTGGTGTTATGGATTGAATTGTGTCCACTCAAAATTTGTATTGTAAATACTAACCCCTATATCTGTGGTTAAAAGATCTTTAAAGAGATCTTTTACAGATGTACCCAATGCAATGCATCTTCGATTTCTTTTTTTCATTGCACTTTAAGTGAAAGTTTACAATTCAAGTTACTTTCTCATACAAAAATTTATACATGCATTGTTATGTGAACCCAGTTGCTGTCCCTGTACTGTGACAGCACACTCCTCCTTTCCACCTCTGATTTTCCGTGTCCATTCAATCAGCTCCTGACCCTCTTTGCCTTCTTATCTCACTTCCAGAGAGGAGATGTCCATTTAGCCTCATGAATTCACTTGAGCTAAGAAGCACACTCTTCACGAGTATCATTTTATGTCCCATAGTCCAGTCTATTCTTTATCTGAAGAGTTGGCCTTAGGAATGGTTTTAGTTCTGGGTTGACAGAGAGTCCTGGGGCATGCTTCCTAGGGTCCCTCTAGTCTCAGTCAGACCATTAAGTCTGGTCTTTTTATTAGAATTTGAGTTCTGCACCCCACTTTTCTCCTGCTCCATCAGGGACTCTATGTTGTGTTCCCTGTCAGGGCGGTCATTAGTGGTAGCCAGGAACCATCTACTTCTTCTGGTCTCAGGCTGATAAAGGCTCTGGCCCTTTCTGTCTCTTGGGTTAATAAGTTCCTAGTGTCTTTGGTGTTCTTCATTCTCCTTTACTCCAGGTGACTTGGGACCAAATTGATGTATCTTAGACGGCCGCTGGCTAGCTTTTAATACCCCAGACACCACTCACCAAAGTAGGATGAAGATCATTTTCTTGATAAACTTTGTTATGTCAATTGACATAGATGTCCCTGAAAGCCTGGTCCCCAAAACCCGCCCCTGCTACTCTGTCCCTCAAAGTGTTTTGTTGTATTCAGGAAACTTCTTAGCTTTGGTTTAGACCAGTTGTGCTGGGTTCTCCTGTAGTGTGTGCTGTGCTTCCCTTCTCCTAAGATTATTCTTGTCTATCTAGTTAGTGAGTAACCCTCTACCTCACTCCCCACCTTCATAACCATCAAAGAATGTTTTCTTCTGTGTTTAAACCTTTTCTTGAGTTCTTATAATAGTGGTCTTATACAATATTTGTCCTTCTGTGACTGATTAAATTCACTCAGCATAAGCCTTCGAG
>NW_004444065.1:4392109-4393758 GCF_000243295.1 Trichechus manatus latirostris
ATCAAAGAATGTTTTCTTCTGTGTTTAAACCTTTTCTTGAGTTCTTATAATAGTGGTCTTATACAATATTTGTCCTTCTGTGACTGATTAAATTCCATCAGCATAATGCCTTCCAGATTCTTCCATGTTATAAGATGTTTTACGGATTCATCATTGTTCCTTATCCTTGTGTAGTATTACATTGTGTGAATATACCATAATTTATTTATCTATTCATCTGTTGATGGGTACCTAGGTTGTTTCCATCTTTTTGATATCGTGAACAGTGCTGCAATGAACATGGGTGTACATGTATTTATTCTTGTGATGGCTCTTATTTGTTTAGAATATATTCCAAGGAACAGGATTGCTGGATTGTATGGTACTTGTATTTCCAGCTATCTAAGGAAGCATCAGATTGATTTCCAAAGTGGGTGTACCATTTTCCATTCCCATCAACAGTGTATAAGCGTTCCAGTCTCTCCAACATTTATTATTTGGTGTTTTTTGGATGAAGGCCAGCTTTGTTGGGGTGAGATTGTATCTAATTGTAGTTTTGGTTTGCATTTCTCTAATGGCTAATGATCATGAGCATTTCCTCATGTGTCTGTTAGCCGCCTGAATGTATTATTTGGCGAAGTGCCTGTTTATATGCTTTGCCCATTTTTTCTTAATTTTTTTATTGTACTTTAGATGAAAGTTTACAGAATAAATAGGTTATCATTAAACAGTCAGCACACATACTGTTTTATGACATTGGTTAACAACCCCAAGAGATGTCAACACTCTCCATGCTTGACCCTGGAGGACCTTTTTTTTTGGTGAAAATGTACATAACCAAAGTTACACCATTTTGAAACTTTCTACATGTACAATTCAGTGACACTGATTACATTCTTCCGGTTGTCCTTCTATTCTCACTATCCTTTTCCAAATTATTCCATCACCATTATCTTCAACTTATTGCCACCTAGACATCCCATCACACCTTTTGAGTTGATGTTGTCAGTGTGATCTCACATAGATAATTCTTTTTTTCTTTTTTTTGTACCTTAGATGAAGATTTGCAGAACAAATAGTTTCTCATTAAACAGTGAATATACTGCATTCTGACAATGGTGAACAAACCCACAACATGTCAACACTGTCCCTTCTCAACCTTGGGTTTCCTATCACTAACTTTCCTGTCCCATCCTGCCTTCTAGTCCTTGTACCTGGACTGCTGTGCCTCATTAGTCCCATTTTGTTTTATGGGGCTGTCCAATCCCCGGCTAAATGGTGAACTTCGGGAGTGAGTTCACTGCTGAGCTAAAAGGGTGTCGGGAGCCATACTCTTGGGGTTTCTCCAGTCTGTCAGGTCTGTAAATCTGGTCTTTTTTTGAGTTAGAATTTTCTTCTACATCCTTCTCCAGCTGTGTCCAAGACCCTCTGTTGTGAACCCAGTCAGAGCAACCAGTGGTGGTAGCCGGGCACCATCTAGCAGTACTGGATTCAGTCCGTTGGAGGTCTTGGTAGCCATGGTCCATTAGTCCTTTGGACTAATCTTTTCCTTATATTCTGTTCTCTTCATTTTTCCTTGATCCCAAAGGGGTGAGACCAGTGGAGTATCTTAGATGGCTTCTCACAAGCTTTTAAGACCCCAGACGCTACTCACCAAGGTAGAATGTAGA
>NW_004444065.1:4394022-4401790 GCF_000243295.1 Trichechus manatus latirostris
TTTTTTTTTTTTTTTTTTTTTTTTTTTGGTGTATAAGAAAAAAATCCCTCCAACAATATTTTATAGAAAGTGAAGAACAGGAAAGTGAAGAACAGGAAAGACAAAGAAATATCTTAATCTTTTCTTAACATCTTTCTCTGTAAGCTGTTTCAACCACAACTTTCCTTAACCTCAGATTCAGAAGACAAAGTAAAACAAAACAAAAACAAAAATAGAAAACAAGACAAAAACTGTACTTGTCTCTTCTCCTTTATTCCTTGCTTTTATATCACATTAGTCAGCAAATAAGATTATTTCCTCAGCATTTTAACAATTACCAACTGTCATGGATTGAGTTGTGTCCCCCAAAAATATCTGTCAGCTTGGCTGGGTTATGATTCCCGGTGTTGTATGATTGTGTAATCCGATGTGATTTCCTTATGTGTTGTAAAATCTATCACTGTGATGAGATTATATGGGATCTTCTTATGTGTTGTAAATTCTATCACTGTGATTAGGTTATACTGATGAGGTTGACAACATTAGATAGTGTCTTAATGCAATCTCTTTCAAGATATAAAAGAGAGAAGCGAGCAGAGACACATGGGAACCTCATACCACCAAGAAAACAGTGCCGGGAGCAGAGCGCATCCTTTGGACCTGAGGTTCCTGTGCTGAGATGCTCCCAGACCAAAGGATGATTGATGACACAGACCTTCCTCCACCGCCAACGGAGAAAGCATTCCCCTGGGACTGACACCCTGAATTTAGACTTGTAATCTACAGGACTGTGAGAGAAGGGACTTCTCTTTGTTGAAGCCATCCACCTGTGGTATTTCTGTTGGAGCAGCACTAGATGACTGAGACACCAACCAAGATAATTGCAATATCCTCCTATCTGGTCACTCTTCTTCCATCTTTTTTTTACTTTAGTATATTTTAAATACAATAGCACGTTAGTGCCATGGAAATATGTCAGAGCATATTGCTAGTTGGCACACAAACTATAATGGTTTCCCATGTCATTTTAGGTTAAAATTAAAACTTTTTTTTTTTAAAAAATGATTTACAAGGTCCAACGTGATTAGTTTGGCCATTACCCTTATGACCTTTATTCATAACACGTTCGTTTTTTAATCTCTACTTGAGTCACATGGTCCTACTCACTGTTTATTCAACATGTCATCTAAGTTGCTCCACCAGGTTCTTTACACTTGCAATT
Source organism: Trichechus manatus latirostris (assembly GCF_000243295.1). Taxonomy (NCBI): domain Eukaryota; kingdom Metazoa; phylum Chordata; class Mammalia; order Sirenia; family Trichechidae; genus Trichechus; species Trichechus manatus. The sequence continues at coordinate 4,395,224 of NW_004444065.1, forward strand.
CCTCTTCTACATGGCTTAGTTCATCAAATTCTTCAGGTCTTTACTCCTATGACACCTTTTTAAATAAGGCTTTTCCTCAAACACATTTGACCTTTTTAAAGTTTGATACACAGCAGGAGCATTCCCTACTTACTTCCTTTCCTGCTTTACTTTTCCTCTATTAAATTATTCACCATCTTAACAATACCTGTCTATCTGTCTGTCAGTCAGTCTATCTGTCTGCCTGTCTGTCTATCTATCTATCACTTGTTTTATTTGTTACCCTCTTCCTACCAGTCTATGTGTTCAATATGGGCAAGGGCTGTGATGACTGGATTTTTACTCACTGATGTATCAAAACATCTAGATAAATATATGCTACAGATAGATATCTATTAACTATTTGTTAAAGGAATTAATTTTATACCAAGCTAAACTATTACTTCATGTGTAAAAGTAAAATAGAGGTTTTTCATACAAACTAAGAATATTTACTTACTAAACATTTTTTGTAAATTAATTTTATAGGGAGGCATTTAAAAATGAAAGAAATTTAAGATAGAATAAAAGTGTAGCATGCCAAAGGCAATAGTGAACAAAATAATTGTTGAACATGTAAATAAAACTATGACAATATATGTATTATAATTATTATATGTATAATCATATACTATATAGTATATGAAAATTTCAATTTTTAATTGAATAAGAGCAAAAAAGTGAAAGCCACCTAAATGTCCATCACCAGTAAGAAAACCAATAAATTGAAATTGATAAATAAACTACTATATTATATTCTGGAATAGTCATATCATGTTAACAAATGTAAAAATTAAGCCATATGGATATAGAGATATTCAAATTTAGAAAGATAAGGGTAAATTTCAATGTGAATAGAAAGAGTTAACAAACCTACTCATTATCAGTAAAAAGGAATAAAAAGATAAAATCTCAGTAAACAGCAAATGTATAATAATAAAAGAAAAAAAAGAAGGAAATCCACAAGCAAAAAGAACTCAGCACAGGAAAGTAAGAGTAACAAATAAAAATGTAACACCACAAAAAAAGCACAACAATATGAAAGCAATAAACTCATACCTATTGATAATCACACTGAATGCAAATGGCTTGAGTACCTCTAAAGAGACAAAAAGTGTCAGAATGGATTAATTAAAAAAAACCCACAACCCATCACTATACCATCTAAAAAAGACACACCTTAGAAATGAAGACATAAATATATTAAAAATTAAAGGATAGAATAAAATATATCAAGGAAACAGTTACTAAAAACAGACAGGAGTGACAATGCTAATCTCAGATAAAATAGATTTTAAGGCAAATTCAACCATAAAAGGCAAAGAAGGACATTGTAGGAAGATTAAAAGGACAATCCAGCAAGAAGACATAATCTTAGTAAATACCTATGCACCCAAAAACAGGGCTTCAAAATACATAAAACAAACTCTAACAGCACCGAAAAGAGAAATAGACAGCTCCACAATAATAGTAGGAGACTTCAACATGCCACTCATGGTAATGGACAGAACATCTAAGGGCCAAACAAGTTACAGAAGATCTAAAGGCCAAAATCAACCAAATTGACCTCAAAGACATATATAGAACATTCCACTCAACAGAAGCAAACTGTATATTCTTTCCCAACACACATAGAACATCTCCAGAATAGACCACATTTTAGGCCCAAAGCAACTCTCAATAAAATCCAAAACATCAAAATCCAAAACAACAAAACACTCACTCTAATCACAACGTTATAAAAATGGAAATCAGTAACAGAAAGAGGAAGGGAAAAAAAATCAAATACACGGAAACTGAATAACAGCTTGCTTAAAAACCACTAGGTAACAGAAGAAATCAAAAAGGGAATAAAAATTTTATAGAATCAAATAAGAATAAAAACACATCATATCAAAATTTAGTGAAGTCCTAGCTAGAGCAATAAAGCAATAAATAAAGGGTATCTAAATTGGAAAGTAAGAAGTAAAACTATCCCTATTTCCAGATAATATGATCCTATACATAGAGAACCACAAAGATACCACAGGAAAACTACTGGAACTAATAAAAGTTTCAGCAGAGTAGTAGGAAATAAGATCAGCATGCAAAAATCAGTTGAATTTCTGTACACTATCAAAGAAAACTTTGCAAAGGAAATCAGGAAGAAAAAATATCATTTATAAGAGCCCTAAAAAGATAAAATACTTAGGAATAAATCTAACCAGGGACATAAAAGACCTATACAAAAAAATGACAAAACACTATTATAAGAAACAAACAAACAAATAAACAACAAAAAAAATACACAAATGGAAAAAGATACAATACTCATGGATAGTAATACTCAACATTTTGGAGACGATAAGGCTACGGAAAGCAATCTACAGATATAACAAAACCTTATTCCAAATACTAACAGCTTTCTTTATCGACATGGAAAAACTAATCAACTGTATATGGAAAGGAAAGAGGCACCAGATAAGCAAAGCATTACTAAAGTAAAAGAACAAAGTAGGGGGCCTCACACTACCTGATTTTAGAACCTGCTTTAAAGCCCCAGTAGTCAAAACAGCCTGGTACTGGTAGAACGACAGACACATAGACCAATGGAATGGAATTGAAAACTCAGATGTAAATCTATCCATCTATGGTCAGCTGAACTTTGACAAAGGACAAAAGTCCATTATATGGGGAAAAGACTGTCTTTTTTAACAAATGGTGCTGGTAAAACTGAATGCCCATTTGTAAAGAAATGAAGCAGGACCAATGCTTCACACCAAACACAAAAAAATAACTCAAAATGGATTAAGGACCTAAGTATAAAACCTAAAATGGTAAAGATCATGGTAGAAAAAAATAGGTTTAAAAAATAATGTTTAAAAAATGTTTAAAAAAATTATTTAAAAAATAATGTTTGGGGTCCTAATTCATGGTATAAATTCAATATAAACCTTAACTAAAAATGCACAAACACCAGAAGATAAACTAGATTAACTGGGAGCTCATAAAAGCTAAGCACTTACGCTTACCAAAAGACTTCACACAAAGAGTAAAAATAGAACCTACAGACCGGGAAATTTTGTTTTTGGCTACCACATATCCGACAAAAGTCTCATCTCTAAAATCTATGAACTACTTCAACACCTAAATAACAAAAAGTCAAACAATGCAATCAAAAATTGGGCAAAGGATATGAACGGACAGTTCATCAAAGAAGGCATTCAGGCAGCTACCAGCCACATGAGGAAAAGCTCACGATCATTAGCCATTAGAGAAATGTTAATCAAAACTAAAATGAAATACCATTTCACCCCGACATTACTAGCAGGAATCAAAAAAACAGAAATTAACAAATATTGGAGAGGTTGCGGGGAGATTGGAACTCTTATGCACTACTGGTGGGAACGTAAAATGGTGCAACCACTATGGAAAATGATATGATGCCCCCCTAAAAAGCTAGAAATAGAAATATCATATGATTCAGCAATCCCATTCCTAGGAATATATCCTAGAGAAATACGAACCGTCACACATATAGACACATGCACAACCATGTTCATTGCAGCATTATTCACAATAACAAAAAAATGGAAACAACCTAAATGCCCATCAGTAGATGAATGGTAAACAAATTATAGTACATGCACCCAATGAAATACTACACAACAGTAAAGAACAAAGATGAATTTGTGAAACACCTCACAACATGGATGAATCTGGAGGACATTATGCTGAGTGAAATAAGTCAATCACAAAAGGACAAATAGTGTACCAGATCACTATTATAAAAAGTCAAGAAAAGGTTCACATACAGAAAAAAACAATCTTTAATCTTTGGTGGTTACCTGGGGGGGGGGACTGGTGTGGAGAAATCACTAAATAGATAGTAAAAACAAAAACCATTGCTATCATGTCGATTCCAACTCATAGCGACCCTATAGGATGGAGTAGAACTACCTCCTAGGGTTTCCAAGGAGTGGCTGGTGGATTTGAACAGCTGACCCTTGGTTAGCAGCCGTAGCACTTAACCACTGCTCCCCCAAGGCTCCAACTACATAGTAAACAAGTGATAACTTTGGGGAAAAGCAAGATAACACATACGGGATGTCAGCACAATTTGAACAAGGCAAAGCCATAGAAGCTTCCATAGAAGGACTGAGTTACTGGGGTTGAGAGTTGGGGATCATGGTCTTAGAAGACATCTTGGTCAACTGGCATAACATAAAGAAAATGTTCAGCCTACTTCGGTGAGTAGTGTCTGGGGTCTTGAAAGCTTAAGAGCAGCCTCTAAAATACATCTATTGGTTCCATCATGTTTGGAGTCAAGGAGACTGAAGGGAACAAGAGACACAAGGAAAATATCATTCCAAAGGACTAATGGAGCACATGAATCACAGCCTCCACCAGCCTGAGCCCAGAAGAACTAGATGGTGTCTGGCTACCACAATTGACTGCTTTCACAGGGATCACAATAAAGAGTTTTGGACAGGAGAAAAATGTAGAACAAAATTCAAATTCACACAGAAAGACCAGACTTACTGGTCTGACAGACTGAAGAACCCCTGAGACTGTGGCCAATCAAGAAGTGAAGCCACTCTTGAAATCCACCTTTCAGCCAAAGATTAGACAGAACTATGAAACAAACAATAACTCACCTGAGGAATGTGCTCCTTAATTAAATCAAGTATTTGAGACCAAATGGGCAACATCTACGCAAAGCAAAGAAGGCAGGAAAACTGGACGAATGCATATGGGGGTCCCAGGGTGTGAAGGGAAAGGGAGATTGCAAACAATATCACAAAACAATTTGTGTATAAATTGTGTATAAATTTTTGCATGGTAAGCTTTCACCTAGAACACAATAAAAATTTATGACCATAGTAGTAAAAATTAATTGTCAATCACTTTGGGTAATATTGCAAAGGAAAGAAACACTCCAGTGCTTTGATGGTCATATTAAAGGGGAATAATACATAGCATTTAAATGTCATTTACATAACCAATATTTAAATGTCGAGTTAAATATTATAGCTGGATTTAAATATTGTGGCCAAAATTTAAGGAAGGATAATTTCATGAACATTAATAACTTTAGAGTTCCGAAAGCTAAGATGATGGCATTAGAGATTTAAGACTGAGAGAAGTGGTAGTGCCTACAATGAATGCAAAAAACTCTTCAGCTTCCCACGATCTCTAAATGTTAAAATATTCTATTATATGAATTTCATTTTTATTTCCTCTCATCTTCATTTTTCTTTCCTTTTCTTCCTCTCTCATCCAGCCAATCGTCTTATTTTGGATTATTCATGCTAACTAATTCTATGAAGTTTTTTCCACTCTTGGCGACATGCAATGACATAGACTGCAATAATTACTTTTCCTAACCACATCAATCATGACTTGACATTAAGAATACCAAAGTTTATGACTTCTCGGCAACATGGCACTATAGTCCGAAGCACCATGCTGTCCCTCTGCAGCAAAGATCAGAAAGACTAAGTCAAACAGAGTCACATGTCAATCCTGAAACCCTAACCATCAAATGAAGAGATGAAGAATTCAGCCAAGCGCCAAACGGAAAAAGAAACTGACCGAGAACAGAGCATGAGGAGAGATATATGCAGAGGTCCCCTATCAGCTACTGCAGCATGGATCTGCCATCTTGGACTCCTATTCGAGATCATCGAACAGGAGGTACAAGAAAGCAGCTTCACGGAGTTTCCAGCAGGAAACAGAACAACTGGTAATCCACGATATAAGCTTTTCCATCCCCCACCATTCTTCAACCACATTTAGCCTCCTCTGCTTCCTGCAATCACAGTCTATTGGCTGGGAAGCACGAGCTTCCCACCAGTGCCACTTGGATTCCATCCGCCTACACTGGCCAGCTCCCTGAGTGCCATTTGTTGGCTGCTGGTGTTGCTTTTTTCTGCTTCTTTAGATTTCTTTCTTACCTCTCACCACCTTCCCCTCCTTTCTCTCAAGTGCCTGGCTCCTTGCGCCATCTTTGCTTCTTCCTGAAAGGTTGCGAAATACCCCTTGACTGTGAAACTGCTTCCTGGCCTGTGCCGCCACACTGGTGGGACCCCCAAGGCTTTTTTGTTTGTTTGCTTTGATTTGTTCTGTTTTGATTTGTTTGTTTTCTTTTTCTTTTCTCGGCTTGGGAGCCTTTTCTAGCTGGGCCGTAGCGCATGGCTTGGAAGCTAGTCCCTTACTCTGTGTAGACACACAGGGACCTTCCTGGGAGCTTTTATTTTTTCTTGTTTTTTTAAAATTTCCTATTTAGTTTTTTTCTCTCTCTTATTCACTTTTGTCTTTCTTCATTTCAAGTTTCTTGATTTATTGATTTTTTTCTTTTACACTTTTTCTTTTTTTATTTTTGTATTTCCCCATTTCTCAGTCTCTCATCTCTCCACTCCAATAGCAAGCTCCCTTAGCACTTTTTTTTGTTTGTGTGTATATCTTTTTTTTTTTTTTTTTTAATATTTTATTGTACTTCAGGTGAAGGCTTACAGAACAGATAGTTTCTCATGTAACAGTAACACACATGCTGTTTTATGACATTGG
>NW_004444065.1:4410066-4422151 GCF_000243295.1 Trichechus manatus latirostris
GAGTTCTTTATCTCTTCATTTGATGTTCTAGGGTTTCAGGATTGTTGATTCTCTGTTTGGCTTAGTTTTTCGGATCTTTGTTGTGGAGGGACAGCGTGGTGCTTCTGCCTAGACCGCCATCTTGCCGGACTCCATTGTGTGTATATCTTTGACTCCTGTGCCTCTGACCTCTGTCTCATCTTTCCCATACACATCTTAGCTCCACACATCACAATCTTCCCCCTCCTTCCTGCTTACCTACACCATGTGCTGAACATCACACTCCCATGCAACATAGGCACAGCATACTGGAACTTGCCCTGCACTGACTCCAAGTCCACACAGTCAGCTCTGGTGCGTGACACAAAAAACCTATCCCAGTGACTCCCCTTCAGCTTGACCTGCCCTGCTGTGCCATACTGATTGACTGACCCTGCTTATTGGAGAAGGAGGTGACAAGTATCATGCCCACAGATGAACAAACAACAAAGAACACACAGCCCGCCTGCTCAGACATAACCAAATAAAACAAAAAAGCAAGATGAAACAAACAAATCTACAATCAATAAACGAAGAAAATAACCACTGAATGCCCTGAAGACTGCAGACAATATCAAAACATTTACAAAAAGAAGACAGGATGGCTCCAGTAGATGTCCATAATAAAACATCAGATGACCTTCCAGTAGAAGAAAAGGGACTAGACCTAACTGATAGGGAATTCAAATCTCTAATATTCAGAATTATCCAAGCGTTGAAGCAAAAAAGACAAAAATGAGGAAAAAATAGACAAATTCATGGAAAATACAAAGAAAAGAAAAAATTCAAGAAAATACTACAGAAACAAAATTCTAAAATAAATTCACAACTAGAAATCATACAAAAACAACAGTTAGAAATCCAAAAGATAAAAAACAAGATTTCAGAAATGGACAGTGTCAAAGAAGGGCTGAGGAGCAGGTTTGAAACGATGGAAGATAGTATCAGAGAAATTGAAGACAAACTCTTGGCTACAACTCTGATGGAGGAAAAATCAGAAAAAAAGAACAAAGAAAAATGAAGAAACCTGAGAACTATGTGTGATACAATCAGAACGAAAAATCTGCAAGTGATTGGAGTTCCAGAACAGGGGGAAAAAACAGAAAACACAGAGAGGATCACTGAAGAACTGCTGACAGAATATTTCCCCAATATTATGAAAGATGAAAATCAGGCCATCCCAGAAGCTTAACGAACCACATGTAGGATAGACCCCAAAAGAAAATCACCAAGGCATATCATAATGACACTCACCAAAACCAAAGACAAAGAATCCTGAGAGCAGCTCAAGAAAAACAAAAAGTCACATACAGAGGGGAAACAAAAAGACTAAGCTCAGATTATTCAGCAGAAGCCTTGCAGGCAAGAAGGCAATGGGATGACATATATAAAACCTTGAAAGAAAAAAATTGCCAGACAAGAATAATATATCTTGGAAAACTCTCTTTCAGATATGATGGTGAATTTAGGTCATTTCCAGATAAACAGAAATTAAAGGATTATGCAAAAACAAAACTGAAATTACAATACTTATTAAAGGAAGTCATTTGATCTGAGAACAAACAATATCAGACCACAGGCTGAATACAGGACACAGGTTTGTACTATCCAGGTACTTACTTAGAAAATGAACTTTTAAGGACTATGGAAAACCAAAAGAATTACAAAAGAGAACCAGGGAAGTTAATCCATAAATGACTGCAACATCAGAACAATAATAGAGGGAACAAACGGAGTAGGTATAGAACCTTCAAATGGAGAGGAAGTCAAGTGATACCAAGTAATAATAGACTGGTTCAAATCTGGGAAGATAAGGGTAAATTTCACGGTAACCACAAAGAAGGTTAACAAACCTACTCATCAAAATAAAGAAGAAAAACATAAAGTCTCAATAAAAAGAAAGCCTACAAAAACAAAAGAAATGAAAAAAAAAATCCACAAACAAAAGGAACTCAGCACAGGAGAGTAAGAGGAACAAAGAAAACGTCAGCACCACACAAAAAAAATACAGCACTACAAAATGCAATCCCACTCCTAGGAATATATCCTAGAGAAGTAACAGCCATCGCACTAATAGACATATGCACACCCATATTCATTGTTTGCAATAGCAAAAACATGGAAGGAACCTAGATACCCATCAACAGATGAATGGATAAACAAACTATGATACATACACACAATGAAGTTTTATACAAAGATAAAGAACAATGATGAATCTGTGAAGCATCTCATAACATGAATCAAACTGGAGGACATCATGCTGAGTGAAATGAGTCAATCACAAATGGACAAATATTGTAGGAGACGTCTATTGTAAAAACTCATGTAAAAGTTTACACATAAAAAAGAAACAATCTTTGTTGGTTACGAGGGATGGGAGGGATAGGTGGGAACTGAATAGATAAGTAGTAACTTTGGTGAAGTGTGAGACAGTACACAATACTGGGGAAGCCAGCACAACTTGTACAAGGAAAGGTCATGGAAGCTCCATAGACATTTCCAAACTCCCTGAGGAACTGAATTGCTGGGCGGAGGGCTGTAGGGACCATGGTCTCAGAGAATATCTAGCTCAATTGGCATAACACAATTTATAAAGACAATGTTCTACATTCTACCTTGGTGAGTAGCATCTGGTGTCTTAAAAGCCTGTGAGCAGCCATCTAAGATACTCCACTGGTCTCACCCCTTCGGGAGCAAGGGAGAACGAAGAGAACAAGATACAAGGAAAAGATTAGTCCAAAGGACTAATGGACCACAGCTGCCACGGCCTCCACCAGACTGAGTCCAGTACAGATAGACGGTGCCCGGCTACCACCAGTGACTGCTCTGACTGGATGACAATAGAGAGTCCTGGACAGAGCTGTAAAAGGATGTAGAACAGAATTCGAACTTACACACAAAAAAAACTAGATTTACTGGCCTGACAGGCTGGAGAAACCCCGACAGAGTGGCCCCCGGACACTGTTTTAGCTCAGTGATGAAGCCCCTCTCGATTTTACTGTTCTGCTGGGGATTGGACAGCCTCATAAGACAAAACAGGACTAATGAGGCACAGCAGTCCAGGGACAAGGACTAGAAGACAGGAGGGGACTGGAAAGCTGGTGATAAGGAAGCCAAGGTTGAGTAAGGACAGTGTTGACATGTAGTGGGGCGGTTAACCGTTGTCATAGGGCAACATGTATACTAACCTTTTAATGAGGAAATATTTTGTTCTGCAAACCTTCATCTAAGGTACCAAAAAAAAAAAAAAAAAAAGAATTATCTATGTGAAATCAAATTGACTACAGCAGCTCAAAAGGTTTGATGGGAAGCCTAGGGGACAGTGAGTTGAAGATAATGGTGATTCAATAATTTGGAAAAGGATAGTGAGAATAACAGCACAACTGGAAGAATGTAATTGATGTCACTGAATTGTACATGTAGAAACTTTCAAGATGGTGTAACTTTGGCGATGTATATTCTCACGAAGAAAAAAAAAGGTCCTCAAGTTCGAGAAGGGAGAGTGTTGACACTTTGTGGGGTTCTTAACCAATGTCATAAAACAATACGTGTACTGACTGTTTAATGAGAAACTATTTGTTCTGTAAACCTTCATCTAAAGTACAATAAAAAAAATTTTTAAAAAAATACAAAGGTTATGCCATTATGGTTCTTCTTTGTATAGAAATATCTTATAATGTACTACTTTGAATTAACTAAGGATCCCTGGTGGCACAGTGGTTAAGAGTAGAGGCAAGCTAAGGTTGCTAACCAAAAGGTGTGCAGTTTGAATCCACCAGCCACTCCTTGGAAACACTATGGGGTAGTTCTACTCTGTCCTATAGTGTCTTTATGAGTTGGAATTGACTCAATGACAAGTTTGTTTGTTTTTTTCTGTTAAACTAAATTCTTCGTGAGACTCACTGGAATGTATATAGACTATGAATGCAAACGGTTCTGTGCTTGAAATGTAAATCTCACTCTCTTATTTTGTACAAGCCCTGGTGGTGCAGTGTTTAAAGTTTTTGGCTGCTAACCAAAAGGTCAGTGGTTCCAACCTAACTGCCACTCTGTGGATGAAAGATGTGGCAGTCTGTCTGCTTCCATAAAGATTTACAGTCTTGGAAACCCTAGTTCTATTCTGTTCTACAGTGTTGCTATGAGTTGGAATCAACTAAATGGCAGTGGGTATGTTTGGTTTATGTACACATCTGCCTATCTACTTTTCACAAGCAGACAGGCTGTCCCTCTAACTTCTAGGCAACCATAATACTTCTGGAATGAGACACATACAGCTACTAGCATCAATCATTCCAGGGGTGCTACGTTTACCTGTGATTGAGCTGAACATATGAGACACACAATGTCGGTAGAGTGAAAGCCATTATGATTAGAAAGCAAAGAATAAACAATAGCAACAGATTCTCAAAGGGGACATGCTTACTCTTCCCCTAATTACTCATGTCCTTTCTCATATTGCTGGGCCAGTGCACCGTGGCTCAGGTCAAATGCTATCTTTAAGTCACCACTGCGTCCAACTATTACTATTCTGCTTGGGTCCTGCATAGCTTCTGAGGCTTCTGCTCTGCCACTGGACCTCACTGGCCTCTGCTGCTAGTTCCGCTATGCTACCCAGGCCTGCTGGGCTCTCTTGCCACTACACTACCTGTGTGCATGCTGCCTAGGGTGGGGAGGCGTGCAATTCCTGCACGGGGCACACTCAGGCCTCTCTTGCCCTGAGCAAACAAGTGTTACAGCTCCTTTAGCTCTGCCAGCATGCATCCTACCAAAAGGCACTCAGTTCTCATTCCACTGGCTGACAAACCCACCACGGCTATATCTTGCCATCTCGATCCACCTTCAGTGTTAAAGCTCTCTCTTCTAAGTCCAGGAGGTTCTCAGTACAGGGACCCGGGTCCTTGGTCCAAAGGTTACTCACCATTCCAGACTCTTCTTGATGGTAGCGAGGTCCCCCCATATCTCTAGGGGATTGGAATTCATATAAGCAGACTCCTTGTCAATTTCAAGGCACAGCCCTCCAAGCAGGACCACAAACTGACCAATGCCCTCAGTACACCATAAGTCACTAAATTAGTACAGTTCCAGTCCATTATTTTGTGGGAGTTACAAGACCGTAAGGCTAGAAAGTCCATATAATAGTAATTCATTGAACGGCATATATATCTTCATGAAATATTTCACCTTGTTAAACTGTTTTCATATCTAACATAAAATAGAAATTGTTTTTATCAGGTTGTTGGGTCTGTTAGTTGATATAATCAAAATGTCAGACACGTGAGGAATTCAACAAATAGTGTAAAACATTGTTTTTTTTTTCTTTTTTCCTTCCTTAAGAATATTTTTAATTAAACATTAAAAAATAACTTCCCCCATGTTCCAAATAATAAACAGATATGCCCCTTTTAAATAGTGACAAAAGCAGATAATTAACGTAAAATAGGAAACAAATATGTTATTGACTTTTAAGAGGTAATAATATAGTTACTAGTTGAGAGTTATTGATACGTCTTTAAGGAGCTGACTAGTTCTTTCCTTGGATCATGACTAATATCCAATGATTCCACAGGTATCAACAGTTTCTACTTATTTAGATAGTATAACAAGCATATGGAGTTCGATAGCAGTTGTGTCTTAACATGAATTTTCTATGTGAGCTTTGATAACTTCTTTGAACTATTTATATGTCAAGTTTTTAACACACGAATGAGAATTATAATATCCATCTCATGAATTGTTTTAAGGGTCAATAGAGACAATATATGGAGCCTCTTTCGTAAAAATAATGCAGTTTAATTATTTTCTTACTTTTTATACTTCCATTTCATTGTCAAATGAAATCATCTTCAACCTTTTTAGCCATCTTCACCTGCCTTTGTGATTAATAATTTTCCCTATAATGGTTTTCATTTAGAGTTTTGATAAATGATGTCACTAGATCTGTATTACTTTTTTGAAATTAACTCACAGGCTATGGCTACTTTATCAGGGCACAGAAATTGTAAATAACAGATATTAAACAGTTTCCTCCAAAAGATTTTATTTTAGTTTTAGACGTACTGGCTGCCTTGCATTGAAGAAATATAAAACTCCTTTAGAGACATTTATATCTACTTCTCTATGTCCAGAAATATGATCTTTTGTTTGCCCAAAATTAACAGTTGTCAGTTGTCATCAAATCAATTCTGATTCATTGTGACCTCATGTGTGTCAGAGTAGAACAGTACTCCATAGGGTTTTCAATCGCTGATTTTTTCAGAAGTAAATCACCAGGTCTTTCTTCCAAGGTGCCTCTGGGTGGACTCGAACCTATAATCTTTTAGCTAGCAGCGAAGTAGTTCAATTGTTTGCACAACAAAGGAACCCAGTGCCCATAATACCAAACCCAACCCGTTGCTGTCGAGTCAATTTTGACTCATAGCAACCCAAAAGGACGGAGTAGAAATACCCCACAGGGTAGTGGGCGTGGCTGGTGGATTTGAACTGCCGAAGTTTTGGTTAGCAGCTGAGCTCTTAAGCACTGTGTCACCAGGACACCAACATCCATAATATCCGACTCATAGTGACCCTATAAGACAGAGTAGAACTACTTCATTCAGTTCACAAGGAGCACCTGGTGGATTTAAACTTCCGACCTTTTGGTGAGCAGCAATAGCTCTTAACCACTATGCCACCAGGTTTTCCACATCCATAATAGAAGCTGTTTAACCACATTCTCAATACATATCTTAAGATTCTATGGCATTTCTTTAGAACTTAATATAAACAGTGACTATACATGTGAACCTCACCAGATGGAATACACAGGAATCAAATCGACTACATCTGTGGAAAGCACAATATCGTTAGAATAATGCCAGGTGCCAACTGCAGAACAGCTCAACAATTGCTCACATGCAAGTTCAAGTTGAAGCTGAAGAAAATTAAAACAAGTACATGAGAGCTAAAGTACAATCTTGAGAATATCCCACCTGAATTTAGAGACCATCTCAAGAACAGATTTCACACATTGAACACTAATGACTGAAGACTAGATAAGTTGTGGGATGATATCAAGGGTATCCTACATAAAACAAAATGTCATTAAGAGGACGGGAAAGAAAGAAAAGACCAAAATGGATGTCGGAAGGGACTCTGAAACTTACCTTTGAATGTAGCATAGCTAAAACAAATGGAAGAAATGATGATGCAAAACAGCTGAACAGAAGATTTCATCAAAGTGCTTCTCGAGAAGACAAAGTATTATAATGACATGTGCAAAGACCTGGAGTAAGAAAACCAGAGAGTAGGAACACAGTTGGCATTTCTAAAGTTGAAAAAAGTGAAGAAAAAATTCAAGTCTCGAGTTGCAATATTGAAGCATTCTGTGGGCAAAGTATTGAGTGACACAGGAAGCATCAAAAGAAGATGGAAATACTCAGTCACTGCTGAAAAGAATTCGATGACGTTCATTCCTTTCAGGAGGTAGCATATGACAGAGAATCAATGGTACTGAAGGAAGAAGTCCAAGTTGTGCTGAAGACATTGGCGAAAGGCAAAGCTCCAAGAAATTGATGGAATACAAATCAAGACGTTTCAACAAACAAACACAACCATGGACGGATTACCCAACAAGTAAGGTAAGCACATGCTTAGGACATCAACAAAACAGGCGCACACGTTGTCCATAGCAAAGACTCATAGATACAAAGCAGACAGGACACAAGGAAAAGTGAGCACTGCAGTGGAGGGGAACCGGCAGGGCACTAAATGAAATTGATACCAGCTCCAGTGTGTGAGAATGTGCCAGCCAGAAATAAAGTTCACTCAGGGTCATGAAGGCACCCTTCCACAAGTTTGTTTAAACTATGAGGCCCCTACCACTTCAACACCTTCCTAAACATCATGACATCACCTAAGAGACACACATACACATACATATACATGTATGTATACATAACTCACATATCCTGCTAGAATGCATGAGTAAGCAGAAGAGGGGATACCACAGATTATCGATGCTTAGGGCCCTCACATGCCTTAATCTGGCCCTGGATACAATACAGAAAGTGCCATTCATCTATGCCAAGAAATTTGGAAGACAGCTATCTGGCCTTCCAACTGGAAGAGGTACATATTTGTGACCGTTCCAAAGAAAAGTGATCCAACAGAATGCAGAAATTATCCAACAATATCGTTGATATCACACGCAAGTAAAATTTTGCTGAAGATATTTCAAAAACAGTTGCACCAATACATCAGCAGGGAACTGCTAGAAATTCAAGCCAGATTCAGAACGAGGGATACTATTGCGGATGTCAGATGGGTCATGGCTGAAAGCAGAGAAAACCAGAAAGATGTTTACCTGTGTTTTATTGACTATGCAAAGGGGTTCATCTATGTAGATCATAACAAATTATGGATAACATTGCAAAAAATTGGAATTCCAGATCATTTAATTGTGCTCTTGAGGAACCTGTACATAGAAGAAGAGGCAGTCTTTGGAACAGAACAAAGGGATACTGCATGGTTTAAAATCAGGAAATCTACTTGTCAGGGTTGTATCATTTCACCACACTTATTAAATCTGTATGCTGAGAAAATAATCCAAGAAACTGGACTATATGAAGAAGAACATAGCATCAGGGTTGGAAGAAGACTCATTAACAACCTTAGATATGCAGACGACACAACTTTGCTTGCTGAAAGTGAAGAGGACTTGTAAGCACTGATGAAGATCAAAAACTACAGTCTTCAATAATGGATTATATCCAGGGACAGATTAAGGCATGCGAGGGCCCTAAACACTGATAAACTGTGGTGTTCCCTCCTCTGCTTACTCAAGTATTTGAACAGGATATGTGAGTTATATATATACATATATGTATATATATATATATATACATATACATATACACACACACACAGGTGTATGTGTATGTGTGTTAGCTACCCACAATGTAGTTATTTTTTAAACGTGACTGTAATATTAATGATTGGGAGCAAATGTGGCAAATGCCATTTTATCAGAATGAGATGAACCAGATTATAAAATTTTTATTGGATATGAGGTACTAAAATTTTTACTATATACCACATTTTCTACAAAAAAATTCCACGTATTTTACAACAAAGAAATGAGCCAGTGAACTTCGTTGTTTCAACTATCAATGTAAAATTCTGTTCATTTCCCACAACGAAAAATGTGCTTTACCACTTTTGATTTAAACAGCTCATACTTTAATTTTGATGCTTGTTTTGCAATGAATTCTATAATTATAAATTGACAAATGAAAAGATGTCATAAAAGAAAATTTAATTATCAGAAAATAAACATTACAACAAACTAACATTATCCATAACCCACTAGTTGTTTACCAGGATGTGCCCAAGAGCATACCCTTGTGTTTGTATCATGGTAAAGAGTAGTTGGCTCTCCTGGCTGGAGTTTCTGGATCAACAGACATGGATGTACACGGCGGTTCTCTCAAAATGGATCAAAGAACTGTTATTAATTAATATAATCAGTCTTTGCCTAGTAACCAATCATGTTGGATCCAGTTGAACATTGGATGCCTCTAGCAAGAGTTAGACTCAGCAGCCCATCTCCACCTCTTGTTTATTAGAAATAAATAGTATAGTCCAAAGAGATACGCAAAGATAAGGAATTTCACTTACTCGTGAGGGGACTGTAGGGGACAGACGTCAGTGAAGGTGTTGAAGTGGTAGGGGACTCATAGTTTAAACAACCCTGTGCACGGACACCCTCAAGACTATGCATGAACTTTATTTCCGACTGACACATTCTCTCATATTGGTACTGGTATCAGTTTCATTTAGTGCACTCCCATAATTTAAGATTTGAATAAAATTTGAAGTAAATTATCTCAAACCCACATGAATCAAATGTACGAAAACAAAATAAATGGAGAAGATAAAAATTAACAAACTCGTGCTTGCTTCGGCAGAACATATACTAAAATTGGAAAGATACAGAGAAGATTAGCATGGCCCCTGCGCAAGGATGACACCGAAATTTGTGAAGCATTCCATATTTTTTATTAACCATTGTCATAGGGCAACATTTTTAGTAACTGTTAAATGAGAAACTAGTTTGTTCTGTAAGCCTTCATCTTCAGTGAGAATAGCAGCACAATTGGAAGAGCGTAGTCAATGTCACTGAACTGTGCAAGTAGAAATTTTTGGAATGGTGTATCTTTGGCTATGTGTATTTTCACCAAAAAAAAAAGGCTGAGAAATTAGAGGGTTGATATGTTGTGAGGTTGTTAACCAATGTCATGAAACATGTGTACTACTGTTTCACGAGAAACTATTTGTTCTATAAGCCTTCACCTGAAGTACAATTAAAAATAAATAAATAAATAAAATTAACAAACTTACAGAAAATGTGACCAGATATTTTAAATGTTATTAAAAATAGATGATACATAACTATTTTTAATCCAAGAACACACATTATGACGATTTTTTATACAGGGGACCTGGGTATACATAGATAGCATTTGTGTAAATTTTATAGAAAACTCCCGAGAAATGATGTCACAATCATTGTCAAAGAGAACATCACAAGATCTATCCTGTGGTACAACACTGTCAGTGACAGGATGATATCCATATAACAAAAGGAAGACTGGTTAATACAACTATTATTCAAATTCACAAACCAACCACTAATGTGAAAATGAGGAAATTGAAGATTTTTACCAATTTCTGCAGTCTGAAATTGATCAAACATGCAATTAAAATGCATTGAAAATTACAGGTGATCAGAATGTGTAAAATGAAAACAAACAAGAAAGATCTATAATTGGAAAATATGGATTTGGTGATAGAAAAGATGCCTTAGATTGCAAGATAGAATTTTTTTTTTTTAATTGTACTTCGGGTGAAGGTTTACAGAACAAATAGTTCCTCATGAAACAGTAGTACACATATTGGTTTATGACATTGGTTAACAACCCCACGACATGTCAACACTCTCCCTTCTCGAAATTTTTAAAAATTTTTTTCTGGTGAAAATACACAGAGCCAAAGATACACCATTTCAAAAATTTCTACAAGCACATTTCAGTGACATCGACTACGCTCTTCCAATTGCGCTGTTATTCTTACTTTAGATGAAGGTTTACAGAACAAAATAGTTTGTCATTAAAAAGTTAGTATACATGTTACCCTATGACAATGGTTAACAACCCCACTACATGTCAACACTGTCCTTACTCAACCTTGGCTTGCCTATCACCAGCTTTCCTGTCCCCTTCTGCTTTCTAGTCCTTGTCCCTGGAATGTTGTGCCTCATTAGTACGGTTTTGTTTTCTGGGGCTGTCCAATCTCCACCTGAACAGTGAACTTCAGAAGTGAATTCACCACTGAAATAAAAGGGTGTCTGCAGGCCATACTCTCGGAGTTTCGCCAGTCACTTCTAGGCCAGTAAATCTGGTCTTTTTTGTGTGTCTTAGAATTTTGTTCTACATTCTTCTCCAGCTCTGTTGAGAACCCTATGTTGTGATCCCCGTCAGAGCAGTAAATGGTGGCAGCCCGCCACCATCTAGCTGTGGTGGAGGCCTTGGTAGATGAGGTCCATTAGTCCTTTGGACTAATTTTTTCCTTGTATCCTGTTCTCTTCATTCTCCCTTGCTCCCAAAGTGGTGAGACCAGTGGAGTATCTTAGATGGCTGCTCAAAGACTTTTAAGACCCCAGACACTACTCACCAAGGTAGAATGTAGAAAATTGTCTCTATAAACTGTGTTATGCCAGATGAGCTAGATATTCCATGAGACCATGGTCCCCACAGCCCTCCGCCCAGGAATTCAGTCCCTAAGGGAGTTTGGATGTGTCTATGGGGATTCCATGACCTTTCCTTGTACAAGTTGTGGTGGCTTCCCCAGTATTGTGTACTGTCTCACTTTCACCAAAGACACCACTTATCTATTGCCTATTTAGTTATTCCTCCCACCACTCTCATCCCTGGTAGCCAACAAAGATTGTTACATTTTGTGTGTGAACTTTTTCATGGGTTTTTACAATAGAGGTCTCATACAATATTTGTCCTTTTGTGATTGACTT
>NW_004444065.1:4427044-4457305 GCF_000243295.1 Trichechus manatus latirostris
GAAGGGACGTCTCCCTGCCACGCAGCTCAGCCTGGCCAGAAAGGGCTCCCTACTCAAGAAGAGGAGAAGAAAACAAACAAACAATTCAAAATAAACAAATGAACAAAAGCCTCGGGATCCCACCAGTGTGGCAGCCCAAACCGGGAAGCAACTCCACACTCGAATGGAGCCCCGCAGCCCCTCCGGAAGAAGCAAAGATGGCACACGGAGCCAGGTACTTGAGCGAAGGGAGGGGGAGGTGGCGAGAGGTAAGTAAGAAATGAAAAGATGCAGACAAAAAAAGCAACATTAGCAGCCAACAAATGGCACTGAGAGAGTCAGCTAGTGCGGGCTGGTGTTTCTGGACAAGAAACTGTGTCCGTGGGAAGCCGAGGGGTCCGAGTGTGGGTGAAGAAGGGTAGAGAGTGGGGAAGCGTATATCATAAATTACTGGAGCTCTGCAGCCCCTCAGGAAGAAGCAAAGATGGTGCACTGAGCGAGGTACTCGAGTGAAAGGAGGGGGAGGTGGGGAGAGGCAAGAAAGAAATAAAAAGAAGTGTAAAAAAGCAACACCAGCAGCCAACATATGGCACTCAGATAGCCACCTGTTAGGATGTGTGGAATCCAAGCAGCCGCTGTTTCCCGGTCAAGAGACTGTGGGTGCGGGAAGCAGAGGATGCCGAGTCAGGGTGAAGAAGGATGGGGGTGGGAAAGCGTATACCGCCAATTACCGTTTGTTTTGTCTCCCACTGGAAGCTCCGTGAGGCTGCTTTCTCATACCCCCTGTTTGCTGGTCTTTGATAGGAGTCCAAGATGGCGGATCCACGCTGCGTTAGCTGGTAGGGGACCTGTGCATGAATCTCTCCTCACTCTCCATTATCTGTCAGTTTTTTCACTCCATTTGGTGCTTGGCTGAGTTCTTTATCTCTTCATTTGATGTTTTAGGGTTTCAGGATCGTTGTATTCTCTGTTAAGCTTAGTTTTTCGGATCTTTGCTATGGAGGGATGTCGTGGTGCTTTTGCTTAGAGCACGATTTTGCGGGAACTCCTGTAAATGTTTTCATATTGTCTGATGTCTTCGGGGCATTCAGTAGTTATTTTTCTCTTTTATTCATTGTAGCTTTGTTTCATTCCTTTTTTTATTTGGTTATGTCTGAGCAGGCAGGTCGTGTGTTCTTTGTTGTTTGCTTGTCTGTTGGCATGATACTTGTTGCTTCCTTCTCCAATCGGCAGGGTGAGTCACTCAGATGTGGTACAGGAGAGCAGGTCTAGCTGAAGAGGAGTTGCTGGGATGGGTTGTTTGTGGCACTTACTACAGCCACCAGGGCGGATCAGTAATCAGTTCAGGGTTTGTTCTGGTAGTCCGTGACTGTGCTGCTTGGTGGTGTGATGTTAATTGCACAGTGCAGGTAGGCAGGATGGAGGGGGGAGATTGTGATGTATAGAGCTAAGATGGATATCAGAGATAGGAGAGAGGAATAGGAGCCAAAAACATACAAACAAAGAAGAAAGAGTGGTAGGGGAGCTTGCCATTGGAGTGGAGAGATGAGAGACTATGAAATGGAAAAAACACAAAAATGGAAGAAAAAAAAGAAATGAAAAGAATGAATAAATAAAATTTAGAAAGAAAACAGAACAGCAAAGCTCCCAGGGATCTCACTGGTGTGGCTACAAGGTCTGGGGAAGTTGTTCGTAGCTGGTGTAGTATAGCCTGGCTGGAAGTCATAGAGGTATTCAGTGCCAAGTATTCAGGGGACAGGAAGAAAAGGAAGATACAAAGAGATGAGAAACTGAATAATGAAGAAAGACAAAAAGGGAAAAAGAGAGAAAAGAAAACAAAACAAATTTTAAAAAAGAGAACAAGAAAAGCACCCAGAAAAACAGGAAAAAAAAAAACACAAAAAAAGAAATGCTCTCAGGAATACCTCTGCAGAACTGGGCAATCTGAGGGGCTAGCTCCCAAGCCACGTATCACTGCCAGGCCAGAACAAGCTCCCAACTAGAGAAAAGGAAAAGGAAAAAAACAAACAATTCAAAACAAACAAACAAACAAAAGCCCCGGGATCCCACCTGTGTGGCAGCCCAGACTGGGAAGCAGTTGCACACTCAAACAGAGCTCCACAGCCCCTTAGGAAGAAGTAAAGTTGGCGCATGGAGCCTGGTATTGAAGATAAAGGAAGGGGAGGTGGTGAAAGGTAAGGAAGAAATCAAAAGAAGTGGAAAAAAACAACACCAGCAGCCATCAAAAGGCACTCAAGGAGTTGAACAGTGCAGGCAGGTAGAATCCAAGCAACTGGTGCTTCCTGGCCAAGAGACTGGGGCCGTGGGAAGCAGAGGAGGCTGACTGGGGGGTGAAGAAGGGTGGGGGGTGAGAAAGTGTATATCACCAATTACTGGTTGTTCTGTCTCCTGCTGGAAGCTCCGTGAAGCTGCTTTCTCGTATCCCCTATTTGCTGGTCTCTGATAGGAGTCCAAGATGGTGGATCCACGCTGCGTTAGCTGATAGGGGACCTCTGTATGAACCTCTCCTTCCCCTCTGTTCTCTGCCAGTTTTCTCACTCCATTTGGTGCTTGGCTGAGTTCTTTATCTCTTCATTTGATGTTTTAGGGTTTCAGGATCTCTGTTTTCTCTGTCTTAGTTTTTTGGACCTTTGCTGTGGAGGGACGAGGGACAGTGTGGTGCTTCTGCCTAGAGTGCCAGGTTACCAGAAGTCTCCACAAGATAGAACTTTGTAAGACCAAAGACTTATTCATTGCACATAAGTTTTTCACAACATAAATGCCAAAAGTACACATGTACCTCACTGGATGGAAAACACGGGAATCATATCAATTACATTTGTGGAAAGAAATAATGGAAAACCTCAGTATCATCAGTCAGAATAAGGCCAGGGGCCTACTGTGGAACAGACCATCAATTACGCACATGCAGGTTCAACTCGAAGCTGAAAAATTTTAAAACAAGTTCACGAGAACCAATATACGAACTTGAGTTTTTTCCACTTGAAATTGGAGACTATCTCAATAATAGATTTGATGCTTCTATGAAGCCAGGATAACCCTGATACCAAAACCAGGTAAAGACACCACAAAAAATAAATTTACAGACAAATATCCCTCATGAACATTGACACAAAAATCCTCAACAAAATTCTAGCCAATAGAATTAAGGAACACATCAAAAACATAATTCACCATGATGAAGTGGGGTTTATACCAGGTATGCAGTGATGGTTCAACATTAGAAAAACAATCAGTGTAATCCATAACATAAATAAAACAAAAGACAAGAACCACAAGACCTTATCAATCGATGCAGAAAGCGCATTCAACAAAGTCCAACACCCATTCATGATAAAAACTCTCAACAAAATAGGAATAGAAGGGAAATTCCTTAACATAATTAAGGGTATTTATACAAAACCAATAGCCAACATCATTCTACATGGAGAGACTTTGAAAGCATTCCCCTTGAGAATGGGAACCATACAAGGATGCCTTCTCTCACCACTCTTATTCTACATTGTGCTTGAGGTCCTAGCCAGAGCAATTAGTCTAGAAAAAGAAATAAAGGGCATCCAAATAGTTAGGGAAGAAGTCAAAGTATCTCTATTTGCAGATGATATGATCTTATACACAGAAAACCCCAAAGAATCCACAAGAAAACTACTAGAACTAATAGAATATTTCAGCAAAATTTTAGGATACGAGATAAATATACAAAAATCAATTGGATTCCTTTAAACCAACAAACAGAACTTTGAAGGGGAAATAATCAAATCAATGCCATTTACAATAGTTCCCAAGAAGGCAAAATATTTAGGAATAAATCTAACCAGAGATGTAAAAGATCTGTACCATGAAAACTACAAGACACTACTGCAAGAAACCAAGACAGACATGCATAAGTGGAAAAACATACCTTGCTCATGGATAGGTAGACTCAACATAGTGAAAACGTCAATTTTACCTGAAGCAATCTACAGATACGATGCAATCCCGATCCAAATTCCAATGACATTTTTTAATGAGATGGAAAAACAAATCACCAACCTCATATGGAAAGGGAACAGGCCTTCAATAAGTAAAGCATTGCTCAAAAAGTAGAACAAAGTGGGAAACCTTACACTACCTAATTTTAGAACCCATTATACCGCCACGGTAGTCAAAACAGCCTGGTATTGGTACAACAACAGACACATAGACCAATGGAATAGAATTGAGAATCCAGACATAAATTCATCCACCTTTGAGCAGCTGATATTTGACAGAGGCCCGAAGTCCATTAATTGGGGAAAAGACAGTCTCTTTAACAAATGGTGCTGGCATAACTGGATATCCATCTGCAAAAAACGGAAACAAGACCCATACCTCACACCATGCACAAAAACTAACTCAAAATGGATCAAAGACTTAAATATAAAATTGACAACGATAAAAATCATGGAAGAAAAAATAGGCACAATGCTAGGAGTCCTAATACATGGCATAAACACAATACAAACCATAAGTAACAATGCACAAGCACCAGAAGGGAGACTAGATAAATGGGAACTCCTAAAAATCAATCACTTATGATCATCAAAAGACTTCTCCAAAAGAGTCAAAAGACAACCTACAGGCTGGGAAAAAATTTTCGCTACTTCAAATCCGATCAGCGTCTAATTTCTAAAATCTACAAGATACTGCAAAACCTTAACAAGAAAAAGACAAATAACCGAATTAAAAGATGGGAAAATGATATGAACACGCACTTCACCAAAGAAGATATTCAGGAGGCTAACAGATACATGAAGAAATGCTCACGATCATTAGAGAAATGCAGGTCAAAACTACAATGAGATATCATCTCACTCCAACAAGGCTAGCATTAATCCAAAAAAACACAAAATAATAAATGCTGGAGAAGTTGTGGAGAGACTAGAACACTTATACACTGTTGGTGAGTGTGTAAAGTGGTATAACCACTTTGGAAGTTGATATGGCACTTCCTTAAAAAGATAGAAATAGAAGCACCATAAGATCCAGCTATCCTGCTCCTTGGAATATATCCTAGAGAAATAAGAGCCGTCACACGAATAGATACATGCACAACCATGTTCATTGCAACACTGTTCACAATAGCAAAAAGACAGAAACATCCAAATGCCCATCAACGGACAAATGGATAAACATATTATGGTATATCCACACAGTGGAATACTATGCAATAAAAAAGAACGATGAAGCCGTGAAACGTAACATGGAAGAAGCTTGAGGTCATTATGCTGAGTGAATTTAGTCAGTCACAGAAGGACAAATACCGTATAAGACCACTATTATAGGAACTCAAGAAAAGGTTTAAACACAGAAGACAATATTCTTTGATGTTTACAAGGGTGGGGAGGGAGGGTGAGTGTTATTTACTAACTAGATAGTAGATAAGAATTATCTTAGTTGAAGGGAAGAACAGCACATACTACAGGGGAATTCAGCACAACTGGACTAAACCAAAGCTAAGAAGTTTCCTCAATACAATCAAACACTTTGAGGGACAGAGTAGCAGGGGTAGGGTTCTGGGTACTATGCTTTGAGGGGACATCTAGGTCAATGGGCATAACAAAGCTTATTATAAAAATGTTCTTCATCCTTCTTTGGTGAGTGGTGTCCGGGGTCTTTAAAGCTTGCAAGTGGCAATCTAAGATGCATCAATTGGTCCCAACCACCTGGATTAAAGGAGAATGAAGAACTCCAAAGACACAAGGAAACTATTAACCCAAGAGACAGAAAGGGTCACATAAACCAGAGACTTCATCATCCTGAGACCAGAAGAACTAGATGGTGCGTGGCTACCACCAATGACCACCCTGACAGGGAACACAACAGAGAGTCCCTGATGGAGCAGGAGAAAGGTGGGGTACAGACCTCAAATTCTAGTAAGAAGACCAGACTTAATGGTTTGACTGAGACTGGATGAACCTTGGAAAGCATGGCCCCTGGATTCTATATCAGCACAGAAAGAAAACAATTTCCGAGACCAACTCTTCAGACAGGGATTAGACTGGTCTGTGGGACATAAAGTGATACTTGTGAGTGGTGTGCCTCTTAGTTCAAGTAGATACAAGAGACCAAAGTGGAAGCTTCTGTCCAGAGGTGAGATGGGAAGCCAGGGAGGGTTAGGAGCTGGTTGAATGGACATGGGGAATCAGAAGTGGAAACGAGTATTGTGCTGTCGCAGTATGGGGAGAGCTTTTAGGGTCACATAACAATGTATGTATAAATTTTTGTATGGGAGGCTAACTTGAAATGTAAAGTTCATTTAAACTACATTTAAAAAAAAAAAAAAAACAAAGAAAGAAATAAACCGAATAGATTTGATGCATTGAACACTAATGACCGAAGACCAAGCAAATTGTAGGATGACTTCAAGGACATCATACTTGTAGAAAGCAAAAGGTCATTAAAAACACAGAAAAGAAGGAAAAGACCAAAATGGATGTCAGAAGAGACTCTGAATCTTGCTTTTTAACATAGAGTAGTTATAGCCAATGGAAGAAATGATGACTTAAAAGAGCTGAACATATAATTTCAAAGGGCTGCTCGAGAAGACAAAGTAAAGAATTATGATGAAGTGTCCAAAGACCTGGATTTAGAAAACCAGAAAGGAAGAACATGCTCCCCATTTCTCAAGCTGAAAGACTGAAGAAAAAATTCTAGCCTTGAGTTACAATATTGAAGGATTCTCTGTTCGAAATATTGAATGACACAGGAAGAATCAAAAGAAGAAGAAAGGAATACACAGATTCACTGTACCAAAAATAATTCGTGGACATGCAACCACTTCATAAGGTAGTGTATGATCGAAAACTAATGATAGTGAAGGAAGAAGTCCAAACTGCACTGAAGGCACTTGCGTAAAACATGGCTCCAGAAACTGACAGAATACCAATTGAAATGTTTCAGCAAACCGATGCAGGACTGGTGGTACTCATTCCTGTATGCCAAGAAATTTGGGAGACAGTTACCTGGCCAACCGACTGGAAGAGATCCATACTTTTGCCCATTCCAAAGAAAAGTGATCCAACAGAATGTGGAAATTATTGAACGGTGTCATTAATATAACACACAATTAAAATTTTGCTGAAGATAATCCAAAAACTGTTTCAGCAGTACAATGATAGGGATCTGCCAGAAATTCAAGCCAGATTCAGAAGAGGACACAGACCAAGGGATATCATTGCTGATGTCAGACAGATCATGGATGAAGGAGGGAATATCAGAAAGATATTTACCTATTTTTTTATTGACTATGCAAAGGTATTCCACTCTGTGGATCATAACAAATTATGGATAACATTTTGAAGCATGGGAATTCCAGATCACTTACCTGTGTTCATGCAGAACCTGTACATAGACAAAGAGTAAATTCTTTAAACAGAACAAGGGAATATTGTCTTTTAAAATCAGGAAAGGTGTGTGTTAGGGTTTTATCCTTTCAACACATTTATTCAATCTGTATGCTGAGCAAATAATCTGAGAAGCTGGACTATATGAAGAATTACGCAGTATAAGGATTGGAGGAAGACTCATTAACAACCTGCAATATGCAGATGATACAACCTTGCTTGCTGAAAGTGAAGAGTACTTATATCACTTACTGATGAAGATCAAAGACTACAGCATTCATTATGAATTACACCTCAACGTAAATAAAACATAAATCATCACAACTACGCCAATAAACAATATCATGATAAACAGAGAAAAGATCGAAGTTGTCAAGGATTTCATTTTACTTGGATCTACAATCAACACCCATGGAAATAGCAGTCAAGAAATCAAAAGACGTAGTTCACTGGGCAAATCTTCTGCAAAAGACAATGTTAAAGTGTTGTAAAGCAAAGACGTCACTTTTAGGACTAAGGTGTTCCTGACCCAAGCCTTGATATTTTCAATTGCCCCATACACGTGGGAAAGCTGGACAATGAGTAAGGAAGAGCATAGAAAAATTGATGCCTTTGAATTATGGTCTTGGCGAAGAATATTGAAAATAGCATGGACCGCCAAAGTAACAAATAAATGTCTCTTGGAAGAAGTACAGCTGGAGTGCTCCTTAGAAGCACGGATGGTGTAACTTCACCTCACTTACTTTGGACATGCTAGTAGGAGGGACCAGTCCCAGAATATCATCATGCTTGGTAAACTACAAGGTCAGTGAAAAAGAGGAAGTCCTTCAACAAGGTGGATTGACATAATGTCTGTAACAATGGGCTCCAACAGCAAAGATTGTGAAGATGGCGCAGAACTGGGCAACATTTTGTAGTGCTGTACAGAGGATTGTTGTGAGTCTGAACTGCCTCAAGGGCACCTAACTACAACAAATTGTATAATCACTAGATGACAAGATAGAGAAAACATTTTAGCGTAGATTAATTTCAACTTTGCTTTTTCTGTTGAGAGGAAGTCAGGAAAATGAAAACATTGTTATTAAAAAGGAGAGAAGAAATTATTGATAGTGCAATGTCACAGAAATAGTAGTAATAGTATTTAAAAAAATAAATAATCTTGCTGCAGATGAAAATCTTTGGTAAATATTCTGAGTATTATGTTATATTCTAAATTTTAAAACTGGACACATTTTATTGAACAAAACTAATTAATTTTACATACAATAAACTTATTAAATTGTCCCAAGGGTGGAAATACTTTAATAAATTTTAAAGAAATTTTTGTTAAGTTGTAACGAGATTAGGTTTTGAAGTCTAGCTTTATGTTGAATAATAAGTGGATTTCCAGGCATTAAACACAGTCTTACATTTGGCAAGTAACCTAAGGGAAATGGATCCCACCCCCAACCAAGGAAAAAAAAAAAAAGAGCAGTCCATTATTTTGCCTTGGTGAGCCAATCATACATAACAAAATAATCTTATTTTAAGGAGCTAACTTGATAGAGAAATAATATTTATTACCAGAATGCATATTTTAAAAGCACACAATTTACCTGTTAATTGACAGAGCCAAATAAGAATTTCTTTATATGCTTGTTTTGAGGGTCAACTAAAATAATGTATGAACAAATGATCTGTAAATTGCAACATATAATTGTCGGTGATAGAACTGCTTTTCTTCTATCGTAAATCTTACCTCTCTGCACAAGAGTATTTCCATTTCTTTAGGACAGTGAGATAATTTTATCTGAAACAAAGACCAAATATTTTAATATAATTTCATTCCTCAAAGTTTGGATGAAGCTTCTTCTCCCAGGTGAGTGATACTGTCCTGACAACGGGGTGTCTGTACATAAAACAGTTAAATTTCACTGTTTTCTACAGCAATGGCTAACACTCATACATCACTGTGGAAATCACATCCTCATCCTATCCCAACTCACTCCAGTCTTAAGTAAAAAAAGCTTATTAATTGGATATTTACCCATTTCAATAATCATGACATCATTTATGTTGAATATTTAAGTATTCCAAATTTTCTAAGCCAACTTCTACTTTATTGAAAAAAAGCAAAGCAAAACAAAACAAAAATTTTCTCCTTTCTGTGAAATAATAAAGTATATAATTTTAACTTTTGATTACTTTCCCAAATTAGAAGCATAATCTTTGTTCTTATTTCTACACAAAAATGTTATTATCAAAATAATTTTTTTGATTATTTTAGTCTTTCATAACTGTGTGCAAGGGTGGTAAAACTACTACAAAATTGCTAGGTTTTGTAACGTCTGAGACTGATGAAATGGAAAGCATTTTCACATTGATATTTTCTTACGCATATTTTAGTACTTGTAAAAGTCCTATGTTATTTTTTGTAGTAATAAGACAAAAATCATCTCTCAGATTATTTTTAGTTTTTAATTTGTTTTAGATGCCCATCATTCATATGATTTTAAAAAATCAATCATGGTCTTTCAAAACATTAATTTCCTGGCTGCTCCCTACCCCTACCATCTCATCTTGCATCAAACTCCTCACTGTATGAACTCCAGACATACTGTCATTTCAGGCCTGCCACAGGGTTGTTTGGAGATATTTACTTTTCTTTTCTTTTCTTTACTCATTGACCTTCCTTCAGATCAGTTTCTATCTCCTTTGGGAGTCCTTTCAGAAATCGTCTAAGTCATATCTCCTAAAACATGGTTTCATGTCATCATATACTTATATTTCAGACACTTTTCCCAATTAAGATTTTTCATTGACTTATGAATTTTTTTAAATTTTTTATTGTACTTTAGATGGTTTACAGAACAAAGAGTTTCTCATTAAACAGTTAGTAAACATATTGTTTTATGACATTGGTTAACAACCCCATGACATGTCAACAATCCAGCTTCTCTACCTTGGGTTTCCTATTACCAGCTTTCCTGTCCCCACCTGCCTTCTAGTCCTTGTCCCTGGACTGTTGTGCCCCATTATGCTCATTTTGTTTTATGGGGCTGTCTAATCTTTGGCTGAAGGGTGAACCTCGAGAGTGACTTCATTACTGAGCTAAAACGGTGTCCAGGGTCCATACTCTCGAAGTTTCTCCAGTCTCTGTCAGACCAGTAAGTCTGGTCTTTGTGAATTAGAATTTTGTTCTACATTTTTCTCCAGCTCTGTCCAGGACGCTCTGTTGTGATCTCTGTCGGAGCAGTCAGTGGTGATAGCCGGGCACCATCTAGTTGTACTGGACTCAGTCTGGTGGAGGCCATGGTAGTTGTGGTCCATTAGTCCTTTGGACTAATCTTTCCCTTGTATCTCATTCTCCCTTGCTCCCGAAGGGGTAAGACCAGTGGAGTGTCTTAGATGGCTGCTCACAGGCTTTTAGGACCCCGGATGCTACTCACCAAGGTAAACTGCAGAACATTGTCTTTATAAACTGTGTTATTCCAACTGAGCTAAATGTTCCCTGAGACCATGGTCCCCACAGCCCTCTGCCAAGCAATTCAGTACCTCAGAGTTTGGAAGTGTCTATGGAGCTTCTATGACCTTTCCTTGTACAAGTTGTGCTGGCTTCCCCAGTATTGTATACTGTCTTCCCCTTCACCAAAGTTACCACTTATCTATTGTCTCTTTAGTATTTCTACACCCACCCGTCCCATCCCTCATAACCATTAAATTTTTTTTTGTGTAAACATTATTATGAGTTTTTACAGTAGTGATCTCATATAATGTTTGTCCTTTTGTGATTGACTTATTTCACTCAGCATAATGCACCCCAGTTTTATCCATGTTGTGAGATGCTTCGCAGAAGCATCATTGTTCTTTATCATGGTGTAATACTCCATTGTGTGTATGTAACATAAATTGCTTATCCATTCATCTATTGATGGGCATCTAGGATTTTCCATCTTTTTGCTACTGTGAACAATGCTGCAAGGAACATAGATGTGCATATGTCTATTCGTGTGATGGCTCTTATTTCTCTAGGATATATTCCTAGGAGTGGGATTGCTGGATCAGATGGTATATCTATTTCCGGCTTTCTAAGGAAGCACCATATCATTTTCAAAAATGGTTGTATCATTTTGTGCTCCCACCAGCAGTGCATGAGTTCCGATCTCCCCGCATCCTCTCCAACAGTTGTTATTTCCAGTTTTTTTGATTCATGCCAGTAATGCAAGGGTGAGATGTTATCTCATAGTGATTTTGATTTGCCTTTATCTAATGGCTAGTGATCATGAGCATTTCCTCATTTGTCGGTTAGCTGCTTGAACGTCTTCTTTGGTGAAGTGTCTATTCATTTCCTTTGCCTATTTTTTAATTGGATTATTTGTTATATTGTTGTAGAGGTGCTGGGTTTTAATGTACATTTTAGAGATTAGACTTTTGTCTTACTTGCAATGACCAAAAAATTTTTCCCAGTCTGTAGGTTCTCTTTTTACTCTTTTGGCGAAGTCTTTTGATGAGCATAAGTGTTTAATGTCTGGAAGATCCCAGTTATCTAGATTATCTTCTGGAGTTTGTGTGTTGCTGGTTGTGGTTTGTATCCTGTTAATGCCATGTGTTAGGGCCTCTAGAGTTTCTCCTATTTTTTTCTTCTATTAACTTTATAGTTTTTGCTTTATATTTAGGTCTTTGATCCATTTTGAACTAGTTTTTGTATATGGTGTGAGGTATGGGTCCTCTTTCATTTTTCTGCAGATGGATATCCAGTTTTACCGGCACCATTTGTTAAATGACTGTCTGTTCCCCATTTGATGGACTTTGGACCCCAGTCAAAGATCAGGTGACGTAGGTGGATGGATCTACATCTGGGTTCTCAATTCTGTTCCATTGCTCAATGTATCTGTCGTTGTACCAGTACCAGGCTGTTTTGACTACTGTAGCTGTATAGTAGGTTCTGAGGTCAGGTGGTGTGAGTCCTCCAACTTGATTCTTCTTCTTCAACAGTGCTTTACTTTCCATATGAAGTTAATTGATTAGTTTTTCCATCTCTTTTAAGAATACTATTGGTATTTGGATCGGGATTGCATTGTATTTTTAAATTGCTTTGGATAGAATTGTCATTTTCACTATGTTTAGTCTACCTATCCATGAGCAGA
This sequence comes from Trichechus manatus latirostris, assembly GCF_000243295.1. Taxonomy (NCBI): domain Eukaryota; kingdom Metazoa; phylum Chordata; class Mammalia; order Sirenia; family Trichechidae; genus Trichechus; species Trichechus manatus. The sequence goes on from NW_004444065.1 coordinate 4,439,535, forward strand.
GTATATTTTTCTATTCATGTAGAACTCCTTTGGTTGCTTGCAGTAGTGTTTTGTAGTTTTCTTTTATATGTCTTTTATGTTCTTAGTTAGATTTATTCCTAAGTGTTTTATTTTTTAAGGGCCTATTATAAATGGTATTGTTTTCCTGATTTCCTTTTCTTCATTCTCATTATTGGTATATAGGAATCTTACTGAATTTTGTATGTTTATCCTGTTTCATGCTACTCTGCTGAATCTTTCTATTAGTTTCAGTAGTTTTCTTGTGGAGTCTTTTGAGTTTTCTATGTATAGTATCATACCATCCGCAAATAGAGACAGTTTAAACTTCTTCATTACCAATTTGGATGGTCTTCATTTCTTTTACTTGCCTTATGGCTCTAGCTAGGACTTCCAGCACAATGTTAAAGAAGAGTGGTGAAAAAGGTCATCCTTGTCTTGTTCCTCTTCTCAAGGGGAATGTTTTCAGCCTCATTCCTTTAAGAATGATGTTGGCTGTTGGTCTTACATAGATGCCCTTTATTATGTTGAGAAATTTCCCTTCTATACCTATTTTGCTGAGAGTTTCTATCAGGAATGGGTGTTGGACTTTGTCAAATGTCTTTTCTCCCTCAATTGAGATGATCATGTGATTATTTTCTTTCCTTTTACCTATGTGGTGGATTGCACTAATTGATTTTCTAATGTTGAACCATCCTTGCATACCTGGTATGAATCCTACTTCATCATGTTGTTTATTCTCAGACCTAAGGACTCCCTTTAATAATTCTTGTAAGTTTGGTTTGGTTTTTACATACTCCCTTAATTTCTGTTTATCTCAAAGTGTCCTAATTTCACCATCATATTTGAATAAGAGTTTTGCAGCATATATCATAGCATATTATTTCTTTGATACGTTGTTGAATTCTTTTGGCTAGAATTTGGTGAGAATTTTTGCATCTATATTCATGAGAAAGATTGGTCTTTAATTTTTTTTTTTGATGTCTTTGTCTTGTTTTGGAATTAGGGTTGTGCTGGCTTCATAGAATGAATTTGGAAGTGTTGCTTCTTTTCTATTTTCTGAAATTAAGTAGTACTGTTGTAAGCTCTTCTCTGAAAGTTTGGTAGAATTCTCCAGTGAAACTATCTGGGACAGGCCGTTTTTTGTTGGGAGTTTTTTATATTAACTTTTCAATCTCTTCCCTTGTTACAGTTCTGTTTAGATTTTCAACATCACTGTGTGTCAGTTTGAGTAGGTAGTGTGTCGCTGGAAATTTATCCATTTCCTCTAGGTTTTCAAATTTGTTGGAGTACAGTTTTTCATAATACTCTGTTATAATCCTTTTTATTTCAGTAGGGTCTGTTGTAATGTCCCCCATTTCATTTCTTATTGGGTTATTTGCATCCTCTCCTCTTTTTCTTTTGTCAGTTTTGCCAGTGGTTTGTGGATTTTGTCGATCCTTTCAAAGAACCAACTTTCGGTTTTATTGATTCTTTCTATTGTTTTTCTATTGTCTATTTCTTTATTTCTGCTCTGATCTTTATTATTTCCTTTTTTCCAGTGGTTGTGGACTTTTTTTTGCTGTTCTTTTCTCTGTTTGTTCAAGTTGTGTAGTTAATGTTTTGATTTTGTCCCTTTCTTCTTTTTTGATATGTGCATCTATTGCTATAAATAGTCCTTGGAGGACCGACTTTGGTGTATCCCAAAGGTTTTGGTATGATGTGTTTTCATTCTCATTTGATTCTAGTTTTTTTTTTTTTTTTTTTTTAATTCTGTCTCTGATTTCTTCTTTTACTCAGTGTTTTGGAAGCAAGGTGTTATTAAATTTCCATGTCATTCATTTTTTTCCTTGCTCTTACTGTTGTTAATTACTACCTTGATGGTGTTGTGATCAGTGAAGATACATTGTATTCCCTCAATATTTTGAATTTTTTGAGGGTTGCTCTATGGCCTAAGATGTGGTCTATTCTGGGGAACATTCCTTGTGCACTGGAAAAGAATGTGTACTTTGCTGCTGTTAGGTGGAGTGTTCTATATATGTCTATGAGGTCAAGTTGGCTGATTGTGTCCTTTAGGTCTTCTGTATCTTTGTTGAGTTTCTTTCTAGATGTTCTGTCGTTTACTGAGAGTGGTGTGTTGAAGTTTCCTACTATTATTGTGGAACTGTCAATTTCTCTTTTCAGTGCTGTTAGAGTTTGTTTTATGTATTTCAGAGTCCTGTCATTGGGTGCATAGATGTTTATTATGGTTATATCTTCATGATAGATCATCCCTTTAATCACTATATACTGTACTTGTCTTGTATGGTAGGTTTTGTTTTAAAGTCTATTTTACCTGAGATTAGTATTGCCACTTCTGCTCTTTTTTGGTAGCTGTTTGCTTTATATATTTTTTTCCATCCTTTGATTTTTAACAAATTTATGTGTTTCTTTCTAAAATGTGTCTCTTGTAGACAGCATATTGATGGATTTTTTTTTCTTTTTTAATCCATTGTGTCACTCTCCGTCTCTTTAGTGGTACATTTAGGCTATTTACATTCAGTGTAATTATTGATAGGTGTGAGTTTATTGCCGTCATTTTGTAGTACTTTTTTGTGGTGCTGATATTTTCTTTGTTGCTCTTACTCTCCTGTGTTGAATTCCTTTTTCTATTTTTGTGGATTTTTTTTCCATTTCTTTTGATTTTGTAGTTTTTTTTTTTTTTTTTTTACGGAGGCTTTATGTTTTCCTTCTTTATTTTGATGAGTAGGTTTGTTAACTTTCTTTTTGGTTACCTTGAAATTTTCCCTTATCTTCCTAGGTTTGAACTAGTATATTATTACTTGGTATCACCTTGCCTTCCTCTCCATTAGAAGGTTCTATACCTTCACCGTTTATTCCCTCTTTTATTGTTCTAATGTTGTTGGTATTTACAGATTAACCTGTTTCCCTGTTGTAATTCTTTTGGTTTTGGATAGTCCTTGAGATTTCATTTCCTAGGTTGGTATCTGGCTGTTATGATGCTGCATCCTATATTCAACCTGTGGTCTGATGTTGTTTATTCTCAGACCTAAGGACTCCCTTTAATAATTCTTGTAAGTTTGGTTTGGTTTTTACATAGTCCCTTAATTTCTGTTTATCTCAAAATATCTTAATTTCACCATCATATTTGAATGAGAGTTTTGCAGCATATATTATTCTTGGCTGGCAATTTTTTTCTTTCAAGTTTTTATATATGTCAGCCCATTACCTTCTTGCATGCATAGTTTCTGCCTAGTAATCAGAGCGTAGTCTTATGATTTCTCTTCTGTATGTGAATTTTCATTTTTCTCAAGCTTTAGTTCTTAAGGAGTGTGATTATGATATGCCTTGGCGATTTTGTTTTGGCATGTATCTTATATGGGGTCTGTTGACATTTTTGGCTGGTCAGCTTTTCATCTATTATGATATTGGGGAAGTTTTCTGTCAGCAATTCTTCAATGTTCCTCTCTGTATTTTCTGTTTTCTCCCCATGTTCTGGAACTTCGATTAGAAGTTGGCAAAGATGGCACATGGAGCCAAGTATTTGAGAGAAAGGAGGGGGAGGTGGTGAGAGATATAGAAGAAACAAAAAGAAGTAGAAAAAAGCAACACCATCAACAAACAAAAGACACTCAGGGAGCTGGCCAGTGTGGGTAGGTGGGATTGAAGCAGTGCAGGTCTGAAGTCAGTGCTTCCTGGCCAAGAGACTGTAGCCTCAAGAAGTAAATGAGGACAAGTGGAGATGAAGAAGGGTGAGGGGTGGGAAAGTATATTGTTGGTTATCGGTTGTTCTGTCTCCTGCTGGGAGCTCCTTGAAGCTGCTTTCCCATGCTTCCTGTTCGCAGATCTCCAACAGGAGTCCAAGATGGCGAATCCGTGCTGCGTTAACTGATAAGGGACCTCTTGTATGTATGTCTCTTCACTTTCTGTTCTCTGTCAGTTTCTTATTCCATTTGGTGCTTGGCTGAGTTCTTTAACTCTTTATTTGATGTTTAGTGTTTCTGGATTGATGTTTGTCTCAGTTTGACTTAGTTTTTCATGTCTTTGGTATGGAAGGACAGTGCGTGCTTCTGTCTATAGTGCCATGTTGCCTGGAAGTCTTAATTTTTTTTGTTACTCTAGTACAAGTAGGTATTTTCAGGTGTTGCTCACTTCTAAAACTACCTGAATCATAACACCTGAAGTAATGAATGTTGAGTATCATATTTTTGTTCCTTTCAGTTTCAAGGTGTATCAGGAACTATGTAATTGCAAACATATATTGAAATTTGGAAATAAATCTACGCACATTTATAAGCTTCAGTAAAACAGAACTTGTTAAAATAGAAAATGAATGTCAAGATTAAATTCATTAGTAGTTTTCCTTTAAGGGATTCGGGACAAATTTTCTAGGATTCCAGAAGAATGCTTGCAGCTTGCCAATAATTCTGAGTACACAGAAAGCGGAGAATATTGAGGCATTTTCAGAAAGGCAACTTAATAAACAACTTTTTAATGGTTTTCCAAGTACTTCTCATTACAACATAGATGCAGTTTACAAAATTAAAAACATAAATTATACAAAGCTTTTTATAAAGAACAATTTCTTGCTACAAAGAAAATACCAACAACTTAATTCCTGTGATGAAAATCAGGGATATGCAACAGTGCATACCCATGACTGTGTTTTTTTCATTTATTTTCATGTAGTTATTCCTAGGTAAATTTTTAAATGCCTTAGCTGAATTACATAATCTAAAATACAATTTTTACAAATATTTCATTCAAAATGCCATTTTTTCATTAAAAAGCCAATCCTTGTAAGATCGAATTTTTATCTCTTTTAAATAGAATGATTTAAAAATACTTGTTGAAATCATTATGTATGTATAATCTCCATATGTAAATTTAGTCTGAAGAATCTGTTCACTTTCTTCCAAATGAACTATAAGCTATAACCCGAGTGGTGATTGGATAAACATGGGCTTTGACATCACAGGCAATTTGGCTCTGCAATTTTCAATCTTTCTAAAATCAAGAAATACTTTACACTCTAGAAACATGTCTTTCATCATCTGCATGCGGAGGGATGAATGTGCTTAGAACCTTATAAAAGTTCTTTTTATATGAAGAGTCATTTCATATGAAGGACTTAACTTTCAAATTCAAGGTCATTCTCTAGTTTGATTCCTTATCATATACAAGCAGGTACTGGAGACTGTTCTTCAGACCGATTATGTTGTTGTTATTTTTAGCTGCCATTGAGTTGGCCCTTGACTCATGGCAACATTTATACAAAATGGAATACTTCCCGGGCCTCATAATTGTTTGAGGATCTCATTGTCGTGATCTACAGGTTTTTCATTGGCTGATTTTCAGAAGCAGATCTCCAAGCTTTCTCCCTAGTTGTCTTAGTCCAGAAGCTCCTCTGAAGCCTATTCAGCTCACAGCAACACATAAGCCTCCACTGGCAGAGAGGTGATGGCTGTGCATGAGGTACACTGGCCAGGGATCAAACCTGGGTCTCCTGAATGAAAGGTGAGAATTCTACCACTGATCCACCACTGCACTCTAGACCAATTATAGACTCTGAAATATTTTCCATGCCCTATACAATTAGCCACTAGCAGAAAGACCAGTGCTTGAATAGAAGGGTAGAAAGTAGAGAAAATGGAGTTATAAGAAAGGTTGCCTCTACTCTCCAATCACTCCAAATATCTGTTCCTATTTATGTCTTGTCTGGAGAATGTCAGTTGTTCCAGAAACATAAGAATCACCCACAATGTTGCATGCTCCACATTTTGCTAAAGAAAATGTGCTTTTAATTTTAAAGGCACAATACTCTTTCATTCTGTACTCTCTTCTCCAAAGTTTCCTCAATCAGTAAGGGGTAATATTGACTTCAAAATATGTTTTATGATTTATAGCAACAGTCTTCTAATTAGAGCTCCTATCTTGTGTCTTGCTACAATTTCTACCACTCTATTTTTTATACCACTATGTAAAATAATTTTCAAAACAAAGTTACTTGTCTTTGTCTCATGGTTATATTTTCAATTGTTTCCTACTGACGTTTGTTATAAAAAGCATTTCTGGAGTATAATATTCCTCCAGGTGCTCAAGTAGCCCAAATATCCAATACATCCTACAATCAATAGTACCATTTAAATCTCTCAATGTCGTGTCTACACGCACATTATATTTAAAATAGTTAAAGGTGGCACTCCAATAATTAACATAAGTATAACAAATCACTGTATAATTATCTAATTAAAGTATCTACTTAATACCCCACATAAGGAGCCCTGGTTGCAAACTGGTTAAGCATCCAGCTACTAATGGAAAGGTTAGTAGTTCAAACGCAACAGCCACTTGGCAGGAGAAAGATGAAGTATTCTACTTCCATTAAGATTTACAGCCTTGGAAACCATATGGGGCAGTTCTACTCTTTCCTGTGGAGTCACTGTGAGTCGGAATTGACTCCGTGATGATGGGTTAATACCCTACCTATCTTCAATAGAATTTAGGTGTGCATTTTTTCACTCCAAAACAGATGCTGTACTGTCAACTACAACTCATGGCAACCCAATGTGTGTCAGAGTATAACTGTGCTCCATAGTGTTTTCAATTTTTGAAACTAGATCACCAGGACTTTATTCCAAGACACCTATGGGTGTACTCATACCTCCAACCTTTCTGTACATATTCAGGCTTAAACAATTTGCACCACATACTAGTCCATAGTAGACACACGTTAATATTGGTTAAACGAATGAAAGGATTAATTAATTAATTAATCATTAATTTAACAGATGGATAAAATGTTCATATAAACTTTTTCATCAGGACCTAGACATTTATGTAGTGGAGAAAGTATTAACATGGAGGAATAGCTTAAGGTGGGTAGATGAAATTATTTTATTTTTAAGTTTAATTTTCTACCTGTTTTTCATTATTATACTAAGGCTTATTAGCTTTTATTAGCTCATTTGGCAAAGAAAAGTGATAGTTACTCAGATATTTCTGCAGCAGAAGCTAATTCATTGTTAAATGTTATATAACACTAGTTTACTGAAATCTTTTCCCTCTCATTTGATAATAGCCCCATTCTTCCAGTTCTTCAGGAAAAATCTTGAATCATCCTTGCATCCTGTTTATATCTCATTCCCTCTTATATAATCATTGAATTCTGTTGCCCCTAACTTTAAAATGTATCCACAATCTGAAAATTTCTCACCACTCAACTGCTAAGCCCTGGATGAAGACACAATATTTCTTGTTGGTATTGTGCAATAATCCTCTAATTTCTCCCCCTTCTTCTGCCCTTCTGTCCCCTCCCCACTCTTACCCATATAGTCTATTTTCAAGACAAGAGACACAGAGTGATCCTCTTAAAAGTGATCTTCATATCATACAACTCCACTGCTCAAAGACCTCCCCTGGCTCTCAGGTGCTTCCACAACATAACATGGCATGTTGTTGTTGTTGTTAGGTGCCATTGAGTTGGTTCCGACTCATAGTGACCCCACGCACAACAGAATGAAATGATGTCCGATCCTGTGCTATCCTCACAGTTGTTGCTATGCTTGAGCCCATTGTTGCAGCCACTGTGTCAATCCATCTTATTGAGGGTCTTCCTCTTTTTCAACTACCCTCTAGTTTACTGAGCATGATGTCCTTCTCCAGGGACTTATCCCTCCAGATAACATGCCCAAAGTATATGAGACATAGTCTCGCCACCCTTGCTTCCCAGGAGCATTCTGGCTATACTTATTCCAAGACAGATTTGTTCATTCTCTTGTCAGTCCATGGTATATTCAATATTCTTCTCCAACACCACAATTCAAAGGTGTCAATTCTTCTTCAGTCTTCCTTATTCATTGTCCAGTTTTCACATGCATATGACGCAATTGGAAACAGAATGGCTTAGCTGAGGTGCATCTTACTCCTCAAGGTGACATATTCACTTTTTAACACTTTAGAGAGGTCTTCTGCAGTAGACTTGCCCAATGCAATGTGTCTTTTGATTTCTTGACTGCTGCTTCCATGGGTGTCAATTGTGGATCCAAGTAAAATGAAATAATTGACAACCTCAATATTTTCTCCATTTTTCACGACGTTGCTTATTGGTGCAGTTGTGAGGATTTTTGTTTTCTTTATATTGAGGTGTAATCCATAGTGAAAGCTGTAGTCTTTGATTTTCCTCAGTAAGTGCTTCAAGTCCTCTTCACTTTCAGCAAGCAAGCTTGTGTCATCTGCATAACGCAGGTTATTAACGAGTCTTCCTCCAATCCTGATGCCCCGTTCTTCTTCATATAGTCCAGCTTCTCGGATTATCTGCTCAGCATACAGATTGATTAAGTATAGTGAAAGGATACAACCCTGACGCACACCTTTCCTGACTTTAAACCATGCAGTATCCCCTTGTTCTGTTCAAACGACTGCATCTTGATCCATGTACCGATGTCTCATGAACACAATTAAGTGTTCCAGATCGCATTCTCTGCAATGTTATCCATAATTTGTTATGATCCATACAGTTGAATGTCTTAGCATAGTCAATAAAACACAGGTAAACATCTTTCTGGTATTCTTTGCTTTCAGCCAGGATCCTTCTGACATCAGCAATGACATCCCTGGTTCCTAGTCCTCTTCTAAACCTGGTTTGAATTTCTGGCAGTTCCCTGTCAATATACTGCTCCAGTCACTTTTGAAAGATCTTCAGCAAAATTTTGCTTGCATGTGATATTCATGATATTGTCTGATTATTTCCACATTTGATTGGATCACCTTTCTTGGAAATAGGCATAAATATGGATCTCTTCCAGAAATTATGATTTCTTTGTTTTTTCAAGAAAATGTTAAATATATGATATTTAAGACCATTCTTCATGGTGTAATCCATTTGCCAACCCTTCTAGCCTTTCCCTATTTAGGACCCTGAGCAACTAACCCACATCTCAACTGCGAATAAATTAGCTTTGACACCTTGAGACATTTAATTATTTGCAAAAGTGAGTCAGATGAAGGTGAAGTTGAAGGAAACTTTTCAAGCTCTAGAGTGAGCCATATGCCAAAAAAATCATTTTAGAATAATTTAACCTGAAAATTCAATTAATAAGTATAATAGAAATGGACAAATATGATTGCAAATACATCAGAAATAAAAAAGAATCTAAAGCCTGGCAGTTAATTATAGTTCTTTTTTACATCCTACCCAGTGTGAATACATCTTTTTCAGTAATACTACAGAAAATTTCAGAGATGGAAATGGGTGTAAAGTTAACTTAGTACAACCATTCATTTTACAGTTCAAGGAACTGTGGGTCAAAGAGGCTAAGTGTTGTGCCAAGGTCACTTGCCAATTGCTCTTAAACTCAGAGAGTGAACCCAAACCTAGTTTCTTATTTGCCCAACATTTTTTTTCATTAATTTTGTTGTTTAATTTTCCAAATAAATAATCATTTAGGATCATCCAAAGTCTGTCCTGGTAGATAATATTTTTAAAGAAAAAATTGTGCTAATTAAGTTTTTATTATTATAAAAATGGTACTGTTAATTTTTCAAGTAAATCTTTAACTATAGCAGTTGATTTATCTAGCTATCAGTAGAGAATTCTGAAAAATTATAATCCATCTAATTCATTTATTTACAATAATTATTGAATGCTTACTATATGAAATATATATATTATAAACTTTATTTTTCTACCTATTTTGTAAAACTCTGTAAAAAAAATATTGCCTCTGAGAGGGATAACTGGTTGAGATCGGGATATAAAATAAATATTTCAGTTGATATTCATTAATATTTGTCCATTGAAGGCAAAATGTTTTAAGACGTGTATTTGCCACTGCCTAATGCATAGGGTCGCTATGAGTCATCATCAATTTAATGGTAACAGGTTTTGATTTTTGGGCTTTAATGTGTCATGAACAGACATCTTTTTTTTTTTTATTTTATCCTGTTTATATATTTACGATATAGTATGAAATATAATTAATATAATTGATTAAACGTTTATGTATTCAAGTTATGAGAAATACACAGCACCCAATTTTTTTCTACCTTATGAATTAAAGTATATTCAGCTTGATGCTCTTAAAAATAAGTTTATACACCAGTAAAAAAAAAAAGCCCTGGCACGGATGGCTTCACTGGAGAATTCTACCAAACTTTCAGAGAAGAGATAACACCACTTCTGCTAAAGGTATTTCAGAGCATAGAAAAGGGTGGAATACACCCAAACTCATTCTAGGAAGCCAGCATAATGTTGATACCAAAACCAGGTAAAGACACCACAAAAAAAGAAAATTACCGACCTATATCCCTCACGAACATTGATGCAAAAATCCTCAACAAAATTTTAGCCAATAGAATTCAGCATATCAAAAAAAGAATTCACAATGACCAAGTGGAATTTATACTAGGTATGCAGGGATAGATAGGCATTAGAAAAACAATCAATGTAATCCATCACATAAATAAAACAAAAGACAAGAACCACATGATCTTATCAATTGATGCAGAAAAGGAATTTGACAAAGTCCAACACCCATTCGTGAAAAAACTCTCAACAAAATAGGAATAGAAGGGAAATTCCTCTATATAAATAAGGGCATTTATACAAAACCAACAGCCAACGTCATCCTCAAAGGAGAGACTTTGAAAGCATTCCCCTTGAGAACAGGAAACAGACAAGGATGTCCTTCATCACCACTATTATTCAACATTGTGATGGAGGTCCTAGCCAGAGCAGTTAAGCTAGAAAAAGAAATAAAAGGCATCCAAATAGGTAGGGAAGAAGTCAAAGTATCTCTATTTGCAGATGATATGATCTTATACACAGAAAACCCCAAAGGATCTACAAGAAAACTACTAGAACTAATAGAAGATTTCAGCGAAGTTTCAGGATACAAGATAAACGTACAAAAATCAATTGGATTCCTTTACTCCAACAAAGAGAACCTTGAAGAGGAAATCACCAAATCAATACAATTTACAATAGCCTCAAGAAGATAACATACTTAGGAATAAATCTAACCAGAGATGTAAAAGATCCTTACAGAGAAAACTACCAGACAGTACTGCAAGAAACTAAAAGAGACCTGCATAAGTGGAAAAATATATCTTGCTCATGGATAGGTAAACTCAACATAGGGAAAATGTCAATTCTACCCAAAGTGATCTACAGATACAATGCAATCCAGATCTAAATTCCACTGGCATTTTTTAATGAGATGGAGAAACAAATCACCAACTTCATATGGAAAGGGAAGAGGCCCTGAATAAATAAAGCATTACTCAAGAAGAAGAACAAAGTGGGAGGCCTTACACTACCTGATTTTAGGAACTATTATATGCCACGGTAGTCAAGACAGCCGGTACTGGTACAATAACAGATACATAGACCAATGAGACAGAGTTGAGAATCCAGATATTAGCTCATCCACCTATGAGTAGCTAATATTTGACAAAGGCCCAAAGTCCATTAATTGGGGAAAAGACAGTCTCTTTAACAAACTGTGCTGGCATAATTGGATATCTATATACAAAAAACTGAAACAAGACCCATATATCACACCATGTACAAAAACTAACTCAAAATGGATCAAAGACTTAAATATAAAATCAAAAAAGATAAAGATCATGGAAGAAAAAATAGGGACAAAGCTAGGAGCCGTAATGCATGGCATAAACACAGTACGAAATGTAAGTAACAATGCACAAGCATCAGAAGAGAGACTAGATAAATGGAAGCTCCTAAAAATCAAACACTTATGCTCATCACAAGTCTTCACCAAAAGAGTCAAAAGACAACCTACAGACTGGTAAAAAATTTTTGGCTACGACAAATCTGATCAGCGTTTAATCTCTAAAATCTACAAGATACTGCACAACCTCATCAGCAAAAAAACAAATAAGCCAAATAAAAAATGGGAAAAGGATATGAACAGGCACTCCACCAAAGAAGATATTCAGGCAACTAACAGACACATGAAGAAATGCTCAAGATCATTAGCCATTAGAGAAATGCAGATCAAAACTACAATGCTATATCATCTCACCCAACAAGACTAGCATTAATCAAAAAAACACAAAACAACAAATGATGGAGAGGTTGTGGAGAGACTGGAACACTTCTACACTGTTGGTGGGAATGTAGAATGATACAACCACTTTGGAAATTTGGTGCTTCCTTTAAAAGCTAGAAATAGAAGTACCATATGATTCAGCTATCCCACTCCTTACAGTATATCCTAGAGAAACAAGAGCTGTCACACGAATAGATATGTGCACACCCCTGTTCATTGCAGCACTGTTCACAATAGCAAAAAGATGGAAAAAAACCTAAATGCCCATTAATGGATGAATGGATAAACAAACTATGCTATATCCACACAACGGAATGTTATGCAATGATAAAGAACAATGATGAAGCTGTGAAACATCGTATAACTTGGTGGAAGCTAGAACTTATTATGCTGGGTGAATTTAGTCAGTCACAGAAAGACAGATACTGTATAAGACCACTATTATAAGAATTCAAGAAAAGGTTTAAACACAGAAGAAAACATTCTTTGATGGTTACGGGGTTGGGGAGGGAAGGTGAGGGTTATTCACTGACTAGATAGTAGATAAGAATTATCTTGGGTGAAGGGAAGGACAGAGCACACTGCAGGGGAAGCTGGCACAACTGGACTAACACAAAGCTAAGAAGTTTCCTCAATACAATCAAATACTTTGAGAGACAGAGTAGTAGGGATGGGGATCTGGGGACCATGCTTTCAGGGAACATCTATGTCAATTGGCATAACAAAGCTTGTTAAGAAAATGTTCTGCATCCTACTTTGGTGAGTGGCATCTGGGGTCTTAAAAGCTTGCAAGCGGCCATCTAAGAGGTATCAATTGGTCCCAACCACTTGGAATAAAGGAGAAAGAAGAACACCAAAGACACAAGGAAAGTATTAACCCAAGAGACAGAATGGGTCACTAAACCAGAGACTTCATCAGCCTGAGACCAGAAGAACTATATGGTGCCCGGCCACCACCAATGAATGTCCTGGCAGGGAACACAACAGAGGGTCCCTGATGGAGCAGTAGAACGACTGGATGCAGAACTCAAATTCTAGTAAGAAGACAAGACTTAATGGTCTGACTGAGACTGGAGGCATCCTGGAAAGCATGACCCCTGGACTCTCTATCACCCCAGGACTAAAACAATTTCCGAGGCCAACTCTTCAGACAGGGATTGGACTGGACTGTGGGACATAAGGTGATACTTGTGAATAATGTGCCTCTTAGTCAAGTAGATACAAGAGACCAAGGGGGCAGCTTCTGTCCAGAGGTGAGATGGGAAGGCAGGGAGAGTTAAGAGCTAGTAGAATGTTCATGGGGAATCAGGGGCAGAGGGGAGGAGTGTGCCGTCGCAGAATGGGGTGAGCGGTTAGGGTCACATAACAATGTGTGTAAAAAAAAAAATTACTGTATGGGAGACTAACTTGAATTGTAAACTTCATTTAATTACAACAATAAATAAAAAAAGAAAAAAGAATTTTAAAACGCTAAACAAAAAGTTTATTCAAGTGTAGGTAGAAATGTATAAGTAGAAAAATAGAAGTAGAAATACATAACTATAATATAAGAAGCTATAAACCTAAGAAGAAATATGTTTCTTACCCATGTTGGTATATTTTTTTCTGTCAACAATCATACTTGAACATCCTGCATGAATTACAAATTCCCAGCATTTTAATACTTGGAACATTTCTTTAAATATATCCAAATCTAAAATGTAATTACATTGAAAAGAGGCACAAGTTACTGATTGTTTTAATGAATACAGCCCCTACCATTTTCTAAATTAAAAAGTGAAATTGTTATTTTAGAAATATGTTCAGACTTTGATTGACTCATGATAATTGACCTGACTTAATTTTCATAGTCATTTTCATTTTCTCATTTCATTTAAGTAAAATCAAATTTTGTTTAAGTCCCCAACTGTAATAAAATGATAGATACCTAAACCATTTATGCAATGCATATTAACAGGTTTGTTTTGTGAAAGATTTTTAAAATGTCCACCTTAATGTACTGAATGACTGACTTGTAGGACAAGTATTACCCATGTGTTTTTGCATCTATCTATGTATCAAGTTAGGCATGTCTAAATATACGTTTATCTTTTGTCTTCCTGTTGAATTACTAGTACATTTTTATAAAAAATCATTTTAAAATAAAGTTATAGCTAAAATTATTTTGATTTTTGTATATCAGATCTTTTGGTGATTAACGGCATACAAAATTCTGCTCTAAATTCCCTCATCAGTTTCATTAAAATCGTTGGTATTTTATAAGTATGCTGTTTATATAGAATTGTGTGTGATTTGTTTTTCTAATAGATTATTATGAATTTCTATTAATATAATTTCACATTTATTTGATTGAAAGAAATCTGCCTGCAGATTAATTTGAACATTTTTAAAAATTTCTGTGAGAAAGAAAATAGGGAAAATTGTCAACACATTATATATAACTAGGGAAAATAGTCAACATATTATACAAGAACGCAGATACTCATTTTATGAAGACAGCAATTAGCAGCAAATACCTCAGAACAATAATTGACATTCATAAAATACTTTTCCTTGAAACATCTAAAAGTAATTTGCAGAAATTACTTAATTAGCCTCTCAGCAGTTCCAGGTGGTAGATATTTTATTATATTTACAATGTACTTTCTATAACAGCATTGATGGAGAGTATTAGTGCAGTTAATTATCCAGAGTTATATATGTGCAGAGGAAACTCATATACAGCCAATAGGTAACGCTGCAACATGGTCACACTTACCACTCCTTTTTTTTGTTTCTGTTGTACATGGGGTCGCTGAGTTGGTGATGACCCCATGACACCTGGCTCCTAACACCACCACTACCACCACTACTCCTTTGGAGAGATGAACAAGTAATCAAGATTAAGTTTTGTTTACTTTCTTTGTCCTTGTTAATTTTTCTGCCTGACTTGTCTTAACTAATTTCACATTTTTTTCTGTTCTGTTTGCTCTCTGCCTCAGACAAATTTTAAACTAGAAAAGAGGATAGTTAATTTTTTCTGTATGTGTTGAAAATGTGTCCAATATGTGTGCAAAAAAGATTTTTTTTTGAAAAACAGAAACAGCAACAATGATGACAATAACAATTATATCTCATTATTTGCCTCTTCATACTACCCGAAGGTCCTGAGGAAAACTATATGATTCTGTGACTTACAGTTACTTAATTTTATTTTTATATAGCTTCAATGAGATATAATTGGCATATTATCAATGTAATTTAAACTGAACATATTTAAAGAGCACAGTTTAGTAAGTTTTGATGTAAGTCTTCACACATGAAACAATCACCACAATCAAAATATTGAGCATATTCATCACTCCCAAAGGTTTCTTCATACCCCTTTATAGTTCCTCCTTATAGCCCCTCCTGACAACCACTGATCTGGTTTTCATAGCTATGTTGGTATAAATTAGTATGTGTTTTCAGTTATATATAAATTAAATCATAAAATATGTATTCTTTTTTTATTTTTTTCTTTCACTCAACAAAGTTATTTTGAGTCTTATCCATATTATTACATAATCAATATTTTAATTGGTAAACTTTATCCTGCTGATATGTCAGAGTTACATAATCCACTCACCTGTTGACAGACATTTAAAGTGTTTCCAATTCTTGTCTTAAAAATAAAGCTTCGTTCTGGGAACACGGCACTCTAGGCAGAAGCACCACACTGTCCCTCCACAGCAAAGATCTGAAAAACTAAGCCAAACAGAGAAAACAGAAATCCTGAAACCCTAAAATATCAAATGAAGAGATAAAGAACTCAGCCAAGCACCAAAAGGAGTGAGAAAACTGACAGAGAATGGACAGGAAACGCAGCATGGATCTGCCATCTTGGACTTCTATCAGATATCAGTAAATAGGGCGTATGAGAAAGTGGTTTCATGCAGCTTCCAGCAGGAGACAAAACAACTGGTAATTGGCGATATATGCTTTCCCATCCTCATACTCTGCTTCCTGTGGCCACAGTCTCTTGGCTGGAAAGCACCAGCTGCTTGAATTCCACCTGACCACACTGGCCGACTCCCTGAGTGCCATTTGTTGGCTGTTGGTGTTGCTTTTTCTCACTTCTTTTGATTTCTTCCTTACGTCTCACCACCTCCCCCTACTTTTGCTTAAATACCTGGCACTGTGCACAATCTTTGCTTCTTCCTAAGGAGCTGTGGAGCTCCGTTCGAGTGTGGAACTGCTTCCTGGTCTGGCTGCCACTTTGGTGGGATTCTGGGGATTTTGTTTGTTTGTTTTGAATTGTTCGTTTATTTTATTTTCTTTTTCTCGAGTTGGGAGCCCGTTCTGGTCGAGCAGTGCTATGAAGCTTGGGACCTACCCTCTGAGCTTCCACAGATGCACAGAGGGATCCTGAGAGCATTTTTTCTTCTTCTTTTTTTTTTTGTTTTGGGGGAGGGGGCTTTTCTTGTTCATTTTTTTAATTTGTTTTCTTTTCTTTTCTCTCTTTTTCCCTTTTTGTATTTCTTCATTACTTAGTTTCTTGTCTCTCTATACCTTCCTTCTCTTCCTGTCACCTGAATACCTGGTGCTGAATATCTGTATGTCTTCTAGCTAGGCTGTACTACAACACATGGGAACAACTTATCCAGACCTTGTAGCTGCACCAGTGGGATCCCTGGGAGCTTTGCCGTTTTTTTTTTTTTTGTTTCTAATTTTTATTTATTCATTCTTTTTCCTCTTCTTCTTTCTCTTTTTGTTTTTCTCCATTTCATAGTCTCTCATCACTCCAATAGCAAGCACCCTTTTTTGTTTGTATGTTGTCAGCCCCTGTTCCTCTCTCCTCTCTCCCATGCTCATCTTAGCTCCACACATCACAAATTGCCCCTGCATCCTGCTTACCTGAACTGTGCACGTAACATCACACCAATAAGAAGCACAGCCATGGCCTACTGGAACCTGCCTTGCCCTAATTACTGACCCACCCTTGTGGCTGTGGTAAGTGCCACAAACAACCCATCCCAGCAACTCCTCTACAGCTAGAACTGCCCTATGGTACCATATCTGAGTGACTGACCACATCAATTGGAGAAGGAGGCAAAAAGTATTGGGCCCAGAGATGAGCAAACAACAAAGAACACAGAACCTGTGTGCTCAGAAAAAGACAAATTAAAAAAAAAGGATGAAACAAACAAATCTACAATCAATAAACAAGAAAAATAACTAATGAATACCCCGAAGACAGCAAAAAAAATAAAAACATTCACAAACACAGTACAGGATACTTCCAGTAGCATCCAAAATTAAACACCAGATGACTTTCCAGTGGAGGAAAAGGCACTAGAACTATCTGATGGGGAATTCAAATCTCTCATACTCAGAATTCTATAAGAACTGAGGCAAAAAGCTGACAAACATGAGGAAAAAATAGACAAATTCATGGAAAATACGGACAAAAAATTGGAAGAGAATTCAGGGAAATAATACAGGAACAAAATGCCAAAATAAATTCACAACTAGAAATGATACAAAGACAAAAATTAGAAATCCAAAAGATAAACAACAAGATTTCAGAAATGGACGATGTCATAGAAGGGCTGAGAGGCAGATCTGAAATGGTGGAAGACAGGATCCATGGAATTGAAGACAAACACTTGGATACAAACCTGTTCAAGGAAAACTCAGAAAAAAGAAGAAAAATGAGGAGACCCGGACAATTATGTGGGTTCCAATCAAAAGCAAAAATTT
>NW_004444065.1:4464429-4465767 GCF_000243295.1 Trichechus manatus latirostris
AAAAACAATAGAAAGAATCAACAAAACCAAAAGTTGGTTCTTTGAAAGAATCAACAAAATCGACAAACCACTGGCCGTACTGCAAAAGAAAAACAGGAGAGGATGCAAATAACCCAAATAAGAAATGAAATGGGCAACATTATAGCAGACCCAACTGAAATAGAAAGGATCATACATAATAGTATGAAAAACTATACTCCAACACATTTGAAAACCTAGAGGAAGTGGATAAATTTCTAGAAACACACTACCTACTCAAACTAAAACAAAGTGATGTTGAAAATCTGAACAGACACATAACAAGAGATGAGATAGAAAATGTAATAAAAAAAAAGAAAACTCCCAACAAAAAAAAACCCTGGCTCAGATGGCTTCACTGAAGAATTGTACACAAAATTAACAGAAGAGCTTGTACCAGTACTACTAAGCTATTTCAGAGTATAGAAAATGAAGCAACACTTCCAAATTCATTCTATGAAGCCAGCATAACCCTGATACCAAAACCAGGTAAAGACACCATAAAAAAAGAAAATTACAGATCAATATCTCTCATGAATATAGATGCAAAAATTCTCAACCAAATTCTAGCCAATAAAATTGAGAATCGTATCAAGAAAATATACACCACCACCAAGTAGGATTCATACCAGATATGCAAGGATGGTTCAACATCGGGAAAATCAATCAACGTAATCCACCACATAAATAAAAGGAAAGAAAATAATCACATGATCATCCAAACTGACGCAGAAAAGGCATTCGACAAAGTGCAACATCCATTCCTGGTAAGAACTCTCAATAAAATAGGTATAGAAGAGAAATTTCTCAACAGCCAACATCATCTTAATGGAGAGATGCTGAAAACATTCCCCTTTAGAACAGAAACAAGACAAGGATGCCCTTTATCACCACTCCTATTTAACATTGTGCTGGAAGTTCTGGCTAGAGCAAGAAGGCAAGAAAAAGAAATAAACATCCAAATTGGTAAGGTAAAATGTCCCTGTTTGTGGATGATATGATACTATACGTAGAAAACCCTAAAGACTCCACGAGAAAACTACCAGAACTAATAGAAAGAGTAAGTACAGTAACAGGATACAAGAAAAACATACAAAACTCAGTTGGATTCCTATATACAAATGAAGAGAACGATGAAAAGGAAATCAGGAAAAAAATACCATTTATAATAACCCCTAAAGAAATAAAGTACTTAGGAATAAACCTAACCAGGGATGTAAAAGACCTATACAACGAAAATTGCAAAACACTACTGCAAGAAACCCAAAGGGATCTACATAAGTGGAAAAACATCCCATGCTCATGGATAGGTAGACTCAA
>NW_004444065.1:4466568-4474790 GCF_000243295.1 Trichechus manatus latirostris
TGAGGAAATGCTCGTAATTACTAGCCATTAGAGAAATGCAAATTAAAACCACAATGAGATACCATCTCACCCCGGCATTACTGGCATGAATCAAAAACACTGGAAATAACAAAAGTTGGAAGGGCTGCGGGGAGATCGGAACTCTTATGCACTGCTGGTGGGAATGCAAAATGATACAACCATTTTGGAAGATGATATGGTGCTTCCTTTGAAAGCTAGAAATAGAAATACCATACGATCCAGCAATCCCACTCCTAGGAATATATCCTAGAGAAATGAGCGTCGTCACTTGAATAGATATACTCACACCTATGTTCATGGCAGCATTGTTCATAATAGCAAATGATGGAAACAATCTAGATGTCCATCAACAGATGAATGGATAAACAAACTATGGGACATACACAGAATGGGGTACTATGCAATGATAAAAAACAATGTTGAATCTGTGAAGCATCTAATAACATGAATGAAACTGGAGGACATTATTCTGAGTGAAATAAGTCAATCACAAAAGGACAAATATAGTATGAGACCTCTAGTTTAAAAACCCATGAAACCTTTTACACACAAAAAGTAAAATTCTTTGTTGGTTACAAGTGACGGGAGGGGTGGGGGGGGAGATACTAAATAGGCAATAGATAAGTGGTATCTTAGTTGAAGGGTGAGACAGTACACAATACTGGGAAAGTCAGCACAACTTGTACAAGGAAAGGTCTTGGAAGCTCCCTAGACACATCCAACTCCCTGAGGGGCTGAATTGCTGGGCAGAGGGCTGTGGGGACCTTGGTCTCAGGGAGCATCTAGTTCAATTGGCATAACAGTTTAGAAAGACAATGTTCTACATTCTACCTTGGTGAGTAGCGTCTGGGGTTTTAAAAGCCTTTGAGCAGCCATCTAAGATACTTCACTGGTCTCCCAAGGGAGAATGAAGAGAACAGAATACAAGGAAAAGATTAGTCCAAAGGACTAACGGACCACAGCTGCCACGGCCTCCACCGGCCTGAGTCCGCTACAGCTAGATGGTGCCCAGCTACCACCACTGACTGCTCTGACCGGGATCACAACAGAGGGCTCTGGACAGAGCTGGAGAAAGATGTAGAACAGAATTCTAACACACACAAAAAATCCCAGATTTACTGGCCTAAAAGAGACCGGAGAAACCCCGAAAGTGTGGCCCTCAGACACTCTTTTAGCTCAGCAGTGAAGTCACTTCTGAGGTTCACCGTTCAGGTGGGGATTGGACAGCCACATAAAACAAAACGGTACTAATGAGGCACAACAGTCCAGGGACAAGGACTAGAAGGCAGTATGGGACAGGAAAGCTGGTGATAGGGAACCCAAGGTTGAGTAAGGACGGTGTTGACATGTAGTGAGGTTGTTAACCATTGTCATAGGGCAACATGTTTACTAACTGTTTAAAGAGAAACTATTTTGTTCTGTTAACCTTCATCTAAATTGAGAATAGCAGCACAACAGGAAGAGCATAGTCATTGTCACTGAACTGTGCATGTAGAAATTTTTGAAATGGTGTATCTTTGCTATGTATATTTTCGCCAAAAAAAAAAAAAGGTCAAGAAGGGAAAGGGTTGACATGTCGTGGGGTTGTTAACCCATGTCATAAAACAATATGTGTACTACTGTTTAATGAGAAGTTTCTGTAAACCTTCACCTGAAGTACAATAAAAAAAAAGAAAAAATAATAAAAATAAAGCTTCTATGAACATTTGTAAACAAGTCTTTGGATGGACAAATGAGTTCATATCCATTGCATAAACGCCTAGGAGTGGAATTACTGGTTCACAAGACCGGTGTGTCTTGAACAAGTAAAGAAGCAACTCTTTCCCAAGGTTGCTATACTATTTTATATTCCCGTTAGAAAAAAATTGTGAGTTCCAGTTCTTCCACATCTTCGTAAACACTTTTTTTATTTAACCATTTTGATGCTTGTGTAGTAGTATATCATTGTAGTTTTTTTTTCTGATGACTAAAGATGTTGAACATTTTTTCATGTGTTTATTTTTAACACAGTATTTTTATTTATAAAGTTTCTGTTCAACATATTTTGCTGTTTTTTTTCTTATCCTTTGCATTAAGGTTTGAGAATTCTTTATATAATCCACATATGGTTATATCATCATGTCTATACAATTTGCAAATATTGCCTTTTAATCTGTAGGTGGTCTTCTCATTCTCTTGATATTGTCTTTCAAGGGAATATAGAAGAAAATCTTTTGTGTTAAAGATTCTTAGCTATAACACCAAAATCAAAACCCATTAAAGAAAATTTAATAAAATTCATCAATATTTTCTAAATGGTGTAATTTTTTTTGTATCCTGTTTGTGGTGGAGATTCCCACATGTATGTATGTGTCAAAATGCATAGGAATGTAAAAAAAAAAAGTGAACTTTACTGTATGTAAATTAATTAATTCATTAATTAAATAGCAAATATATAATACAAGTAAAATGTATGGTATGATATCATTTTTTCTAAATTGATATTTATTTTGTTTATCTCTTTCCATTATTTTTTCTTGTTTCTTTCCTTCATGTTTATATGTTCATAAGAAATAATATTATTAAAATATATAATGCTTATATCATATGGGAATCAGAGTTTAATTTTTTATTGTATTTCTAACAATTTACCATATTACTGTTAATCCATTATATTGACTTTTGTTAAAACAAAGAGAAGTGTTTATGTGTGTGGTTTCAAAGGATTTAGAAATAACAGTAAAGGACTGGTAATTATTGGTGTATCAATAAGTTTGTTTTTATTTGTTGTTATTGTTGATTTTTTTTTTTGTGGAACCTTCAAGAAATGAACACTTAAAAGAGGCCTGGTGTCACAGTTGTTAAATGCTTGGCTGCTAATGAAAAGTTCAGCTGTTCAAACCCACCACCCACTCCCCAAGAGAAAGATGTGAGAGTCTGCTTCCCTAAAGATTTACAGCCTTGGAAACACTATTGGGCATTTCTACTCTGTCCTACAGGGTCACTATGTGTTGGAATCGACTTGACGACAGCGGGTTTGGTTTCATTTACTGTAAGACTGTACTATGGAATGCACCAAAGCTCTGGTTATATTAAAATTTATTAATTAAAAAAAAGAGCAAATCTCTTACCATCTAATGGCACTAAAAAGAAAGGAAACCCTGAATATTCACTGAACACAAAACCTGTCATAAATTTTAAGTAAATAGCTTAAAGATATAAGTTAGAATAGAATAAAAATAAAACTTGAATGTTAGGTTTCTCAGGTTTTGTGTGAGAAATACATATGTGTGATGGTGAAGGCTGTGTGTCAACTTGGCCATGATTCCCAGTGGTTTGTCTGTTATGTAATGATGTAGTTATACTCCATTTTGTGATATAGTGTAATCACTTCCATGATGTGATCAGTTGTAAGAGGAGTTTCCATGGAGGTGTGGCCTGCATCCAATATATATAGACATTCTAGCAAAGCTTACTACCTTTTGCTTTCTCTGTTGGCTCTGGGTGAAGGTCCTTGTCATCAGTCTTCCCCTGGGTCTAGGAGTTTCTCAGCCCAATTGGTTTAAAGTGTTTGCAGAATAAGTCCAGTATCTGGCCTTCTTTAGGGAAGGTTTCTGTCCCTTTATTTTGCTCTTTTTAATAGATCATCCTTATGATTTTCTGCATGTGGTTTTTTTTTTTTTTTTGGTTGTTGAAAATGGGCCTTTGAATAGTATAATGCGGTAACTCTGGAATATAATTTACCCTCTTCCTAACTCTATGCTGTGTTTTTGTTTGTTTATTTTTGATTGTTAATGACTATTAGTTCATTGTATTAGTGACTCTTCCAAACTATTTTTTAAAAGACTGTGCCCCGTAACATGTGTGGTTACTAGTGTTTCTGCTCTTTTAGCTAGTGTTTTGACAGAGATATCTTTAACTCTGGTAGTTTAAAAAAAAAGGAAAACAAAAATTACACACATCAAACGTCAGTCTCAGTCTTTGCTGATTAACTTTTTACTTGGAGACTCTTTCAACACTTATTCAGACCTACACTGAAGCTAAAGGTCAGCCTTAGGTAAAAGTCTAGGGTTTTCTCAGTTCTTTTATAAGCATGTGTCTTGCCATGGGCATGTGTATGGCTTTTGAAATTCCCTCGTATACATGGGTGCTTTTAAAGGTGTTAATTAATTCCCCCAAATAAACTATCTTCTTGGCTATGTCTCCCAGGACTTGAACAGTTTATTGTATGTCTCAGTAGCACTTTTGTTTTTTTGTTTTGGTCCCAGGCTGCAAGAAGTTGATCATTTGCCTTACAGTGTTCTTTGATGCCTGCCACTTTTCTTCCATGCATGAATTCTGAGATAGGTAAAACATTGACAAGCACTTCCTTCTGTCCTTTAGGCAGCCATCTAACAGGTTAGAACTGAGATACTCAGTAATTTGTTAATAAGTTCTGCTTTGCCTCCTCCAGAGCCAGGATCCAGAGACACCCAATAGGAATGTGGGATGATATCCTTCAGGCTGCCACTGACCCAGGGAGGGAGGAGGGCACAGACAAGTAACAAAAGCCACAAAGCTTTCTTCACATTTTGAAGTTACTTTTGTCTTGATTAACCATTCACTTAGCTTCAGTAAATCTTTGATTGATTTCCAGAATTTTGACAAAATTTGTTCTGACATTTCTGGTTGTTTTTGATATTTTTGTGGGGGATGGGAATTGGCAGCTTATTATTTTGCTATATTACTGAAATCATTCCCTCAGTAACTTCCTTTTGAAGTTTTCATTTCACTCCGTATTTTTTAAGAAACCAAAACATTCAATCTGTCCTAAAGTGAATTAATCTGCTCCACATCAAAATGCTGTGTTTCTTACTGCAACACAGAGTGTTGCTGGTGAATTTGGTGCTGGTCTATGGCTGTAAAAAGATCTATCATCTCAAGCTGCCATGACACTTCTAAGGAGGATGAGCCTATTCATTAAGTGCTAGGATCTTCCAAAGAAACCATGTATATTGCTGCCAATGTTATGATTTTCATTGCATAGTTGTTACATTTTCACCTCAGCATCACGTTTATAGACGTTTAGTCCTTACCTCATGAATTCAGAACCACTGTTATTCTATTTGGAGCCCTGGTGGTGCAGTGGTTAAGAGCTCTGCTGCTAACCAAAAGGTTGGCAGTTCAAATCTAACAGGCGGTCCTTAGAAGCCCTATAGGGAAGTTCTACTCTTTCCTATAGGGCTACTATGAGTCAGAATCAACTTGATGGCAACAAGTTTGGTTTTTGAGTTTTGGTTATTATTCTATTTAATGGAATTAACAACTACAGGGTTTGTGTGGGCAGAGAAAGAAAAGATGTGGTGTAGGGAGAGAATGAATCAAAGTAAAAATGAAAGGTGGGAGGTTTGGGACTTCAATGCTTCCATTATAAACTAGAATTATCAGAAGTTATAATTAGAATATAAGAATTATATATCTAATAGATATAATGTTTGTGTATTACTTGTAATATATTATATATAATATGAAGTAATATATAACTGTATATGTTAGACTTTTTAATGTATATATATTAGAATATATGCTAGAATTATGTAATTATAATATATTCACATATAAAATGCATTGTTTATAAAGGACTTTCTATTACATATGGTTCCTTAACTTTCATAATTAAAGGATCCCACTTGAAAGGTTTAAGGTGAGTTCAGGAATGCTTAGTAAATTTGATGAGTCCATAGTAAAAGATACTTAGACGATACAGTACATTGAGTTATTGAGCAAAATGATTTACTAATGTTGATATCCATGTCCTTTCCATGTAACTTTGCAACTCTGCCCCTCTCTGTAGTACACTGTCCTGCCCTTTGCCTTTGGGCTAGATCATTTGGTGTCCTTGGGCCAATGGATGTTATCAGACTTCATGCAAATAGAGTCTTGAAATGGACTTGCATAATTGGATACTCCTTTTTTAGTTCTAACATTGTCATTAAAATATTTTGTTAACCCATTATTAGTGATTATAACACAGCCTAATGTTACAGAACAACTAGATATAAGAGAGTGGGCCATTGTTATTATCCTTCTTCAGTCAAAGACAAACCACAAAGGACAAGTGATTTTAAAGCTGCCTGGACTCATGTTTATATGAAATATTGAAACAAAATGAAAAAACAACAAATTATGAAGTTTCTTATGTAATGTGTTATGAAGTATACTTCCCAAAATATCTCATCTGAATCAAATTAATCTTCTAAATCTTATTTCTACATTGACAGGAAATAGAGGGAATTAAGAATTAAAAAGAAATCATCAGCTAAACCCAGAATGTAAGACATTCTATAAGACAACTCTAGTGAGTCCACAAAAAGTCAAAGTCGTGAAATAAAAAATGTGGAACAACTTTAGAGTCTGAAAAGTCAAAAAATTATAATTCTTTAAAAAGGAGATTTAGTAATAATTTTATCACTGACAAATTTTGTTATTAGAAATATTATATAAGTATTTGCATATGGAATGATTACGTGTGATAACTCTTCAATTAGAGTGTCATGTTTAGCAATATACTGTTTTATTTGAACATTTATCAATGTCATTCACTAAAACTGGGAAGCTGATTTTGTACATAAATTCTTCAGAATTATCTCATTCCCCAAATTCCAAGTACAAAAGAGAGACATGTCATTTTTTCAACAAATTTCTGCCTTCAGACTATCTACACAAAAATTATGAATATTTTATCAGCTATGCTTTACCATGAAGCAAATGACCTAAATAAAATTACTCAAATACTTTCTTCAATAGTTGGTTTGGCCTGTAGGTGGTTTTAAATGTTCCTAGTGAAATTAATGAAGGCCTTTTTTTTAATGATAATAATTTTAACAGCTGCTTTTTTAACATATATAGACTTATCATATATTATAATAAATGAACATAATTCTGAAAGACAAACAGTTCTGCATTGGGTAATATTTGACCCCTTATAGATAGAGATACAATGATTTATGACATGATTAATACATAAACACACTCACATATTTGTCATTATAGTTTTCATTTCTTTATCTGGACTGCTAGAGTTATAAGTTAGCCAGGGATGCACAGCATTATTTCTAAAGGTTTAGCCATTTTCTCTACAAGCTGAAATTGGAGCAAATTTTGGTTTCCATCTTAAAATGTTTAGTGTTTATCTGTCTGTTGCAGACAAACAGATGAATGAATTTGAAATGTTGGTTGCCAGTGTTGATATTGACACTGATAATCAAAATCAATAAAATAAGTCTTCTACTATTGCTACATGATAAATTGATTATATGAAAAATCATCAAACATATTTTTCAAAAAAAATTACCAATTTGTGCTGAAGTGTAATGAGGATTAGAAAATGCATATATTGTGTTTCTACATTGATATGGCAAATGTCTGATTTTGTATTAAATGAATTACCAAATGACTTTGCTTTTTGACATTAGGATATTTTAGACTTCAAAGGCAAATGGGGCTTAAAGCAATATAATAACAAGTTTAGAAGTGTAAAGTGCAGCAGAGATTAAAAGTGAAAAAATCAACAGGCTGGGCTGTTATTATCTTCCAGAAGAGCTAATCAATCATAATATGACAACAGTAAAAAATGAAAATCACATGTGGTACAAATATAACCCAATTAAAAAACTTATTTTGATAAAAAATAGAATTACATTTCAAGATGACACATTATTTGACAAATTGATTCCTTGTTAGATTTATTATAGTTTGGAATGCCATGTTAGAAGACCATCATATTTCTGTATAATTTGCAGTTGTATTTAGCAATAAACACATAAAGATCACATATTTTAGAAGTTTGATCATTACTCACTGGAGGCATTTTGAACTACCTCTGCTTCGAAACTTTCATTATTTTATTGTCAGTTCAATATTAATAGAAACATTTTTCATTCATTCATGAATTTGTATTAGATAACAAACATAGGAAGACAATTACAACTATATGAATTATTTTTTCACAAATATGAGATAAATTCTGTATATTATAGTCGAATGTTCATGAATGAGTTATCATTTTGAGAATAATCTATCATCTTCTTTAGAGTGATTTGATTATTTATTAATGTACAATGAAATTTAGAAGATCAAAATATCTAGGAAATGACTCTCCCTGTGTTTGTTAATACAGTCTATTTTAACATCAAAAATTCATTTTCAAAAGTACCTAAGTGTTTGATTTTAAATAACTATTT
>NW_004444065.1:4474962-4494990 GCF_000243295.1 Trichechus manatus latirostris
CTCTGTATACCATATACATATAATTAATAATTTAGATTTAGTTTAAATATAAAATATATTTATTAAATTATATATAAATTTTAATTTAAATATAAAATTATAACTATCATAATATTAAATATAATTAATATTACAATAAATACAATATATTATATTACATATTTAATATACACATTTTCTTTATGTATCTATATACTGTGTACATGTATATATATACACGTAATGTTTATTGCTTAATGTTTGCTTTCACAACTACTCCCCCTTTTAAAAATATGTGTATCTCTGTCTCTTTCTCTCATCTAGACCTTTGCCTTGTACATGATAAACATTTAATTTAAGCATGTTTAATTAAATGCAGCTGAAAAAATTGCACAAGCACAAAATTATTGAATTAATAATCTGTAACTTTTATAGAATTATTAACACAAATTTTAGTTAAAATGAACAGTAAGTAAATTCAAATAGTTTATAATTTTTCTCAGATACAAGTTAATATATACATATATAATAGATAAATAGACAGGTAGATAGATTAGATAGATAAATGATAGAGAGATAGAACAATAAAATTTATGCAAATAAGAGAGCAGACAATTCTAGTAGTGCTCTTAACTCGTTTTTTAGGTACACATACATAGGAAAGAGTTTGAGTTTTTATATTCATTAATTCAAATAATCAAATATTATCCAAGTAAGTTTTAATGAGTTAAACATCTTTTAATTATCTAAGCTTTCAGAGAAGACAATGAATACCTTTCTAACAGCATAAAATTTTGATTTATAATTTAATCATTATTTATATTTTATATTTTTTGAAGAATAGAGTTAGCTAAGATTAGACACAATTATTTTATACCTTTATCCAGTATTATAATAACTGATAATATTGACTTTATTTGTAAAAAAAAAATTCTAAAAGGCATATTGGAAAAAAATAAATGAATATCATATAAATGCAGAAATGTTTCAAGGCCAAAAAGATAAGATTGGACCTAACATTATAATTTCATGCCATGTCATTTGAATGTATAATTTCATATGTGTACGCTAAATACATCACAACCAATAGGATATATGGCATGATCAAAACTAGCCAGGAGTGTGAAACAAAAAATGGTGATAAAAGTCTTTGATAAATGAATACAAAGCAATAACAGTCATTTATTTTGAAATTTATAAATGTCAATAGTGGATTAATGAAAAGGACTTCTACAGACTGATAGAAACTAAAAATTAATAATTAAACAACACAAAAAAATGGGCACAAGGCTGGAACATACACATCACAAGGAAGATACAAGAATAGCCAGTAAATACACTAAAAAAAAGATTAATATTGTTAGTTATTAGAGGAATGAGATACCAACTGGAAAACACTAGAATGGCTAAAATATAAAAATTTAACTAGGAGCAAAACTTTTAATAATGGCAGCATGAGAAGTTGTGATAATTTCTTCTGCAGTTAGTCATTGTAAAAATTGGACAACAATATTACAAACAACTGTTTGAAGCCACTGGAAAACAACCGGCGGTAGGAAAATTAAGAAGAGTTTTTTGTTTGTTTGTTTTTCTTGAAAGACTATTATTAACTTATATAAGAACTGTAAATTTCTGTATTTCTTTGCCTGAGAGAATTGAACACCCCTTCCAACCCAAGGGAAGGAAAAAGCAGCCATAGTCTCAAAAAGGAACATGATAGGTTTAAAGGAATACTTTTGGAAGTGAAAGAGGAATAGAAGGCTACGATTCAAAATCTGAACATAAATTCTACCCAAATACATGAGTGAGCCTTAAAGTATACACTCTTGAGGATTACCCCAGGTATCATTGTGAAAAAAAGAGAGGAGAAAATGCAAGCTCATTTTCCTTTGAAGAACTAACAGTTTCAGATGAGATTTGTGAGTTTGATGCACCTTTGACTCAAAATATCCTCCAAGCCACACGGAGTCAGGATGGCATATGCAGAAGTCTTTCTTGCTTCAGGTGTAAGAGGATAGAACACTGGGCTGGAAAAGGAAATAAAAATTTATGGATCAATCCCAGAAGCAAGAAAATCACAGAGCTGTGAAGCCCCTAAAACTGATTATGAACTCTTTGCAAGGTCGCAACTGATCTTTAAACTATACGGTTGCAGTTAAAAACCTAGTGGCCCATGCTAAAATATCAGAAGTTAGAAACCAAAATATAAGCAAAGAACATCAGCTGCTATTTACCAACAATAAGAATGATTTCAAAGTTTGAATCCAGGAAAATAAAAGCCTACTAAGACAAACACAACAATAACAGAAGTGAAATAATTATTAACAGAAGGGAGATGGTAGATTGTAGGTCACTACAAATATTAACTACGATGTTACCTTTTCAGTGAAAAATTACTATTAAAAATTCTAAGAAACCAGAATGTGTGATCCAGATGAACAGGGAAAAAAAATAACAGTTAATAAAACTAATTAAGGGAAGCTAAATCAGGTAGAATTTGTGTGAGATGGACTACCACTGAAAAGCAAAACCAAACCAAACCAACAAAAAAACAAAACAAAACAAAAACAACTGCAGAACAGAAGCTTAGAGTCCTGCAGAGGATTCACATTTTGCCTTTGGATGACAGCCAGTATATGTGAGGGCAAACTACTCAAGAATGGGGAAAGAACCATTGAAAGCAGTAGATGCAATAACTCTCAGAGCTCGCATGGGGTTGGGAACGATTTATTTCCACAGGAGGGAAAGGAAAAACCCCTAATTAAAAAAAATATCATTTTATCAGTATAGCTATTTTAGCTCAGATAAGTAGTTATCTAGCAAGAGTTTTTTTTTTTTTTTTTTTACTGCTTCAGAGGATATTTCCCTTCAGGGATATTTGACACTGTCTGGGGACATTCTTGCTGATCATAACTTGGAACACGTTGGCGGGTTTGAACTGCAGACTTTTTGTTTAGCAGCCGAACACTTTAACAACTGTGCTACCAGGGATCCTTTCAGAACTTGGAAGGGGAATTGATATCATGTACTGGGGTGAAGTCAGGGAGGCAGCTAGATAATCTACAATGCACAGGATACCCCCTATTCCTCTCCACACCAAAAACAGGAAAAAAAATCTGGTTCAAAATATCAAATGTGTCAAAATTTTGAAACTCTGGCCTGGGCTAAATATTGCTCTTGACTTACCACACACAAAAAAAGGCTTTACAAATGACTCCAATAAGACCAAACTGATTTCTAGCAATTTAATGGTGCCAAAACACAGCCTAACATTCCTTAAAAGAATACAACAAAATCCAGCAGTGAGTAAAGTAAAGAACAAATTCTAGAATCTAATTTAAAAAATTTCAGACACTGTAAAAGTGAGAAAATATTATTAATTTCAAGGAGGAAAATCAATGAATTGACATACCTGATGAAATATGGTGTGTGCTTTTCAATCAACTATTATAAATATGTTCCACATGTTCAGGACAATAGAGAAATATATCACCAAAAAGAGGAGATAAATGGAAGATATAAATTGAAAAAAAGTTAAGAATATGGGAAAAGTAACTCTAATATCAGGAATGAAAAAAGGCACTGGATAATATCAAGACATTTTAAAAGATAAGACTAGTTAACTGAGACACTAAGAGCAACAAAACAATAGAGTGGCATCTTTAAATTATGAAATAATAATTTAAAAACATCTGTCAAACTATAATAATAAACAAAAGCTTTTTCAGATGAACAATATCTGAGAGAATCCATGGCGAACAAATCTAAGCTTTTTTTTTAGTAATTCATCAAAAAAAGGATAGATACTCAATAAAAATGTGGATCTATAGAAAGAATGATTTGTAAATCCATGAGTGAATACAAGATATATCTTTTAATGTTTTTAATCTCTGTAAAACATAGTTAATTCTATCACTTTAAAAAAAAAAATATGTGTTCCAGAATGCGTAGAATCAAATGTATAAGAAAAACTGTACAGAAAAATATGAGGGAGAAATTGGAAGTATTCTGTTTTAAGGTTCTAAAACTACAGACTAAATAATATATTATTTGAAGAGAAATTGTGACAAGTTAAAAAGTATATAATTAATATTAAAATGACCACTATAAAAATTAAACAGGATAATAAAGTTAATAGGCATAATTTGAAGGTAAAAATAAATTAAAATTTTATCCAAAACATACAACGAAAAGAAGATCAGATAAAAAAGTCAGACTATCACCAATTTTTACTTACTGACAGATACAGAAGACTACTACAGACGATAGCAGGACATACATTATTTTGAAATGCAAACAATATCAGCAAAATAGAACATATGCTAGACAACTGTTTTAAAAAAGTCAATAAATTTCATAGGTTTTAAATCACAGTAAGGATATTATCTGTCCACAACAGACCAAGAATAAAAAGAACAAAAGGAAATCTGAAAAATCCTCAAATAATTTCAAATTAAACAGTACATTTCTAAATGGCCTGTATTGCAAAGTAAAAAAAAAAAAAAAAAAAAAAAAACCAGTACTTAGAAAATATCTATATGAGATACATCAATAATTTATCATTCCACCTCTAGAAATTAGAAAAAGAAGGGGAAAATAATCCCAAATCAAGCAGGACAGTAATAATAAAGATTGTTGTTGTTACTGTTGCTGTTAGGCGACATGAGGTCGGTTTGACTAATAGCAAACCTGTGTATAGCAGAAGGAAATACTGCCGGGTCCTGCACCAGCCTCACAATTGTTGCTATATTTGAGCCCATTGTTGCAGCCACTGTGTCAATCCATCTCGTTGAGAGTCTTCTTTTTCGATGACCCTCTACTTTACCAAGCATGATGTCCTTCTCCTGGGACTGATACCTCCTGATAAAATGTCCAAAGTTGCCATCCTCACTTCCAAGGAGCATTCTGGCTGGACTTCTTCCAAGACAGATCTGTTCGTTCTTTTGGCAGTCCATGGTATATTCAATATTCTTTGCCAATACCACAATTAAAAGGCATCATTTCTTCTTCTGTCTTTCTTATTGTCAGCTTTTGCATGCGTATGAGCCAATTGAAAATACCATGGCTTGAGTCAGGCGTGCCTTAGTCCTCAGGGTGACATCTGTGCTTTTCAACATTTTAAAGAGGTCTTTTGCAGCAGAGTAGCCCAATGCAATGTGTCTTTTGATTTCTTGACTGCTGCTTCAATGAGTGTTGATTGTTGATCCAAGTAAATGAAATCTTTGACAACCTCAATCTTTTCTCCGTTTATCATGATGTTCCTTACTGATCCAGTTGTGACAATTTTTGTTTTATTTCTGTTGAGGTGTAATCCATATTGAAGGTTATGGTCTTCGATTTTCATCAGTAAGTGCTTTAAGTCATCTTCCCTTTCAGCAAGTAAGGTTGTGTCATCTGCATAATGGAGGTTGTTAATGAGTCTTCCTCCAATCCTGATGCCACTTTCTTCTTCATATAGTCCATCTTCTTGGATTATTTGCTCAGCATAAAGATTGAATAAGTATGGTGAAAAGATATAACCCTGACACACACCTTTCTAGACTTTAAACTACGTAGTATCCCCTTACTTTGTTCAAATGACTGCCTCTTGACTTATGTACAGGTTCCTCATGAGCACGATTAAGTGTTCTGGAATTCCCATTCTTTGCAATGTTATCCATAATTTGGTATGATCCACACAGTTGAATGCTTTAGCATAGTCAATAAAACACAGGTAAACATCTTCCCGGTATTCTCTGCTTTCAGCCAGGATACATCTGACATCAGCAATGATATCCCTGGTTCCGCATCCTCTACTAAATCTGGTTTGAATTTCTGACAGTTTCCTATCGATATGCTCCTCCAGTTGCTTTTGAATGATCTTCAGCAAAATTTTGCTTACATGTGATATTAATGATATTGTTACATAATTTCCACATTAGGTTGGATCACATTTCTTGAGAATATATATAAATATGGATCTCTTCCAGTCGGTTGGTCAGGTAGCTGTCTTCCAAATTTCTTGGCATAGATGAGTGAGCACCTCCAGTGCTGCACCATTTGTTGAACATCTCAATTAGTTTTCCATCGATTCCCAGAGCCGTGTTTCTCGCCAATGCCTTCAGTGCAGCTTGTAATTCTTCCTTCAGTGCCATCTGTTCCTGATCATATGTTCCCTCCTGAAATGGTTGAACGTCGACCGGTTCTTTTTGGTATAGGTTTCTGTGTATTCCTTCCATCTTCTTTTGATCCTTCCTGCCTCATTTAATACTTTCCTGTAGAAATCTTCAGTATTGCAACTCGAGACTTGATTTTTTCCATCAGTTCTTTCAGCCTGAGAAATGCTGAGCGTGTTCTTTCCTTTTGGTTTTCTATCCCCAGTTCTTTGCACATGTCATCATAATACTTTAATACTTCACTTGGTCTTCTGGTGCTGCCCTTTGAAATCTTCTGTTCAGCTCTTTTACTTCACCATTTTTTCCTTTTGCTTTAGCTACTCAACTTTCAAGAGCAAGTTTCAAAGTCTCATCTGACATCCATTTAGGTCTTTTCTTCCTCTCCTGTCTTTTTAATGACCTCTTGGTCTCTTCATGTATGATGTCCTTGATTTCACTCCACAACTTGTCTGGTCTTCAGTCATTAGCATTAGACGTGACAAATCAATTCTTGAGATGGTCTCTAAATTCAGGTGGGATATACTGAAGGTCATACTTTGGCTCTTGTGGACTTGTTCTAATTTTCTTCAGCTTGAACTTAAAATCGCATATGAGTAATTGATGGTCTGATCCTCAGTCTGTCCCTGGCCTTGTTCTGATTGATGATATTGAGCTTTTCCATCGTCTCTTTCCACAGAAGTAGTCGATTTGATTCCTATGTTTTCCATATGGCATGGTCCATGTGTATAGTAACCGTTTATGTTGATGAAAAAAGGTATTTGCAATGAAGAAGTCATTAGTCTTTCAAAATTCAATCATAAGTGGAAATAAATGAAGTAGAAAAAAATTGATGAAATCAAGAGCTGGTTCTTTGAAAAGATCAATAAATTTGACAAAATTTTAGCTGGATGACTAAGAAAAATCTAATTACTAAAATGAATAATGAAGGAGAGCCCATAAAATACTGACCTTATATAAATTAAAAGATATTAAGGGAATATTGGAAACCCTGGGTGGTGTAAATGGTATTCTGCTCTCTGCTCACTGTAAGGTTTTTGTGTAGAGTCCACCCACAGCCTCTTGGAAGAAAGGCCTGTCAATCTACTTCCAAAAAATCAGCCATTGAAACACTATGGAGCACAATTCTACCATGACGCACAAGTGAATATTATGAGCAATGGTGTGTCAAAAATTAAAAAAAAACTTAGACAAAATGGGCAAATTCCTAGAAAGACACAAATTACCAAAACTGACTCAAGGAGAATAAAAAAATTTGAATATATTTTTAAAAAATAACTGAATTGAATTTGCAATTAAAAATTTTCCAACTCAAAAAAGCCCAGATTCAGATGGCTTCACTGGTGAATTCTACCAAAATATGCCAATTCCTAATAAGCACATGGAATCATTTTAAACATCATTGTTGTTGTTAGGTGCCATTCAGTTGGTTCTGACTCATAGCCACCCTGTGTCCGACAGAAAAAGCACTGCCCGGTCCTGTGCCATCCTTACAGTTGTTGCTGTGTTTGAGCCCATTGTTGCAGCCGCTGTGTCAATCCATCTTGTTGAGGGTCTTCCTCCTTTTCACTGCCTTTCTACCTTACCAAGTGATGTAATTCCCCAGAGACTGGTCCCTCCTGATAATATGTCCAAAGTCACCATCCTCACTTCCAAGGAGCATTCTGGCTGCATTTCTTCCAAGATAGACTTGTTCATTCTTCTGGCTCCCAAAATCCACTGCCATCTAGTCAATTCTAACTCATAGGGGTTCCATAAGGTTTCCAAGGCTGTAAATCTCAGAAGACTGCTACATCTTTCTCCAGCAGAGCCACAGATGGTTTCCATTTATCGACCTTTTTGGTTAGCAGCTGACTGCTTTAACCCCTGCCCCACCAGTACTCTTTGTTCTTCTGGCAGTCCATATTATATTCAATATTCTTCACCAACACCATAATCCAAAGACATTAATTCTTCTACGGTCTTCCTTATTCATTTCCCAGCTTTCCCATGCATATGAGGTGATTGAAAATACCATAGCTTGGGTCAGGCCCACCTTAGTCCTCCAAATGACATCTTCACTTTTCAACACTTTAAAAAAGGTGTCTTGCAGTAGATTTTCCCAAAGCAATATGGCCTTTGATTTCTTGACTGCTGCTTCTGTGGTCATTGATAGTGGATGCAAGTGTAGCAAAATCTTTGACAACTTCAACATTTGCTCCATTTATCATGACGTTGCTTATTGGCCAAGTTGTGAGGACTTGTTTTCTTTATGTTGAGGTGTATTGCATACTGAAGGCTGCAGATTTTGATCTCCATCAGTGCTTTAAGTCCTCTTCACTTTCAACAAGCAAGATCGTGTCATCTGCATATCCCAGTTTGTCAGTGAGCCTTCCTCCAATCCTGATGCTGTGCTCTTTTTCATGTAGTCCAGCTTCTCTATTTGCTTAGCATACAGACTAAGTAAGAATGGCAAAAGCATTCATCCCTGACACATATCTTTCCTGATTTTAAACCACACAATAGCCTTTTGTTATGTTCTAACGACTGCCTCTTTGTTTATGTACAGGTTCCTCATGAGCACAATTATGTGTTCTGGAGTTCCCATTCTTTGCATTGTTATCCATAATTTGTTATGATCCACATAGCCAAATGCCTTTGCATAGTCAATAAAACATAGGTACACATCTTTCTGGTATACTCTGCTTTCAGCCAAAATCCATCTGACATCAGCAATGATATCCCTTGTTCCATGTCCTCTTCTGAATCTTGCTTTAATTTCTGGCAGTTCCTTATAAATGTACTGCTGTGACCGTTTTTGAATTATCTTCAGCAAAATTTTACTTGACTGTGATATTAATGATGTCATTAATAAAATACAAATTAACACTATAATGATCAGATACAACTGTATACCTAATGCAATGTCTATGATAAAAAGGACAGGCAATAGCAAGTGTTATTTGTAAGTTTATGCTATTACTCATGTTAATACTATTACTTTTAATGTATTTTTTAAAAAAATAGAATATTTTAAAGGAAAACATTTTAAAATTTAATACATTTAATGGAATTTTTTCTACTTTTTGAATAAAAGGCCCTGGATTTTAATTTTTCCATGTTTCCTGAAAATTGTGTAGTCATTTCTGTATGTATGGCTAGGTTGACACTTCCCCAAGAAACTACTGAAACTATATAATATGCCTTGAAATTTATAATTCCAATTTTATTTATATAAATGAATTTCTAGTATCAGGCTGGATTAGGTTTTTAGCATTTTTGATTGTTAAATTATACTTAGGACTAGGTAAGAAAAAATTATAAATCCTGGGTCAATAAGAAATAAAAATCACAGTCCAGAGTTTCTGAAAGACTTAGGAGAATAGTGAGTCTAAATACTTTCCAAAATTTATGACTTGCATTTGGAATGACACTACTTGTAGAAAAACTAATGCATTTTTCTTTATTGACCACTTGTCTTTCACTAGAATGAAAGCTTCCTGAGGGCACATACTTTCCCTGTTTTATACATTGTTCTTTCGGTGATCCCCAAAACAATGTGAGATAAATAAGAAACTCTCAGTAAATACAATAAATAATGATACTTTTATCCTTAAAATTGTAAAGTTGCTTATGAGGTTAATTTATCACCAAGTTAAATATTCCAGAAGTTAATTTTGTGGAGTTATAAATCTTTTGAAAAACATGAGGCTGAAATCTCTGTGTTAATGAATAAAGATAACAGAGAAGAGGAAAGAATTTTTATCATAAATATGTCCTTTAAATTAGATGGCATACCATGAGCCTAAAATAATAATGATCTATAGAGCTATAAATGGACAGTGATAGTTCCCTAACCACTGCCCAAAAATGAAATGGAAAAGCTTTCTGAACACAAAGCTAAAGCCAATATTGGTATCCACAATATGAACATTTATTTCAATTATAAGTGCTTAGTGTGTAGTCATAAATCTATTAATCACACAGGAATTGAATTTCAGAACATCCAAAAGAGTGTAATGTAAGATTTGAACTTTAATGTATTTTTCTAAATGGATCTATCTTTCATATAGATTGAACTTAAGACCAATTTTCTGTGCTTAAAATATTAAGGGTTCTGTCTCCAGTTTAATAACCCTAATATCTTTAGCATCTTGCATCTACCTTATCCTTGGCCTCTACAACATCACAGAAACTGAAATAAGAAAAAATAATTATTCTCTTTTAAAGTACTTTATTACATCAGAGAACTCTTTTTCACGTACACGCTTATGCACAACATAATTCCCAAATTAAAATTATATAATGGTTAAGAAAAATAATAATACCACATTTTTATTACTTGCTATAAAATTTAACCTCAGAAAACATTTACATGTATTTTTTTAACTAAATAATTTATGAAATGTTAACAAAAGTCATAGGTCTTATTTGTTCATACCTCTCAAGTTGTTCATACTACACATGCCTTTCTTAATACATGGAAGAAATGAGTTTTGGTTACCTCTTTACTTCTGAACAGAGTAGTAAATAGCATCACCAACAAGTAGAAAATACTATGTACAACATAGATAATATCTAAAAATCAACTAATGGAAACATAAATTTATGTTCAGATGTAAAATTAACTGGAGTACAGGTTTGCAGATTCTTAGATGCACAGAAGAGAGTGCCAAAAAGACTATATGATACACTCTAACTCCAGGGGTAGGTAATTGCATGGACAGAAACATTATTTCAATATAACTGAGGTAAAGGAGTACATTATGATTATATTCTGTAAAACAATAAAACGGTATGTGTGGACGTGCATGATTTTATGAATGAAGAGACAGCAGCTTGTTCACATAGATACATGAAAACAAAGGGGAAATGACATGCTAGATAATTTGAAGAAGAAACTGATGAAAGAGGCAAACAGAAAAGTATGGCACAAAAAAGCACAGCACATAAAATCTTATCCTGCTTATATATATGAGTACAAAGTGAAAAAAATTTAAAAATAATAGATACATAGAGGTTACATATACTGATGTCTGTGATTTATTATTAAGTAAAAAAAAAAAAAAGACCAGCAAGTCACAAAGAAATGCATACAAAGTGATTTAATATTCATAAAAAACATGGGGGAAAGCATTCCAAAACAAAAACATCTACAGCTAGGTGTATACATGTTGAAATGAGCAGGAAAAACATTGCAGCAGGGTAAATTTCAAGGTGTTAACATTACTTACCACAGAGATTGTGACTGGAAGGGAAAAGAGGAAAATTTCGTAGAACTGTAGAGATTACATCTTCCTTTTGAAACTTTTAGAACCTTTTTAATTCTGAAAATGTTTGTATTCTTTAGTTACTTTGAAATTAATAGACTTATATAAAATAAAGTTATGTGTGTATACATGTCAGAAAATATAGTTATGAAGTCTAAACTTGTTGCCATTGAATGTGGGAGAATATTAGCAATGTAGAGTATGTTTTTATATTGTAAGTATTTTCAGGACTTCTTTTTTTCAGTACTTGTTTGTTTTACTTTCAAAGATTAAACATTTCCTATACAAGAGTATTTAAGAGAAACAAAATACAAATAGCTATCGTATCTGTGGGCCTATCTGTGCTCTCACTCACCTAGCAATAGAAAGCATGGAAAGAAAAAAGTAAGCATAAATTCAAACAAATTGCCTTAATAATAAGAGATCCTAAAAGAATTCTTTCTGCCATCTCTGCCTCTGTCTCTATCTATCTCTACCCACCCCACCTTTACCATCCTTATTCCCCACAGTTGGCAGTTTTATCTAAGGCCTGAACTCAGAATAAGTGAACAAAAGGTATCTACCTTTTTCATTCCTTTTCCACCTTTTTTTAAATTCTTTAAAGCCTCTTTTACCTCATTATCCCTCATCTCTTTTAATTCTTTGTGTTTTTCTAGAGTCCTATTACTATAATCATTATTACCATTTATGGATAAGAGTCTATAATGCTCTCAGAAACCACACTT
This sequence comes from Trichechus manatus latirostris, assembly GCF_000243295.1. Classification (NCBI taxonomy): domain Eukaryota; kingdom Metazoa; phylum Chordata; class Mammalia; order Sirenia; family Trichechidae; genus Trichechus; species Trichechus manatus. The sequence continues at coordinate 4,487,068 of NW_004444065.1, forward strand.
TGGGGGCTTAACTCACCCAAAATCCAAAGGGCTTTTTCTTATGTCTCCTGATCATGTGTCTCCTTATCTGCCAATTTCTGTGTGTCCTTTGCCAATAGGTGGCTTTATCTTGCCACGTAAATAAGCCCCTTTATCTCAGGTAGCAATTATCTTCCCTGAGACGTGGTTAGATGGAGCTCTGCAACATCCAGGCACTAAGAGAAAATAAATAACATCCTGTTTATTAACTGCCACCCCAATCCCAGATACTTTTCTAAGATCATTGCAGAGCTTGCAGAGCCATAGTAAAATTGGATATACTTCCATAACTCTTCTAGCTCTAAATTATGATTTTAAAAAAAAGCTGTTGCGTCAATTCTGACTCATAGAGACCCTATTGGAGTAAAACTGCCCCATAGGATTTCCAAGACTGTAAATCTTTACAGAAGCAGACTACTGCATCTTTTTCCTGCAGAGCAGTTGGCTGATGAGTTGCAACTGCCTACCTTTTGGTTAGCTGCTGAGCACTTTAACCACTGCACCTCCAGTGATCCTTATAAATTATGATAATAAAAAAAAAAATCTGTTGTCATTGAGTCAATTCCGAGAGGAGAAAAATTCCTGAAAAAAAAAATTATTTTATTATTTTAATAGAAATCTACATAAGAAACAGAATTCCAGGAGGCAGAGCCAAGATGGTAGAATAGACAGATACTTCCTATTGTCCCTCTTACAACAAAGACCTGAAAAAACCAGTGAATACATTACATATGATAGTCTAGGGGCCCTGATCATCAAAGACAAAGTTGAAGAGTTGTATTCAGTAGCAGGGGGACGGAGAGACAATTCAAAAGCAGCAAAGAAATACCAGTCATGAGGTTGCCAACAACCTGTTGGCTGGGTCAGCTGGCATATGTGGGATGAGGTGAGCAATAGTGTTTGGGATGCACCTCATCACGACAGGCGAGGTCGGGCAGTGGCGAGTCTGCAGAAGCCTCTGGAGCTGGGTGGAAGTGGTGCTGGACCTGCAAAAATTAAGTGCAAGTGTCTAACCTACCACACAAGGACAAAATAACCCCTCCCCCCGGGAATTTCACAGCGGAGAAGTGCCTCTTTCCCCTCACCCACATCCCGCCCAACTCTGCTCCAACACCACTCCTGCAGTATTCAACAACTGCCACACCCCTAAGCTGGGAACTCAGGGCAGGTCTGGAGACCCTGCTGCTTTGCCTAGGCACTGGCATAAGGGGTCCACAGACTTGCAGTGCCCTTCAGCCTTGCATAGACTTGTGTGGACTGAGTCAACATTTCATGCCCTCATTAGCATAAAACAGGGTATAGGCCTGCAGCTTAACATCAACTACAACAGCCAAGGGGGAGTTGCAAATGTGTGACATTTGATACCACCCTACCCATTAAGCAGGGACCTCACTCACTCACATCAGGGGCCTGAGGGCTGGCGGTATCACCCATTCCACCTAATCAACCATGACAAGGATCTGAGAATAAGTGGTGCCTCACAGTCCCTCCAGCCAACAGCATTGGGTGTCCAAGGAGCAGTTGCAATACCCACCCCTCTACACACCCTAGGGGACAGTGACATGTCCTTCACCCAGGCACCCAGGGCAGCTATCAGCCCCTGTCCAGCTTGGCACATAGTCTCCTACTGCAGCCAGATACTTGTGCCTGCTCTGAACACCACTACCCAGCCCTGCCTGTCTAGGACTGTAGGTGAGAATCTGCACCACACACTTGATGATCAACTACCTGGACACCTGTGACACTCACACAAGAAAAGTGAACAAACTCCTGGACTCACGCTTGTAGTAGCTGTTCTAACCACCTGAGACAGGATGTGAGAGCTTCAAAGACATCAATAACCAAAGCAGCACATACTACCAGCCTACTTGGGCATATCAAAATAAAACAATATAAAAAGCAAGGTCGCAGTAAACAAACATACAATAAAAAAGTTATTATATTTAACTTATTGATGGCTCGGAGACAACAGTCAATATCAAGTTACATAAAGAAGCAGGTCAAGATTTCTCCAGCAAGCGACTAAAATAAAGAACCAGGAAAACTTCCAGAGGAAGATAAGGTCATGGAATTACCTGAGATAGAAGTCAAAAGATTAATATACAGAGCTCTTCAAGATATCAGGAAGGAGATCATGCATAACTCAGACCAAGGCAAGGAACACACAAAGCAATAGAGGAATTCAGGAAAACAATACAAGAATAGAATGACACATTTAACAAGCTGCTGGAAACAATAGAGAGACAGCAACTAGAAATCCAAAAAATTAACAATAAAATTGAGATAACTCAATAGAAGGTCATAAGAGCAGAACTGAGGCAATGGAAGTCAGAATCAGTGAGACTGAAGATAAATCCCTTGATACCAATTTATATGAGGGAAAATCAGAAAAAAGAATTTAAAAATAAAATGAAGAAAGCCTAAGAATTTTGTAGGACACTATCAAGAGGAAAAACCTAAGAGTGATTGGAGTACCAGAACGGGGGGGGTAACAGAAAATACAGAAAGAATTGTTGAAGATTTGATAGCAGAAAACATCCCTGATATCATGAAAGACAAGATGATCTCTATCTAAGAAGATCAATGAACCCCACACAGGGTAGATCCCAAAAGAAAGTAACCAAGGCATATTATAATCAAACTTGCCAAAACCAAAAACAACGACAGAATCTTGAGAGCAGCTATGGATAAACAAAAACCACTTACAAGGGAGAACTAATAAGACTAAGCTCTGACTACTCAGCAGAAACCATGCAGGCAAGAGGGCAGTGATATGATATATATAAAGCCATGAAGGAAAAAAAAAATCGCCAGCCAAGGATTACATATTCAACAAAACTGTCTCTCAAATATGATGGGGAAATTAGGGCATTTCCAGATAAGAAGAAGTTAAGGGAATTTGCAAAACCAAACTAAAATTACTAGAAATATTAAAGGGAGTTCTCCGATTAGAGAATCAAAAATATCAGACAACATCCCAAGACTAGAACATAGGACAAAACAACCAGATACCAACCCAGACTGGGTAGTCGCCAAAACAAGTCAAACATAAAAGACTGAAAATAGGGAATCAGAGATGTCAATATGTAAACGATGACAACAACAAAACAGAAAAGAGACAATAAATATTGTAGTCATTGAACTTCCATATGGAGAGTTTGATGGTTAAGAGTGTGTGTCAACTTGGCTGGGCCATGATTCTCAGTGTTTATATGTGATCACACCCATGACTGAATATGCTGTGCGTAGCCAATCAGTGGAAAGGGAGTTTCTTTGGGGAGGTGGCCTGTATCTGAATATAAGCAGACATTCTGGCTTTTTGCTCACTCTGGATCCTGTGGCTGCCTCTTGTCGTCTCTCCTCTGGTTCTTGGGACTTGAGCTGTCAGCTTATCTGCTGAACTTGGGATTTGTCGATCTTCATAGCCTGTGAGCGGAGCCCTGATCTCTGACCTGCTGATCTTGGGTTTGCCAGCCATTGCAGCTTTGTGAATCAGGAGAAAATTTGTGTTCTTGCCTGCCAATCTTTGAATTTGTGGACCTTCACAGCCTGTGAGCAGAAGCCCTACTCTCTGATCTGCCAATCTTGGGCTTGCCAGCATCTGCAGCTGAGTGAATTGGGAGAGGCCTCTACCCTGATCCACAGACTTGGGACGTTCTAGACTCTACAATCGCGTGAGCTGTTTCCCTGATATAAATCTATCTATCTATCTATATATATTTATATGCTTTACTGGTTTTTGCCTCTCTAGAGAACCCAGCCTAAGACAGAGAGGAAGTTAAGGTGATACCAAGAAATAAAAGATTGGTTTAAACTTAGAAAAATAAAGGTAAGTTTTGAGGTAACCACAAAGGAAGCTAACGAATCTACCCATGAAAATAAAAAAAGAAGAAAAACATAAAGACTCAGCAAACACAAAATCAACAATAATGAAAAAGATGAAAAGAAAATACATAAAAATGACTCAGCACAGAAAATTAAGTGGAACAAAGAAACTGTCAACATCACAAACAAAAATAAAAAATAAAAATGAAAACAGTAAACTCATACTTATCAATAATTACACTGAATGTAGATGAACTAAATACAATAATAAAGAGACAAGATGGGCATAATGGTTAAAAAAGCACGATCCGTCTATATGCTGCCTACAAGAGACACACGTTAGACTCAAAGACACAAACAAACTAAACCTCAAAGGATGGAAAAAAATACATCAAGCAAACAACAACCAAAAGAGAACAGGAGAGATAATATTAATCTCTGACAAAGTAGACTTTAAAGGGAAATCTACCACAAAGAATAAGGAAGGACACTATAATGATTAAAGGCTCAATACACCAGACATAACCCTAAGAAATATATACGCACCCAACAACAGTCTCCAAAATACATAAAACAAACTCTAACAGCATTGAAAAGAGAAATAGTTCCACAATAATAGTAGGAGACTTCAAAACACCACTTTTGGTGAAGGAACATCTAGGAAGAAACTCAATAATGACAAGGAAGATCTAAATGCCAAAATCAATCAACTTGACCTCATAGACATATAAAGAACACTCCATTCGACAGTGGCCAAGTATACTTTCTTTTCCAACGCACATGGAACATTCTCCAGAATAGACCACATATTAGGCCATAAGTCAAGTCATAACAAAATGGTGTATCTTTGGCTATGTATATTTTCACTAAAAAAAAAAGGTCGAGAAGGGAGAGGATTGACATGTCATGGGGTTGTTAACCAATGTTATAAAACAATGTGTACCGACTGTTTAATCAGAAACTATTTGTTCTGTAAACCTTCACCTACAGTGCAATAAAAAAAGGAAAAAAAAAAAAGTGAACTCTCAGATATGGATCAAATTTGTAAGTGAAAAACCCTGAAATAAAAATTGGACATCAGCATGCTTTATGAAAAGGCTGAAAAATTCTTGATACTGAGGCTTCTATTCTAGATGTGTACTTCTTAATACTGCTGTATTTTTTTAACTGAACACTCGTTAACTTAAAAAGACAAAACAAATAGACACACACAAACTATAAGTATGTACTTCTAATACATGTTAATTTGATTGCTTTCAAATCAGCATGTTTCATAAAAATATTATTATATGTTAATACTAAGTATAATGTGCATTTATAGCAAAGATAACAGTAATAAAAGATCATAGAAGAATAATGGAAGAAAATTCGTATTTCAAAAGATTCCTAAGAAATATAGAATTTTGGAGGGAAAACGATTATTAAATATAAGTAAATAATCATTGTTTTTACCTTGCAATTATACTAACGAGTACAAATTCTGAGTAGGAAAATGTTCAACTCTGCCCAAAATAAGTAGGAAAACATTCAAATTAGAAATGGTGAATGAAATTTGTTCTTAACCTCACAACACATAATCATACATGTAGAAAATTCAAAGAAGATGATTAAAAAGTGCTAGAACTAAAATGCAAATTTACAAACTTTATGTAAAAAGAGAAGGCATACAGTAAATTGTGTTTGCAATTTCTATCAATGAAATTGGAACATAAAATTTAAAAGATCTATTTTACAATACCATCAGAAAATGAAATAATTAGTGGTAAATTTTAAAAAATAGGCAGAAAATTTTTATTTTAAAGACTAAAAATCATGCTTAGGAGTAATAAAGCAGGGATATGGTATGTTCAAGTTTGGAAGAATAAATAAGATAAATTATATTTGTGGTTGCTACAGCACATATTGAGTTTGTATTTAAAATATCTTGTTTTAGGCTGGGTTCTCTAGAGAAGCAAAACCAGTAAAGCGTATAAATATATATAGAGAGAGATTTATATCCAGGAAATAGCTCATCCAATTGTAGAGGCTAAAACGTCCCAAGTCCACAGATCAGGGTAGAGGCCTCTCCCAGTTCACGTAGCCGCAGAAGCTGGTGAACCCAAGGTCGGCAGGTTGGAGAGGGGCTCCCGCTCACAGGTTGTGAAGGTCAGTGAATTCCAAGATCAGCAGACAAGACAATCAGGTTTCTCCTGATTCACGTAGCTGCGGGGGCTGGCGAACCCAAGGTCAGCAGATTGGGGAACCAGACTCTTGCTTGCAGGCTGAGAAGTTCGACGAATTCTGAGATCAACAGGTAAGCAGGCAGAAGGTAACCAGAGGAAGTCAGAGAAATGAAACTGAGAAGGCGGTGAGCTGCCACAGGCCCCGCCTCTGCCAGTACCACTCAGCAGATTCCATCATGGGGGTATTCACATTATACAACTACTAAAACACTGAGGATAATGGTCTAGCCAAGTTGACATACTATCTTAACCATCACATATCTCATTAAGATTATATTGTTTTACATTAAAATGAGAAGTTGTTATATGTGAAGAAAGGCATTGAATCAAACCAACAATGCATATACTGGATATTATGTGAAGTAGTTATATGGCCTTGAATGAATAATTACATAGCTCTTTTTAAACCAGCAACCAAATGTCTTAGGGCATCTACGAAAGGAATTAACCTACACACTATTGATGGTGTGTTATCTTTAGTTACCTCTTGTCAGTAGATAAAGATTTGCCTCACTTATCTTTTTATCCATAGCATATTGTACTGTACTATGCATGTGCCCTGTATTACTCAGACCTCTATTTACATAATCTCTGAATTTTTAGTGTTACAAAGAGTGCCCCAGTAAATATTTCATACATATACATCTTGCTGCATAGGAGGGAGACCATGCCCAGGTTAAATTCTAAGAGTGACTTTTTCAATTAAATAATGTGTTCATTGTAATCTCTGATTGATATATCTCAAATGGCCTTCAAAAAAGTTTGCAACATCAAGTTTATTTTCTCTATGGTTTTCTTTTTTCTTTTTATTTTTTGGTGTACGTGTGTATTTCTTGCTCATATCATTTGCCCATTTTGTATGCAGTTGTTTGTTTTCCTTTTGATTTAAGTTAATTAAATATGTAATTGTTTATAGCTGTTAGCTTTATTCATTTCTTACTACAACCATATGATTCTAATTTTCTTTTAGTAATTAAAACTTTTTTTCAACACTTTGCTATTTTCTTTCTTGGAATTTGCTTTTTTGCAGGGGGTATTGTGGAAGTGAATATAAATTTCTGAGAATTTATGTGTAACCTTTATGAATTAAATACATTTTAGCCTTTTTTAAACTTCTTTGGTGTTAAGAAGGAGAAAAGATATGATGAATCTTAACAATCTTTTATGTTATTTTCAGGAAGATAAAAACAATCAGAAAATGAGGAAAACTTTACATTTAAGAACACTATGGTCGTAATATAGCATTTGGATGCTAAACAAAAGTATGGCAGTTAAATTCCACTAGCTAATCTTTGTTAACCCTATGGGGTAATTTTACTCAGTCCTATAGGGTAGCTATGAGTCAGAACTGAATCAGCAGCAATGGGTTTGGTTCCGTTTAATCATAAAGTACACACGATTTTTTTCTTTGATGACGCATGAGAAGAATTTCTAATTAATTATTCAACTAAAGGTGATTTTTTTAAATTTATTTTATTGTATTTCAGGTGAAGGCTTACAGAACAAATAGTTTCTCATGAAACAGAAGTACATGTGTTGCTTTACGACATTCATTAACAACCCCACAACATATCAACCCTCTAACTTCTCAACATTTTTTTTCTTTTTCTTTTTTGGTGAAACTGCACATAGCCGAAGATACACCATTTCAAAAATTTCTACGTGCACAATTCAGTGACATTGACTACCCTCTTCCAATTGTGCTGTTATTCTCACTTAAGATGAAGGCTTACAGAACAAAACAGTTCCTCATTTAACAGTTACTACAAATGTTCCCCTATGACAAAGGTTAACAATCTCACAACACATCAACAATATCCTTACTCAACCTTGGGTTCCCTATCACCAGCTTCCTTGT
>NW_004444065.1:4505210-4507920 GCF_000243295.1 Trichechus manatus latirostris
TTTTTTTTTTTTTTAGTGAAAATATACATAGCCAAAGATACACCATTTCAAAAATTTCTACATGCACAATTCAGTGACATTGATTACCTTCTTCCAATAGTGCTGGTATTCTTAATTTAGATGAAGAGTTACAGAACAAAATAGTTTCTCATTAAATAATACACATGTTGCCCTATGACAAAGGTTAACAACCTCTACACATCAACACTGTCCTTACTCAACCTTGGGTTCCCTATCACCAGCTTTCCTGTCCCCTTCTGCCTTCTAGCCCTTGTCCCTGTACTGCCATGGATCATTAGTCCTGTTTTGTTTTCTGGGGCTGTCCAATCTCCAGCTGAATGGTGAACCTCAAAAGTGACTTCACCACAGAGCTAAAAGGCTGTCCGGAGACCATACTCCTGGGCTTTCCCTGGTCTCTCTCAGGCCAGTAGATTTGTTCTTTTTTGTGTGTGTTAGAATTTTGTTCTACATCCTTCTCCAGCTCTGTCCAGAACCCTTTGTTGTGATCCCAGTCAGAGCAGTCAGTGGTGGTAGCTGGGCACCATCTAGCTTTACTGGACTCAGTCTGGAGGACGCCTTGGTAGCTGTGGTCCATTAGTCCTTTGGACTAATCTTTTCCTTGTATTCTCTTCTCTTCATTCTCCCCTGTTCCTGAAGGGATGAGACCAGTGGAGTATCTTAGATGTTTGCTCAAAGGCTTTTAAGACCCCAGACGCTACTCACCAAGGTTGAATCTAGAACATTGTCCTTATAAAGTGTGTTATGCCAATTGCGCTAGATGTTCCCCGAGACCATGGTCCCCACAGCCCTCTGCCCAGCAGTTCAGTCTGTCAGGGAGTTTGGATGTGTCTATGGGGCTTCCATGACCTTTCCTTGTACAAGTTGTGCTGGATTGCCCTGTACTGTGTAGTTTCTCACCCTTCACTCAAGATATCACTTATCTATTGCCTATTTAGTATCCCCCCCCCATCCCTCCCAGCCCTGGTAGCCAACAAAGATTGTTACTTTTTTTGTGTACACTTTTTCACGGGTTTTTACAATACAGAACTCACACAATATTTGTCCTTTTGTGATTGACCTATTTCACTCAGCATTATACCCTCCAGTTTCATCCAGGTTATGAGATGCTTCACAGATTCATTGTTGTTTTTTCTCATTACATAGTACTCCATTGTGTCTATGTACCATAGTTCGTTTATCCATTCATCTGTTGATGGGCATCTAGGTTTCTTCCATCATTTTGCTATTATGAACAATGCTGCCATGAACATAGGTGTGCATATGTCTATTCAAGTGACGACTCTTATTTCCCTAGAATATATTCCTAGGAGTGGGATTGCTTGATCGTATAGTATTACTGTTTCTAGCTTTCTAAGGAAGCACCATATCATTTTCCAAAATGGTTGTATCATTTTACATTCCCACCAGCAGTACATAAGAGTTTCGAACTCCCCGCAGCACCTCCAACATTTGTTATTTCCAGTGTTTTTGATTCGTGCCAGTAATGCTGAGGTGAGATGGTATCTCAAAGTGGTTTTAATTCGCATTCCTCTAATGGCTAGTGATCGTGAGCATTTCCTTATCTGACTGTTGTCCACTTAAATGTCTTCTTTAGTGAAGTGTCTGATCATTTCTTTTGCCAATTTTTTGATAGGATTATTTGTCTTTTTATGTAGAGGTGTTGAATTTTCTTGGAGATTATGGAGATCAGACCTTTGTCTGACTTATACTGTCCAAAATTTTTTTCCCAGTCTGTAGGTTCTCTTTTTACTCTTTTGGTGAAGCCTTTTGAAGAGCATAGGGGTTTGATTTTTATAAGATCTGAGTTATCTAACTTACCTTCCGGGGTTTGTGTGTTGATGGTAATGGTTTGTATCCTGTTAATGCCGTGTATTTTGGCCTGTAGCATTGGTCCTATTTTTTCTTCCATGAGCTTTATAGTTTTTGGCTTTATATTTCAGTCTTTGATCCATTTTGAATTTGTCTTTCTATATAGCGTGAGGTATGGGTCCTGTTTTTTTTGCAGATGGATATCCAGTATTGACAGCACCATTTGTTAAAAAGACTGTCTTTTCCCCATTTGATGGAATTTGGACCCTTATCAAAGATCATGTGACTGTAGGTGGATGGCTTTACATCTGTTGTTCTCAATTGTGTTCCATTGGTCAATGTATCTGTCGTTGTTCCAGTACAAGGCTGTTTTGAATACCGTACCTGTATATTAGGTTCTGACGTCGGTTAGTGTGAGTCCTCCAACTTGATTCTTCTTCAGTAGTGCTTTACTTATTCCGGGCTTCTTCCCTTTCCATATAAATTTAGTGATTAGTTTTTCCATCTCTTTGAAGAATGTTGTTGGTATTTGGGTTGGGATTGCATGTATTTGTAAATTGCTTTGGGTAGAATTGTGATTTTCACAATATTGAGTCTATCTATCCATGAGCATGGTATGTTTTTCCATTTATGTAGATCCCTTCGGGGTTTCTTGTAGTAGTATTCTGTAGTTTTCTTTCTATAAGTCTTTTACATCTCTGGTTAGATTTATTCCTAAGTATTATATTTTTTTAGGGGATATTATAAATGGTATTATTTTCTGGATTTCCTTTTCATCGCTCTCTTTATTGGTGTATAGCAATCCAAGTGATTTTTTATGTTTATCTTGTATCCTGCTACTCTGTTGAATCTTTCTATTAGTTCCAGTAGATTTCTCATG
>NW_004444065.1:4508254-4575924 GCF_000243295.1 Trichechus manatus latirostris
GGTGTTGGAATTTGTCGAATGCCTTTTGTGTGTCAGTTGGGATGATCATGTGATTATTTTCTTTCCTTTTATTTATGTGGTGGATTACGTTGATTGATTTTCTAATGTTGAACCATCCTTGCGTATCTGGTATGAATCCTACTTGGTTGTGGTGTGTTATTTTTTTTATATGATGCTCAATCTTATTGGCTAGAATTTGGATGAGAATGTTTGCATCTATATTCATGAGAGATATTGGTCTGTAAGTTTCTTTTTTTTGTGGTGTCTTTACCTTGTTTTGGTATCAGCGTTATGCTGGCATCATAGAACGAATTTGGAAGTGTTGCTTCCTTTTCTATGCTCTGAAATATCTTGGGCAGTACTGGTAGAAGCTCTTTTGTGAATGTTTTGTAGAATTCTCCAGTGAACACATCGGGGCCAGGAGTTTCTTTTGGGGGGAGTTTTTTTTTTTTTTTTATTACCTTTTCTATCTCTGCTCTTGTTATGGGTCTGTTCAGATTTTCAACATCACTTTGTTGTAGTTTGGGTAGGTAGTGTATTTCTAGAAATTTATCCATTTCCTCTAGGTTTTCAGATTAGTTGGAGTATAGTGTTTCTTAATATTCTGTTATGGTCCTTTTTATTTTGGTTTGGTCTGTTGTAATGCCGCCCATTTAATTTTTTATTTGGGTTATTTGCGTCATCTCCTGTTTTTCTTTTGTTGGTCTGGCCGGTGGTTTGTTGATTTTGTTGATCCGTTCAAAGAACCAAGTTTTGGTTTTGTTGATTCTTTCTATTGTTCTCCTATTCTCTATTTCATTTACTTCTGCTGTGATCTCTACTATTTCGTTTCTTCTGGTGGCTGTGGGCTTTCTTTTTTTTTTTGCTGTTCTCTTTCTATTTGTTTGAGGTGTGTAGTTAATGTTTTGATTTTGTCCCTTTCTTCTTTTTTGATGTGTGCATTTATTGCTATAAATTGTCCTATGAGGACTGCCTTTACTGTGTTCCAAAGGGTTTGGTATGCTGTGTTTTCTTTCTCATTTGATTCTAGGAATTTTTTCATTCCATCCCTTATTTCTTCTATTACCCAGTGATGTGTAAGTAGGGTGTTATTCAGTTTCCATGTAATTGATTTTTTTCCTTGTTCCTTCTGTTATTAATTTCTACCTTGATGGCATTGTGGTCAGAGAAGATATCTCAAAGTTTTGGATCTTTTTGAGGATTGTTCTGTGGCCTTAGATGTGGTCTATTCTGGAGAACATTCCATATGCAGTGGAAAAGAATGTGTACTTTGTAGCTGTTGGATGGATTGTTCTATATATGTCTATGAGGTCAAGTTGGATGATTGTGCCCTTTAGCTCTTCTGTATCTTTGCTGAGTTTCTTCTTAGTTATTCTGTCCTTTACTGAGAGTGGTGTGTTGAACTCTCCTACTATTATTGTGGAACTGTCAATTTCTCTTTTCAGTGTTTTTAGAGTTTGTTTTATGTATTTTGGAGCCCTGTCATTGGGTGCATAGATGTATATTACGGTAATGTCTTCATGATGGATCGTCCCCTTAATCATTATATAGTGTCCTTCTTTGTCTTTTATGGGGATTTTGTTTTAAAGTCTGTTTTATCTGAGATTAGTATTGCCACTCCTGCTCTTTTTTGGTCGTTGTTAGCTTGATATATTCTTTTTTCCAACTTTTGACTATTAATAAATTCATGTCTTTGTTTCTAAGGTGTGTCTCTTGTAGACAGCATTTTGATGGATCCTGTTTTGTTATCCATACTGTTACTCTCCATCTCTTTATGGGTGCATTAAGTCCATTTACATTCAGTTTAATTATTGATAGATGTGAGTTTGTTGCTGTCATTTCATAGTGCTTTTTTTGTGGTGCTGACATTTTCTTTGTTCTTCTTACTCTCCTGAATTACTTTTGTTTTTGGGTTTTTTTGTTCGTTTCTTTTGTTTTTGTATGTTTTGCTTTGGCTAAGACTTTATGTTTTTCCTCTTTATTTTTATGAGTATGTTTGTTAACTTTCTTTGTGGTTACCATGAAATTTACCCTTATTTTCTAGTTTGAAGCAGTCTATTATTACTTGGTTTTGCCTTGCCTTCCTCTCCATTAAAAGGTTCTATACTGACACTGTTAATTCCCTCTTTTATTGCTGCAATGTTGTTGTCATTTACAGATTAACTGCTCCAATTTCCTTTTGTATTTCTTTTGGATTTGGATGTCCTTGAGAGTTCATTTCCTAGATTGGTATCTGGCTGGTAAGATCCTGCATCCTAGATTCAGCCTGTGAGCTGAACTTCTTTGTTCTCAGATTGAAGAACTCCCTTTAATATTTCTTGTAAATTTGTTTTTTTTACCTATTTCCTTAATTTCTGTTTACCTGGAAATGTCCTAATTTCACCGTCATATTGAAATGAGAGTTTTGCAGGATATATAATTCTTGGCTGGCCATTTTTTTTCTTTCAAGGTTTTATATATGTCATGTCATTGCCTTCTTGCCTCCATGGTTTCTGCCGAATAATCTGAGCTTAATTTTATTGTTTCTCTTCTGTATGTGACGTCTTGTTTTTCACGAGCTGCTCTCAGGATTCTTTGTTTGTCTTGGGTTTTGGTGAGCGTGATTATAATATGCCTTGGTGAATTTCTCTTGGGGTCTATCCTGTATAGGGTTCATTGAGCTTCTTGGACGGAGAGCTTTTCATCTTTCATGATATTGGGGAAGTTTTCTGTCAGCAGTTCTTCAATGATCTTCTTTGTGTTTTCTGTTTTTGCCCCCTGTTCTGGAAATCTGATCACTCGAAAAATTTTGATTATGATTGTATGCCACATAACCTTCAGTGTCCCTTCATTTTTCTTTTGTTTTCTTTTCTTTCTGAGTTTTCCTCAGAGTTGTATCCAAGTTTTTGTCTTCAGTTCCACTGATCCTGTCTTCCACCATTTCAAATCTGCTCCTCAGTCCTTCTATGACACTGTCCATTTCTGAAATACATGTTTATCTTTTGGATTTCTAATTGCTGTTTTTGTATTATTTCTAGTTGTGAATTTATTTTTGCAATTTGTTCCTGCATTATTTTCCTGAATTTTTGCATTTTTTTGCCCATATTTTCCATGAATTTTTCTATTTTTCCCTCATTTTTGTCTGCTTTTTGCTTCAACTCTTGGATAATTCTGAGTATTAGAGATTTGAATTCCCTATCAGGTAGTTCTAGTGCATTTTCTTCCACTGGAAAGTCTCCTGTGTTTTATTTTGGATGCCTACTGGAACCATTCTGTCCTGTTTTTGTAAATGTTTTGATATTGTCTGCTGTCTTCTGGACATTCAGTAGTTATTTTTCTCGTTTATTGATTGTAGATTTGTTTGTTTCATCCTTTTTTTTTTTTTAATTTGGCTATGTCTGAGCAGGTGGCTGTGTGTTCTTTGTTGTTTTCTCATCTGTGGGCACAATACTTTTCGCTTCCTTCTCCAATTGGCAGGGTTAGTCTGTCAGATATGGTACATCAGGGTAAGTCTACCTTAAGAGGAGTTGCTGGGATGCGTTGTTTGTGGCACTTACAACAGCTGCCAGGATGGGTTGTTAATCAGTTCAGGGAAGGTTCCTGTAGGTCGTGCCTGTGCTGTTTGGTGGTGTGATGTTAAGCACACAGTGCAGGTAGGCAGGAATGGGGGGGGGGACTGCTATGTGTGGAGCTAAGATGGATATGGGACAGAGGAGAGAGGAACAGAAGCCAAAAACACACAAACAAAAAAGAATTCTAGGGGATCTTGCTGTTGGAGTGGAGAGATAAGAGTCTATGAAACAGAGAAAAACAAAAAGGGGAAGAAGAAAAAAAAGAATGAATAAATAAAAATTAGAAAGAAAAAAGACCAGGAAAGGTCCCAGGAATCCCACCAGTGTGGCTACAAGATCTGGGGATGTTGTTTCCAGGTGTTGCAGTACAGCCTTGGTAGAAGGTGTAGATGTATTCAGCACCAATTATTCAGGGAACAGGAAGAGAAGGAAGGTATAGAGAGATGAGAAACTGAGTAATGAAGAAAGGCAAAAAGGGAAAAAGAAGGAAAAGAAAAGAAAACAAATTTAAAAAAAAAGAACAAGAAAACCCCCCCAAAACAAAAAAATAAAACACAAAAAGAGAAATGCCCTCAGCGATCGCTCTGCACATTTGCACAAGCTGAGGGGGTAGGTCCCAAGCTGTGTAGCGCTGACGAGCCAGAACGGCCTCCCAACTAGAGAAAAAGAAAAGAAAACAAACAATTCAAAACAAACAAACAAAAGCCCCGGGATCCCACCAGCGTGGCAACCGAGACCGGGAAGCAGTTCCACACTCGAACGGAGCCCGCAGCCTCTTAGGAAGAAGGAAAGATGGCACACAGAGCCAGGTATTTGAGTGAAAGGAGGGGTAGGTGATGAGTGGTAAGGAAGAAATCAAAAGAAGTGGAAAAATGCAACACCAGCAGCCAACAAATGGCACTCAGGGAGCCCGTCAGTGCGGGCGGGTGTTATCCAAGCAACTGGCGCTTCCCTGCCAAGAGACTGTGGCCGTGAGAAGCAAAGGAGGCGGAGTGGGGTTGAAGAAGTGTGGGGGGTGGGAAAGTTCATATCGCAAATTACCAGTTGTTCTGTCTCCTGCTGGAAACTCCGTGAAGCTGCTTTCTCATACTCCCATTTGCTGGTCTCTGATAGGAGTCCAAGATGTCAGATCCCCTCTGCGTTAGCTGATAGGGGACCCCTGCATGAACCTCTCCTCGCTCTCCATTCTCTGTCAGTTTTCTCAGTCCATTTGGTGCTTGGCTGTGTTCTTTATCTCTTCATTTGATGTTTTAGGGTTTCAGGATTGCTGTTTTCTCTGTTTGGCTTAGTTTTTCGGATCTTTGCTGTGGAGGGATGGCATGGTGCTTCTGCCTAGAGTGCCATTTTGCCAGAAGTCTTTTTTTTTTTAAATTGTGCTTAAGTGAATGTTTACAAAGAAAATAAGTTTTTCATTAAACAATTAATACACAAATTGTTTTGTGACATTGGTTGCCAACCCTGTGATGTGTCAACATTTTTCCCCTCTTCAGCCTGGTTTCCCTGTTTCCATTTTTACAGTTTTCCTTTCCCTTCCTGTTTTCTTGTCTTTGCTTTTGAGATGGTATGCCCATTTAGTCTCGTATACATGATTGAATTACGAAGCTCATTCCTCACGTGTGTTATTTTTTGCCCTATAAACCAGTTTAATCTTTGACTGAAGGATGAACCTTGGAAGTGACTTCAGTACTGAATTAAAAGTGTATTCATGGACCATACTTTGGGGTTTCTCCAGTCTCTGTCAGATCAACAAGCCTGGTCTTTTTCTGTGAATTTGAATTTTGTTCAACTTTTTTCTCCTGCTATGTCTAGGACCCTTTATTGTGATCCCTGCCAGAGCAGTCCATGGTGGTACTCAGGCACCATCGATTCGTTCTGGTCTCAGGCTGGTGGAGGTTGTGGTCTATTACTCCTTTGGGCTAATTTCTCTCTTGTATTTTTAGTTTTCTTCATCTTCCTTTGCTCCAGCTGGGATGGGACCAGTAGCTGTATCTTAGATGGCTGCTCACAGGTTTTTAAGACTCCCGATGCTATTCACCTCAACTAATGCTACTTTCTTTAATGTAAATATTTGGATACAGAGATGCTAGTGTTAGTTTACCAATTGCTTCATTTCTTCTCTGATGATATAAGGAATGAGTATTAAGTTTGAAAGTCTTCCTGAGAGATTTACTTTGGGTTCTAATCAAGCTAAAAGCCTCATGTATTTTTGTCTGTGAGAATTGTCATGAAAATAGTGTAACATTAAAAACAGTCTTGACACCAATATTCTAGAATTTGTTGGAAATGATAGCGTAGTGGAAGAAACTAGAAGAAAAATTACCTGAGATCTTCAGAACAGCTGTTAATCGAAAATAATGTTACTAGTTTATAGTTACGCCCATGTTTTAACAATTATTTATCCTTCCTTAAGCAGAAAGTCTGATTATGAACTGAAGTTCAATTGTGACATGACAGATTGTACATGTATACATACAAAGAAACCTTCAGAAGGAAAAAACAAAACAAAACCATATTAGATTATTTACAAAAAACTTAAAGTGAATGAATAAGCATTCCAAGTTAAATGGATGACAATCCTAATTTGGCAACTTTGCTGTTGTATATCCTGCGTGTTTATATTTTTCAGAATGTTTGGAAGATAAATTCATACCTTTTTTTAGATATTAGAGTATACTAACTAAAAATTCATATTTAAATTTTACTACATTGTTTTTCTTCTCTTCATATGTATTCATTATACTATAAAAGCAAGATAAGGACTCTAAACCTCCAGAAAAGAAAATTCTCCTACTTAATATTTACCTGTGAATTAATCTTGCATTATGTGGTATGCAGGAGTGCGTTCCCTAGCATAAAATATGCATTTTTTGTATTTTGTTTGAACTGATCTGTCCTTAAGCATTTATATCCTGTCAAAATGTGAAACTTCAGTTTTCATACATTGATATTTCTCATAGAATTTCGTTTTAGAATTAAAGAGAAGATGAAGTGAAACTTTGATATAGCCAATCCTACATATGTAATTATATACCATAAATATTTCCTAGAATATAGGTGCAGAAAGTTCCTTGAAATACAACTGCTTTCTATTTGGACACCTGAACTTTAATAGAATGGTGTATATGTATGTATATATATATATACACACACACACTCATATGTTGCTTTGTTGCTGTTACGTGCTGTTGAGTCGGTTCTGACTTACAGTGACCCTGTGTATAACAGACGAAATTGTCCAGTCCTATGCCATCCTCACAATTGTTGTTATGCTTGAGCCCATCATTGCAGCCACTATGTCAGTCCACCACATTGAAGGTCTTCCTCTTTTTCTCTGACCCTGTACTCTACCAAGCATGATGTCTTTCTCCAGACCTGGTCCGTCCTGATAAAATGTACAAAGTAAGTGAAATAAGTCTCACCAAATAAGTCTCTTCCAATGAGCATCCTAGCGGTACTACTTCCAAGACAGTTTGGTTCATTCTTCTGGCAGATCATGGTATATTCAGTATTCTTTGCCAACACCATAAATCAAAGGCATCAATTCTTCTTCAGGAATCCTTATTCATTGTCCAACTTTCACATGCATATGAGGTGATTGAAAAACCCATAGCTTGGGTCAGGCGCAACTTAGAGCTTAAACTGACAAATTTGCTTTTTAATATTTTAAAGAGATCTTTTGCAACAGATCTGCCAATGCAATGCGTCATTTGAGTTCTTGACTGCTGCTTCCATGGGTGTTGATGGTTGATCCATGTAAAACGAAATCCTTGACAATTTCAGTATTTTCTCCATTTATCATTATGTTGCTTATTGGTCCAATTGTGAGGAGTTTTTTTTGTTTGTTTGTTTATGTTGAATTGTAATCCATACTGAAGACTGTAAACTTTGATCTACATCAGTGAGTGTTTCAAGTCAACTTCACTTTCAGCAAGCAAGGTTGTGTCATCTGCATATGGTAGGTTGATGGTCAGTCTTCCTCCATTCCTCATGCCACATTCTTCATATAGTCCAGCTTCTCAGATTATTTGCTCACTATACAGATTAAATAAGTATGGTGAAAGGATACAACCCTGATGCACAACTTTCCTGCTTTAAACCATGCAGTATCTCCTTGTTCTGTTTGAATGACTGCCACTTGGTCTAAGTACAGGATCCTCAAGAGCTCAATTCAGTGTTCTGAAATACCCATTCTTCCCAATGTTATCCATAATTTATTATGATCCACACAGTCAAATGCCTTTGCATAGCCATAAAAACCCAGGTAAACAACTTTCTGGTATTGTCTGCTTTCAGCCATGATTCCTCTGACATCAACAATGATATCCCTCGTTCCATGTCCTCTTCTGAATCCTGCTTGAATTTCTGGCTGTTCCCTGAAGACGTACTGCTGCAACTGCTTTTGAATGATCTTCAGCAAAATTTTACTTATGTATGATACTAATTATATTGTTTGATAATTTATGCATTCTTTTGGATCATCTTTCTTTGGAATGAGTACAAATATGGATCACTTCAGGTTGGTTTGCCAGAAGCTGTCTTCCAAATTTCTTGGCATAGACAAGTGAGCGCTTCTAGGGCTGCATCCATTTGTTGAAACATTTCAGTTGGTATTCAGTCAATTCCTGGACCCTTATTTTTCACCAATTCCTTCAGTGCAACTTGGACCTCTTCCTTCAGTACCATGGATTCTTTATCATATGCTGCCTCCTGAAATGGTTGAATATCGATCAATTCTTTTTGGTACAGTGACTCTGTGTATTCCTTCCATCTTCTTTAGATGCTTCCTGCATCATTTAATATTTTCCCTGTAGAATCTTTCAGTATTGCAACTCGAGGCTTAGATTTTCTCTTCAGTTCTTTTAGCTTCAGAAATGCCGAGAAGGTTCTTCACTTTTGTTTTCTAATTCTAGGTCTTTGAACATTTCGTTATAATAATAATACCTTATATTGTCTTTTTGAGATACCCTTTGAAATCTTCCATTCTGCTTTTTTACTTCATCATTTCTTCCTTTCTCTTTAGCTACTTTATGTTCAAGAGCAAGTTTCAGAGTCTCTTGTGACATCCATTTTGGTCTTTTCTTTCTTTCCTCTCTTTTTAATGACCCTTCTTCATATAATGTCCTTGATGTCATTCCACGACTCATCTGATCTTCAGTCATTGGTGTTCAATGCATCAAATCTGTTCTTGAGATGGTCTCTAAATTTAGGTGGGATATACTCAAGATCATACATTGGCTCCGTTGGAGGTGTTCTAATTTTCGACTTGAACTCCTACTTGTATATGAGCAATTGATGGTTTGTTCCACAGCCGGCACCTGGCTTTGTTATGACTGATGATATCGAACTTTTCCATTTTCTCATTCCACGGATATAGTCAATTTGATTCCTGTGTATTCCATTTGGTAATGTCCATGTGTTTAATCACCATTTAGGTTATTGAATAAAGATATTTGCGATGAAGAAGTCATCGATCTTGCAAAATTCTATTGTGATCTCCAAAGTCATTTCTATCACAAAGTCAATATTTTCCAACTACCAATTTTCCTTTGTTTCGAACGTTTGTACCAATAGCCAGTAATTATCAACACATATTGATTGCGTGTTTGATCAATTACAGACGGCAGAAGTTGATAAAAACTTTCAATTTATTCATCTTTGGCCTTAGAGATTGGTGTGTAAATTTGAATAATTAGTATTATTAACTGGTATTCCTTGTAGGAATAAGGATATTAGCCTATCACTGACAGCATTATACTTCAGGATAGATCTTGAAATTTTCCTTTTGTCAATGAAAGTGACACCATTCCTCTTCAATTTGTCATTCCCGGTGTAGTAGACCATTTGATTATCTGATTCAAAATGGCCAATCCCAGTCCATTTCAGCTCACTAGTGCCTGGGATATAGATCTTTATGAGTTCCATTGCATTTTTGACAATTTCCAATTTTCCTAGATTCATACTTCGTACATTCCATATTCCTGTTATTAGTGGATGTTTGCAGCTGTTTCTTCTCATTTCGAGTCGTGCCACATCAGCAAATGAAGGTCATGAAAGCTTAACTTTATCCATATCATTAAGGTCAACTCTAAGGAGGTAGCTCTTTCCCAGTCGTCTTCTCAGTGCCTTCCACCCTGAAGGGCTCATCTTCCGGCACTCTATCAGACAATGTTCTGCTGCTATTCATAAGGTTTTCACTGGCTAATTTTATGCAGAAGTAGACTTCCAGTTCCTTCTTCCTAGTGTGTCTTTGTCTGGAAGCTCAGCTGAAACCTCTTAATATGGGTGATCTTGCTGGTATTTGAATACCAGTGGCACAGCTTCCAGCATCACAGCAGCACACAAGCCCCCACAGTAGACAAATGCCTGCAGGAAACCCCAGGATTAAAAGGTATCCATTCTTCATTGATCATCCTTATTTACTGTCCGTCTTTTGCATACATATGAGATGATTAAAAATACTATGGCTTGGGTCAGGGGCACTTTAGTTCTCAAAGTGACAACTTTGATTTTTACCACTTTAAAGAGGTTTTTTTGCAGTAGATTGCCCAATGCATTATGTTGTTTGATTTCTTGACTGCTGCTGCTATGGGCATTGATTGTGGATCTAAGTACAATGAAATTCTTGACAACTTCAATCTTTTCTCTGTTTATCCTGTTGTTGTTTATTGGTCCAGTTGTGAGGATTTTTGTATTTTTTATGTTGAGACGTAATTCATAGTGATGGCTGTAGTCTTTGATCTTCATCATTAGGTGTTTCAAGTCCTCTTTGCTTTCAGCCAACAAGGTTGTGTTATCTGCATATCACAGTATGTTAATGAGTCTTCCTCCAATCCTGATACCACAATCTTCATATAGTTCTGTTTCTTGGATTATTTGCTTAACATACAGATTGAATAATTATGATGAAAGGATACAACCCTGATGCACAGCTTTACTGATTGTAAACCACAAGGTATCCCTGAGTTCTGTTCAAAGGACGCCTCTTGGTCTATGTACAGATTCAGCATGAGCACAGTTGAGAGTTCTGGAATTCCCACTCTTGGCAATGTGATGCATAATTTATTAAGCTCCACAGAGTCCAATGCTTATGTATAGTCAATAACACAGATAAACATCTTTTGGTATTCTCTGCTCTGGGTCAAGATTCATCTGACATCAGTAATGATATCCCTCGTCCATGTCCTCTTCTGAATCTAGCTTGAATTTCTATCACTTTCCTGTTGATGTATTGCTGCAACCATTTTAGAATTGTCTTCAGCAAAATTTTACTTATGTGTCATATTAATGATAATGTGCAATCATTTCCACATTCTTCTTGATCACCTTTCTTTGGAATGGACACAAATATGGACCTCTTCCAGTTGATTGGCCAGGCAGCTGTTTTCCAAATTTCTTAGCATAGATAAGCCAGCACTTCCAGTGTTGCATACATTTGTTGAAACATCTCAGTTTGGATTCTGTCAATTCCTGGAGCCTTGTTTTTCACCAACGCCTTCAGTGAAGCTTGGAATTCTTTCTTCAATACCATCAACTCTTGAACATGTGCTACCTCCTGAAATAGTTGAATATCGACCAATTCTTTCTGGTACAGTGACTCTGTGTATTTCTTCTATCTTCTTTTGATGCTTTTTGAGTCACTAAGAATATTGCCCATAAAAAAAAAAGCATAACCAAACCCACTGCCACTGAGTCGATTTTGACTTATGTTGTTGTTAGGTGCTATCAAGTCTGTTCTGATTCATAGTGACCCTATGTACAACCGAATGAAACACTGCCCGATCCTGCATGATCCTCACAATTGTTATGCTTGAGCTCATTGTTGTAATCACTGTGTTGATCCATCTAATTGAGGTCTTCCTCTTTTTAGTTGACCTTCCACTTTACCAAGCATAATGTAATTCTCCAGGCATTGCTCCCTTCTGACAATATATCCAAAGTAGGTGAAATAAAGTCTCACCGTCCTTGCTGCCAAGGAGCATTCTGGCTGTAAATCTTCCAAGACAGACTTGTTCTTACTTCCAGTCCCCAAATCCACAACCATCAAGTCAATTCAGAATCATAGCAACTCCATAAGGTTTCAAAGGCTGTAAATCTCTACGGAAGCAGAATGCCACATCTTTCTCTAGCAAAGCCACTGATGGTTTCGAACTACTGAACTTTTGGTTAGCAGCCAACTGCAGTAACCACTGCGCCACCAGGGTTCCTTGTTCTTCTGGCAGTCCATGGCATATTCAATATTCTTCATCAGCACCATAATTCAAAGGCATCAGTTCTTTTATGGTCTTCCTTATTCATTGTCCAGCTTTCCAATACATATGAGGCAATTGAAAATATAGCTTGGATAAGGTGCATGTTGGTCCTCAAAGTGACATCTTTGCTTTCCAACTCTTTAAAGAGGCCTTTTGCAACAGAATTTCCCAATGCAATATGTCCTTTAATTTCTTGACTGCTGCTTCCATGGGCACTGATTGTGGATCCCAGTAAAGTGAAATCCTTGACACCTTCAATATTTGCTCCATTTATCACAATGCTGTTTATTGGTTCAGTTGTGAGGACTTTTGTTAAGATGTAATCTATACTGAAGGCTGTAGTCTTTTATCTTCATCAGTGTTCCAAGTCCTACTTATTTTCAGAAAGCAATGTTGAGTCATCTGCATATTGCAGGTTGTTAATGAGTCTTCCAATCCTGATGCTGTGTTCTTCTTCATGTGGTCCAACTTCTTGGGTTATTGGGTCAGCATACAGATTGAATAAGTATAGTGAAAGGATTCAACCCTGACACACACCTTTCCTGATTATAAACCATGCAATATCCACTTGTTCTGTTTGAAAGACTGCCTATGTACAGGTTCCACATGAGCACTATTAAGTATGCTGGAATTCCTATTCTTTGTAATGTTACCCGTAATTTGTTATGATCCACACAGTTGAATGCCTTTGCATAGTCAATAAAACACTGGTAAACATCTTTCTGGTATTGTCTACTTTCAGCCATGATCCATCTGACATCAGCAATTATATCCCTCGTTCCACAGCTTCCTCTGAATCCAGGTTGAATTTTTGTCTGTTCACTCTTGATGCACTGCTGCAATCGCTTTTGAATGATCTTCAGCAAAATTTTACTTGCATGTGATATTAATGACATTGTTCAATAATTTCCACATTCTGTTGGATCACCTTTCTTTGGAATGGGCACAAATATGGATTTCTGTCAGTCAATTGGCCAGGCAGCTGTTTTCCAAATTTCTTGGCATAGGCAAGTGAGCATCTCCAGCGTTGTATCCATTTGTTGAAACATCTCAATTCCCGGAGCCTTGTTTTTCCCCGTGCCTTCACTGCAGCTTGGACTTCTTCCTTCAGTATCATCGGTTCTTGATCATATGCCACCTCCTGAAATGGTTGAACGTCAATCAATTATTTTTAGTACAGGGTCTCTGTGTATTCCTTCCATCTTCTTTTGATGTTTCCTGCGTTGTTTAATATTTTCCCCTTAGAATACTTCAATATTTCACCTTGATGTTTGAATTTTCTCTTCAGTTCTTTCAGTTTGAGTAATGCCAAGTGTATTCTTCCCTTTTGGTATTCTAATTTTAGGTCTTTGCACATTTCGTTATACTTGACTTTGTCTTCTAAAGCCACCCTTTGAAATCTTCTGTTCAGTTCTCTTTCTTCATCATGTCTTCCTTTCCTTAAGCTACTCTACATTTCAGATCAAGTTTCAGAGTCTCTTCTGACATCCATTTTCATCTTTTTTTCTTTCCTATCTTTTTAATGACCCCTTGCTTTCTTCATGTATGATGTCCTTGATGTCATTCCACAACTTATCTTGTCTTCAGTCATTAGTGTTCAATGAGTCAAATCTATTTTTGAGATGGTCTCTATATTAAGGTGGGATACACTGAAGGTCATATTTTGGCTCTTGTTGACTTGTTCTAATTTTCTTCAGCTTCACCTTAACTTGCATATGAGCAATGCAAGTGGTCTGTTTCACAGTAGACCCCTGGCCTTGTTCTGACTGATGATACTGAGCTTTTCCATGGCCTCTTACCACAGATGTAGTCAATTAGATTCCTGTGTATTCCATCCAGTCAGATGAGTGGTTGTATAGTTAGATATATACATATATAAGTATATATAGTATGTATATATGTGTGTGTGTATATTTTCTGTTCCTCTATTGACAACACTATCAATGTGCCAACACTTTAATTTTAGACTATCTAATATATGTACTGTGGTATCTCTTTTTGATGAAACTTATATCTCCCTAATGAATAATGCTGTTGAGTATATATACATATGCTTACTTGTTATGCACATATCTTCTTTGGTAAAGTGTTCACATAGTTTATTTGCTCAATTGTTAAACTGAATTATTGATTTTCTTATTATTACAGTTGTCTGAATACAAGTCCTTTAATAAATTTGCCATTTTCAACAAAATCTCTTACATCTGAAAATCAATGTTTACTGAAGCTCTTTTCACAATAGACAAAAAGTGAAAACAATTGAAACAACCATTAAAAGATGAATTGAGGAGGTGGGGCCAAGATAGTGGAGTAGTCTCTCTTACAACAAAGACCTAAAAAAACAAGTGATTTGATTGCATATGAATATCTAGGAGCCCAGAACAAGACAAAGTTGAGGAACTGGACTGAGTGGCGGGGAGAGAGAGAGAGATGGTTCAGAAGCAGCGAGGAGTTGCCTGACCTGACCTGGGGGAAGCCGCAGCCCTTCAGCACGTATCAGCTCGGGTTGTGCAGTGAAGCGGGTATACAGCTCCACTCACTCGATCAGGAGGCAGTTTCCAAATCGAGAGGGATCCAGCAGCAGAGATTCTGCTTGGACACTCTGAACGAGTAAAAAGTAACACCCAAGTGGCTAAAGATAAGCACACGCATGTGGCCTTCTGCGGGGATTTAAAAAAAAAAATTTGGGAAATATCTCTCTCCCATTTACCTCCTCTTTCCCTACTCTGCAATGGGTCCAGGTGGCTTTAGTGATCTCTGAGTCCTCTGGGTGGGAAATAGATCTCATAAGGTGGCCTGACCAATTCTCCAGGACTTAGAGAGGGAAAAAATTAACAAACAGGGAAAAAATAAGCTACCAGCTCCCCTAAGCCAGGAACTCAGGGTTGCCACAGCTCCTTTGCCTAGGCACAAGCATAACGTATCTGCAGACTTTCAGTGCCTTCCACCCGTGTATATACTTGTGTGGACCCATCTGAACAGTGTAAGCACTCACTATCACAGTACAACATGGTAAACACCTGAAGTCTAACTTCAACTGTTTCAGCTGTGAAGTGACAGATTTGTGAGGCTTGACACTGCTCTGCCCTTTAAGCAGGTAACTTACCTGTCTGACTCAGGGGTTTGAGGACTGGTGGCTCCACCCATGCTAAACAGCCACCTGTACAGGGGTCAAGAATAAGTGGTGCCCCCTAGTCCTTAAAGCCAACAGAGTAAGGTGCTCATAGTCTGGCTACAAAACTCACTTACCTACTCGCTGTAGGTAACAGGGACATGCTTTCCTTTCAGGCACTCAGGGGCAGCCATCAGCCCCTTGCCTTGTTCAGCACTACTGCCTTACTGCTGCCAGATACCTGTGCCTACACCAATCACCCATGCCTCTCTAAGACTGTAGGTGAGAGCCTGTACCACACACTTGGTGATTGACTGCCTGGACACCTGAGCTAAATCCATACAGGAAAATTTAATGGACTCCTGGGCACATATAATTTTTTACAGACATAACTACCTCGTGACAGGATGTTAGAGCTTCAAAGGAACCAATAATCAAACTAGTGCACACAAGCAGCCTATTTGGGCATATCAAAACAAAACAAAACAAGAAGCCAGGACACACTAAACAAATATAAAATAAAATTATAATAACTTATTGATGTCTCAGAGACAACAGTCAATATCAACTCATTTGCGGAGGCAGTCCATGATGGCTTCAGCAAGCTCCCAAAATAAAGAATCAATAAATTTTCTGGAGGAAGAGAATTTCTTGGAATTACCAGAGGCAGAATATAAAAGATTAATATACTAACTCTCAAAAAATTAGAAAGGAAACATGACAAAACGAAGAGAAATCCAAAGAACATACAGACAAAGCAGTAGCGGAACTTAAAAAAGTTATTCAAGAGCATAATGACAAATTTAATAGGCTACAATAATCCATTGAGGACAGCAATCAGAAATCCAGAAGATTAAAACTACAATTTCAGAATTAGACAACTCAATAGAAAGTCATAGGAGCAGAATTCAGGCAGTAGAAGTCAGAATTAATGACACTGAAGATAAAGCACATAACACCAACTTATTTGAGAAAAAATCAGATAACAGAATGAAGAAACTCTAAGAGATATGTGGGACTCTATCAAGAGAAATAACACGTGAGTGACTGGAGTACAAGAATGGGGGATAACAGAAAATACAGAGAGAATTGTTCAAGATTTGTTGGCAGAAAACTTCCTTGATATCATGAAAGATGAGAAGATATCTATCCAAGATGTTCATCAAACCCCACACAGGTAGAACCAAAACGAAAGTCACCAAGATGTATTATAATCAAACTTGCCAAAACCAAAGATACAGAGAGAATTTTAAGAGCACCTATAGATAAAAGAAAAGTAATCTATAGAAGGAGAATCAATTAGCATAATCTTGGACTACTCAGCAGAAACCATGCAGGCAAGAAGGCAATAGGATGACATATATAAAGCCTTGAAGGAAAAAAATTGCCAGCCAAGAAATATATATCCAGCAAAACTGTCTCTCAAATATTATGGTGAAATTAGGGCATTTCCAGATAAATAGAAGTTTAGGGAATTTGCAAAAACCAAACCAAAATTATGAAAAATACTAAAGGGTGACCTCTGGTTAGAAAATCAATAACATCAGATAACAATGCAAGACTAGAAAACACGACAGAGCAACCAGATAACAACTCAGACAGGGAAGTCATAAAAATACATCAAAGCTAAAACATTGAAAATAGGGAAACAAAGATATCAATATGTAAAAAATGACAACATTAAAACAAAAAAGAGGGACTTAAAAATGCAGACATAAATTTTTCATATGCAGGGGAAGTAAAGGTGAATAAAGAAATAAAAGACAGGTATAAACTTAGAAAAAGGAGGTAAATATTAAGGTAAGCAAAAGGAAACTACCAATCATACAAATCAAAATAAAAAAAAAAAAACTAGAAAAATATAAAGACTGAGCTAACACAAAATCAACAACAATGAAAAAGATGAAAAGAAAATACATAAAGAAAAACTACTCAGCACAGAAAATTAAAGAGAACAAAGAAACTGTGAACAACACGCACAAAGAAGACACCAAATGACGGCACTAAACTCATACCTATCAATAATTACACTGAATGTAAACGGACTTAATGCACCAATAAAGAGACAGAGAGTGGCAGATTGGATAAAAAAGCACAATCTGTCTATATGCTGCCTGCAAGAAACACACCTTAGACTTAAAGACACAAACAAGCTAAAACTTGAAGAATGGGAAAAAAAAATCAAGCAAACAATACTCAAAAAAGAGCAGGAGTGGCAATATTAATCTCTGACAAAATAGACTTTAAAGTAAAATCCACCACAAAGGATGCGGAAGGACACTATATAATGATTGAAGTTTCAATACACTAAGAAGACATAACTATAATAAATACTTACACACCGAACCACAGGGTACCAAAATACATAAAAGAAACTCTAACAGCACTGAAAAGAGAGATAGACAACTCCACGATAGTAATAAGAGACTTCAACAAGCCAGTTTGGTGAAGAACAGAACATTCAGAAAGAAGCTCAGTAAAGACACGGAAGAGCTAAATGTTACAATTAACCAACATGATCTCATAGATATATACTGAACACTCCACCCAAAAGCAGCCAAGTATACTTTCTTTTCCAACGCACATGGAACAAACTCCAGAATAGACCACATATTAGGCCATAAAGCAAGCCTTAACAAAATCCAGAACATCGAAATATCACAAAGCATCTTTTCTGACCGTAAAGCCATAAAAGTAGAAATCAACAATACAAAAAGCAAGAAAAAAAAATCAAACACATGGAAACTGAACAACACCTTCCTAAAAAACTATTGGGTTAAGGAAGAAATTAAGGATGGAATAAAGAAATTCATAGACTCAAATGGGAATGAAAACACATCCTACCAGAACATTTGTGACACAGCAAAAGCAGTGCTCATAGGTCAGTTCATAGCAATAAATGCACACATCCAATAAGAAGAAAGGTTCATAATCAAAATATTAACCCTACAACTGGAACAAGTAGAAAGAGAGAAGCAAAAGGAGCCCTCAGGAGCCAGAAGAAAGGAAATAAGAAGAATTAGAGCAAAATTAAACGAAATAGAGACTAGAAAAACAATTCAAAGAGTTAACAAGACCAAAAGCTGGTTCTTTAAAAAGATCAACAAAATTGGTAAACCATTGGCCAAACTGACAAAGAAAAACAGGAGAGGATGCAGATAACGCGTATAAGAAAAGAGATGGGTGATATCACAACAGACTCAACTGAAAGTAAAAGATTCATAATAGAATACTA
Source organism: Trichechus manatus latirostris (assembly GCF_000243295.1). NCBI lineage: Eukaryota > Metazoa > Chordata > Mammalia > Sirenia > Trichechidae > Trichechus > Trichechus manatus. The sequence goes on from NW_004444065.1 coordinate 4,526,402, forward strand.
TGAAAAACTGTAACAAATTTGAAAACCTAGAGGAAATGGACAAATTTCTAGAAACTCACTACCTACCTAAACTAACACAAACAGAGTTAGAATAAATAAACCCATAACAAAAGAAGAGATTGAAAAGATAATTTAAAACTTGTCAACAAAAAAAAAAAAAGCCTTGGCCCAGACGGCTTCACTGGAGAATTCTACCAAACGTTCAGAGAAGAGTCAACACCACTTCTACTAAAGGAATTTCAGAGCATAGAAAAGGATGGAATACTTCCAAACACATTCTATGAAGCCACCATAACACTAATAAAAAAAAAAACAGGTAAAGACACCACAAAAAAAGAAAATTACAGACAAATGTCCCTCATGAACATTCATCCTAAAATTCTTAACAAAATTCTAGCCAATAGAATTCAAAAACATATCAAAAAAATAATTCTTCATGATTGAGTGGGATTTATACCAGGTATGCAGTGATGGTTCAATGTTAAAAAAAATCAAGTAATCCATCACATTAATAAAACAAAATACAAGAACCACATGATCTTATCAATTGAAGCAGAAAAGGCATTTGACAAAGTCCAACAACCATTCATGATAAAAATTCTCAACAAAATAGGAATAAAAGGGAAATTCCTCAATATAAATAAGGGCATTTATACAAAGCCAACCACCTTATTCAACATTGGACTGGAAGTCCTAGCCAGAGCAATTAGGCTACAAAAAGAATTAAACGGCATCCAAATTTGTAGGGAAGACGTCAAAGTAACTCCATTTGCAGATGATATGATCTTATACACAGAAAACCCCAAAGAATCCACAAAGAAACTACTGGAACTAATAGAAGATTTCAGCAAAGTTTCAGGATACAAGATAAACATACAAAAATCAGTTGGATTCCTCTACACCAACAAAGAGAACCTCCAAGAGGAAATCACCAAATCAATACCATTTACAATAGCCCCCAAGAAGATAAAATATTAGGAATAAATCTAACCAGAGATGTAAAATATCTATACAATGAAAACTACAAGACACTACTGCAAGAAACCAAAAGAGACCTGCGTAAGTGGGAAAACATACCTTGCTGATGGATAGGTAGACTCAACATAGTGAAAATGTCAATTCTACCCCAGGTGATCTACAAATGCAATATAATCCGATCCAAATTCTACCGGCATTTTTTAATGAGATGGAGAAACAAATCATCAACTTCATATGGAAAGGGAACAGACCCCGAATAACTAAAGCATTACTCAAGAAGAACAACGTGGGAGGTCTCACACTACCTGATTTTAGAACCTATTATACTGCCATAGTAGTTAAAACTGCCTGGTATTAGTACAACAGATACATAGATCAATGGAACAGAGTTGAGAATCCAGATACAAATTCAGCCACTTATGAGCAGCTGCTATTTGACAAAGGCCTAACGTCCGTTAATTGGGGAAAAGACAGTCTCTTTAACAAATGGTGTTGACATAATTGGATATCCATTTGCAAAAAGCTGAAACAAGACCCATACCTCACACCATGCACAAAAACTAACTAAAAATTGATCAAAGACTTAAATATAAAATTGAAAATGATAAAGATCATGGAAGAAAAAATAGGGACAACACTAGGAGCCTTAATACATGGCATAAACACAATATGAACCGTAAGTAACAATGCACAAGCACCCAAAGAAAGACTGGATAAATGGGAGCTCCTAAAAATCAAATACTTATGCTCATCAAAAGACTTCACCAAGAGAGTTAAAAGACAACCTACAGATTGGGAAAAAATTTTTCCTACGACAGATCTGATCAACATCTAACCTCTAAAATCTAGAAGACACTGCAAAACCTCAACAACATAAAGACAAATATCCCAATTAAAAAATGTGCAAAGAATATGAACAGGCACTTCATATTCAGGTGGCTAACAGACACATGAAGAAATGTTCAGGATCATTAGCTATTAAATAAATTCAGACCAAAACTACAATGAAATACCATTTCACCCCAACAAGGCTAGCACTATTCCAAAAAAACACAAAATAATAAAAGCTGGAGAGGTTGTGGAGACACTGGAACACTTATACACTGTTGGTGGGAATGTAAAATGGTACAAACACTTTGGAAATCAATTTGGCCCATCCTTGAAAAGCTAGAAATAGAAGTACCATAGCATCCAGCTATCCCTCTCCTTGGAATGTATCCTACAGAAATAAGAGCCATCACACCAATAGATATATGCACACTCATGTTCATTTCAGCACTGTTCACAATAGCAAAAAGATGGAAACAACCTAGATGCCCATCAACAGACAAATGGATAAACAGATTATGGTAAATCCACACAATGTAATATTATGCAACAACAAAGAACACCAAAGAAGCCATGAAACTTCTTCTATCATGGAAGAATCTGGCGGGTATTATGCTGAGTTAATTTAGTCAGTCACAGAAGGACAAATATTGTATAAGACTACTATTTTAAGAATTCAAGACAAGGTTTAAACACAGAAGAAAACATTCTTTGATGGTTACGAGTTGGGGAGGGTGAGGGAGGGTTATTTACTAACTAGATAGTAGATAAGTATTATCTTAGGTGAAGGGAAGACCAACACACACTAAGGGGAAGTCAACACAACTGGACTAAAGCAAAGCTAAGAAGTTTCTTGAATACAATCAAACACTTGGAGGGATAGAGTAGCAGGGGTAGAGGTCTGGGGATCATACTTTCAGGGGACGTCTAGGTAAATTGGCATAACAAAAATTATTAAGAAAATGTTCTGCATCCTACTTTGGTGAGTGGCGTCTGTGGTCTTAAAAGCTTGCAAGAGGCCATCTGAGATGCATCAATTGGTCCCAACCACCTGGATTAAAGGAGAATGAAGAACACCAAAGACACAAGAAAAGTATTAGCCCAAGAGACAGAAAGGGCCACATAAACCAGAGACTTCATCAGCCTGAGATCAGAAGAACTAGATGGTGCCTGGCTACTACCAATGACTGCCCTGACATGGAACGCAATAGAGAGTCCCTGATGGAGCAGGAGAAAGGTGGGGTACAGAACTCAAATTCTAGTGAGAAGACCAGACTTAATGGTCTGACTGAGACTGGAGGAACCATGGAAAGCATGGCCCCTGGATTCTCTATCAGCCCAGAAAGAAAAGAATTTCTGAAGCTCACTCTTCAGACAAGGATGTTACTGGACTGTGGGGTATAAAGTGGTACTCGTGAGGAGTATGTCTCTTAGCTCAAGTAGATACAAGAGATTAAATGGGCAGCTTCTCTCTGGAGGTGAGATGGGAAGGCAGAGAGGGTTAGGAGCTGGTTGAATGGACATGCAGAATCAGGGGTGGAAAGTAGGAGTGTGCTGTGACAGTATTGGGAGAGTAATTAGGGTCATGTAACAATGTTTGTATAAATTTTTGTCTGGGAGGCTAACTTGAAATGTAAATTTCATTTAAAGTACAACAATAACCTCTCTAAGAAAAGAGATGAATTGATAAAGAAAATGATGTACATATATTTAACTTAAATTTTTTTTTTCACCATGCATCTGTCATTTTGTCTTACTGTGGTGGCTTGCATGTTGCTGTGATGCTGGAAGCTATGCCACCAGTATTTCAAATGCCATCAGGGCAAGAAAGATTAGGAAGAAGGCCTGGAAGTCTACTTCTGAAAAAATTAACCAGTGAAAACTTTATGTATAACAATGGAACATTCAAATTTATGCACCAACCACAAATGCAAAAGATGAGGAAATTGAAGGTTTTTACCAACTTATGCCGTCAGAAATTGATCAAACATGAAATCAAGACACATCGATAATTACTAGTGATTGGAATGTGAAAGTTGGAAACAAAGAAGGATCGGTAGTTGGAAAATAGGGGTTTTGTAAAAGAAACAATGCCAGGGTTCACATGATAGAATTGTGCAAGATCAATGATTTATTCATTGCAATTTTTTTTTTTTGTTTTACTACAACATAAACAGCAACTATACACCTGGACCTCACCAGATGGAAAACACAACAATCATATCTACTAAGTCTGTGGAAAGAGATGATAGAAAAGTTCAATATCATCGGTCAGAACAAGGCCAAGGGCCTACTGTGGAATGGACCACCAACTGCTCATATGCAAGCTGAAGTTGAAGAAAATTAAAACAATTCCATGAGAGCCAAAGTACCACCTTGGGTATTTTCCACCTGAGTTTTGAGACAAACTCAAGAATAAATTTCAGACATTGAACAGTAATGACCAAAGATCAGAAGAGTTGTGGGATGAAATCAAGGACATCATACATGCAGAAAGTGAAAGGTCATTAAAAAGACAGGAAAGGAAGAAAATAGACATCAGAGGAGACTCTGAATCTTGCCTTTGAGTGTAGAGTAGATAAAGAGAATGGAAGAAATGACACTGTAAAAGATCTGAACAGAAGTTTTCAAAGGCGGCTGGAGAGGACAAAGTAAAGTATTATAATGAAATGTGCAAACACCTAGAGTTGGAAAACCAAAAGGGAATATAACACACTCGGCATTTCACAAGCTAAAATAACTGAAGAAAAAATTCACACCTCCAGTTGCAATTTTGAAGTATTCTATGGGGAAAATAAACAATGATACAGGAATTATCTAAAGAAGTTAGGATACACAGAGTGACCGTACCAAAAAGAATTGGTCAATGTTCAACCATTTCACGGTTAGCAGATAATCAAGAACTGATGGAATTGAAGGAATAATTTCAGGCTTCTTGAAAGCATTGGCAAAAAACAAGCCTCCAGGAATTGATGGAATACCAGTTGAGATGTGTCAACAAATGGATGCGGTGTTGGAAGTGCCCACTCGTGTATGCCAATAAATTTGGAAGACAGATACTTGGCCAACCAACAGGAAGAGATCCATATTTGTGCCCACTACAAAGAAAGGTGATCCAACAGAATGTGTAAATTATCAAACAATATCATTGATATCACATGCAAGTAAAATTTTCAAGAAGACAGTTCAAAAATAGTTGTAGCTGTACATCGACAGGGAACTGCCAGAAATGCAAGCCAGAATCAGAAGAGAATGTAGAATGAGGGATATCATTGTTGATGTCAGACGGATCCTGTCTGAAAGCAGAGAATACCAGAAAGATGTTTACATGTATTACATTTACTATGAAAGACCTTCCAGTGTGTAGATCATAACAATTATGGATAACATTGCAAAGAATGGGAATTCCAGGACATTTGTGCTCATGTGGAACTTGTACATAGACAAGAGGCAGTTGTTTGAAAGGAACAAGGGGATACTGTGTGGTTTAAAGTTAAGAAAGGTGTGTGTCATGGTTGCATAATTATTCAGTCTGTATGGTGAGCAAATAATCTGAGAAGCTGGACTATATGAAGAATAATATGGCATCAGGATTGTAGGAATAGACTTTAACAACATACGATATGCAAATGACACAATTTTGCTTGCTGAAACCAAATAGGACTTTAAGCACTTACTAATGAAGACCCAAAACTACAGCCCTCAGTATGTATTACCACTCAACATAAAGAAAATAAAAATCCTCATAACTGGACCAGTAAACAACATCATGATAAACAGAGAAACTATTGAAGTTGTCAAAGATTTCATTATACTTGGATCCAGAATCAATACCCATGGAACCGTCAATCCAGAAACCAAAGGACATATTGCGTTGGGCAAATCTGCTGAAATAGTAAGTATAGAACTTTCAAATGGAGAGGAAGTCAAGGCAATATCAAGTAATAAAACACTAATGCAAACTTAAGAAGATAGGGGTAAATTAGTAGGTAACCACAAAGAAATTAACAAACCTACTCATCAAAATAATGAATAAAAACATAAAGTCTCAGTAAACACAAAATCTACAGAAACAAAAGAAATAAAAAATATATGCACAAACAAGAGAAATTCGTCACAGAAGATTAAGAGAAAAAAAGTTAACAGCACGAAAAAAAGCACTACAAAATGGCAGCAATAAACTCACACTTATCAATAATCACACTGAACGTAAATGGTCTACATGCACCCATAAAGAGACAGAGAGTGAGAGAATGGATTAAAAAAAAGTACCCATCATTGTGCTGTCTAGAAGCGACACATCTTAGAAACAAGGACATAAATATATAAGAAATCAAAGGATGGAAAAAATATACCAAGCAAACAGGAACTAAAAAAGAACAAGAGTGGCAATATTAATCTCAGATAAAACAGACTTTAAAAAAATAATCCACCATAAAAAGAAGGATATTATATAATGAATAAAGGGACAATCCACCATAAGGACATAATCATAATAAATATCTACTCATTCAATGACAGGTCTCCAAGATACATAAAACAAACTCTAACAGCACTGAAAAGAAAAATTGGCAGTTCCACAATAATAGTAGGAGACTTCAACACACCACACTTGGTAAAGGACAGAACATCTAGATAGAAACTCAACAAAGATATAGAAGATCTAAAGACCGCAATCAACCAACTTGACCTCATAGATATATATAGAACACTCTACCCAAAAGCAGCAAAGTACGCATTCTTTTCCAATGCACATGGAATGTTCTCCAGAATAGACCACATCTTAGGCAAGAAAGCAACCCTCAACAAAATTCAAAACATTAAGATAATACAAAGTATCTTCTCTGACCACAATGCCATCAAAGTAGAAATTAATAACAGAAAGAGCAAGGGAAACAATCAAATACATGGAAACTGAATAACACCCTGCTTAAAAACCACTGGGTACTAGAAGAAATCAAAGATGGACTTAAAAAATTCCTAGAATCAAACGAGAATGAAAACACATCATACCAAAACCTCTGGGAAACAGCAAAGGCAGTCCTCAGAGATCACTTTACAGCAATAGATGCACACATCCAAAAAAAAAAAGGAACAAAATCAAAACATTAGCCACAGAACACAAACAAATAGAAAGAGAACAGAAAAGAAGCCTACAACCACCAGAAGAAAGGAAATAATAAAGATCAGAGCAGAAATAAATGAAATAGAGAATTAAAAAAAAAAAAAAAAAAACAGAATCAACAAAACCAAAAGTTGGTTCTTTGAAAGGATAAACCAAATCCACAAACAATTGGCCACATTGACAAAAGAAAAGCAGGGGATGAGAGAAATATCCCAAATAACAAATAAAATGGGAGACATTACAACAGGCCCAACTGAAATAAAAAGGATCATAACAGAGGACTATAAAAAATGATACTCCAATAAATTTGAAAATATAGAGGAAATGGACAAATTTCTAGAAACACACTACCTACCTAAACTAACACAAATTGGGGTAGAAAATCTGAACAAACTGGTAACAAGAGAAAAGATTGGAAAGGTAATATAAAAATTCCCAACAAAAAAATCACTATCCAGACAGCTTCACTGGAGAATTCTACCAAACATTCAGAGAAGGTCTTGCACCAGTACTACTCAAACTATTTCAGAACATAAAAAAGGAAGAGATACTTCCAAATTTATTTATGAAACCAGCATAACCTTGATACTAAAACCAGGCAAAGACACCACAAAAAGCAAAATTACAGAGCGAATCTCATGAATACAAATCTCACATGAATATAGATACAAAAATTCTCAACAAAATTCAGGCTAATAGAATTCAGAATCATATTAAAAAAAAATACATCGCAACCAAGTGGGATTCATACTGGGTATGCAAGGATAGTTCAACATTAGAAAATCAATCAACATAAGCCACCACATAAATAAAAAAAAGAATCACATGATCACCTAAATCAGTGCAGAAAAGGCATTCATTAAACTCCAGCACCCACTCTTGATAAAAACTCTCAATAAAATAGATATAGAAGGGAAATTCCTCAACATAATAAAGGATATTTATTCAAAACCAATGGCTAACATCCTGACAACAAGAACAAGATAAGAATGCCCTTTACCATCACTCCCATTTAACATTGGGCTTGAAGTCCTAGCTAGAGAAATACAACAAGAAAAAGAAATAAAGGGCATCCAAATTGGTAAGGAAGAAGTAAAACTACAACTATGTGTGGATGATATGACACTGTATATAGAAAACCCAAAAGACTCCACAAAAAAACTACCAGCACTGACAGAAAGATTCACAGAGTAGCATGATACAAGGCAAACATACAAATTCTGTTGGATTCCAATATACTAATAAAGAGCTCTACAAAAAGGAAATCAGGAAAGCAATACCATTTACAATAGTCCCTAAAAAGAAAAACAAAACGGAAAACAAAACTTAGGAATAAATCTAACCAGGGACATAAAAGACATATACAAAGAAAACTAAAAAAACACTACTACAGGAAACCAAGAGAGACTTACGTAAATGGAAAACACATACCATTCTTATGGATAGATAGACTCAACATTGTGAAAATGTAAATTCCACCCAAAGCGAGCTACAACAAATACAACACAATCCCAATCTTAATACCAACAGCATTTTTTTTTAGGAGATGGAAAAACTAATCATTAACTTTATATGGAAAGGAAAGAGGTCCTGGATAAGTAAAGCACTATTGAAGAAGAAAAATAAAGTGTGAGGACTGGCACTACCTCATGTCAAAACCCACTATATACCTACCCTAGTCAAAACAGCGTAGTACTAGTAAAAAGACAGACACATTGAACAATGGAACAAATCAAGAACTCAGATCTAAATCCATCCACCTATGGTCACCTGACCTTCTACAAAGGCCCAAAGTCCATTAAATATGGAAAAGACAGTCTTTTAAAGAAATAGTGCTGGCAAAACTGGATGTTCATCTTCAAAAAAATGAAAGAGGACCCATACTTCACACCAGACACAAAAATTAATTCAAAATACATCAAAGACCCAAATATAAAAGCAAAAAATATAAAGATCATAGAAGAAAAAATAGGGTCACGCTAGAGGTTCTAATACAAGGCATAAATAGAATACAAACCATAGCTAAGAATAGGCAAACACCAGAAGATAAGCTAGATAACTGAGATCTTCTAAAAATTAAATACTTATGTTTATCAAAAGAATTCACCAAAAGAGTAAAAAGAGAGCCCATAAACTGGCAAAAAAAAGAAAAATGTGACTGTGATGAATCTGATAAAGGAGTAATCTCTGAAACCAATGCTGAGTGAAATAAATAAATCACAAAAGGACAAGTGTATGAGACCACTATTATAAAAACTCATTAGAAAGTTTACATACAGAAAGAAACAAACATTGATGGTTACGAGGGAGAGGAGAGGTGGGGAGGGAAAAAACACTAACTAGACAATAGATAAGTGGTAACTTTGGTGAAGGGTTAGACAGTACACAATACTGGGGAAGGCAGCACAATATGACAAAGGCAAGGTCATAGAAGCTTTATAAACACATCCAAACTCCCTGAGGGACTGAATTACTGGGCTGAGGGCTGGGGACCATGTTCTCTAGGGATACCTATCTCAACTGGCATAACATGGTTTATAAAGAAAATGTTCTCCATCCTACTTTGATGTGTAGTGTCTGGGATCTTAAAACTTGTGAGCTGCCATCTAAGGTACTCCACTGGTCCCACCCTGTCTGGAGCAAGGGAAAATGAAGAAAACCAAAGACACGTGGGAAAGATTAGTTGGACTAATGAACCACAAATACCATAGCCTCCACCAGACTAAGTCCAGCACAATTAGATGGTGCCCAAATACCACCACCGACTGCTCTGACAGGGATCACAAGTAAGGGTTCCAGACAGAGGTGGATAAAAATATGGAACAAAATTCTAACTCACAAAAAAAGACCAGACTTAATTGAGGTTGGAGAAACTCCAAGAATATGGCCCCTGGACACATTTTTAACTCAGAAGTCACTCCTGAGGTTCACACTTCAGCCAAAGATTAGACAGACCCATAAAACAAAATGAAACTAAATGGGCACACCAGCCCAGGGGCAAGGATGAAAAGACAGGAGGGGACAAGAAAGTTGGTAATGGGGAACATCAGTTCTAGAATAAGAGAGTGTTGACAAGTCATGATGTTCACAACCAATGTCACAAAACAATACATATATTAATTATTTAATGAGAAACTAATTTGTTCTGTAAACCTTCATCTAAAGCACACACACAAAAAAAACAGTTTGCAAAATGGCGCTCTAGGCAGAAGCACCATGCCGTCTCTCCACAGCAAAGATCTGAAAAACTAAGCCAAACGAGAAAACAATCCTGAAACCCTAAAACATCAAATGAAGAGATAAAGAACTAAGTCAAGCACAAAATGGAGTGATAAAACTGACAGAGAACGGAGAGCGAGGAGAGATTCATACAGAGGTACACTATCAGCTAGTGCAGTGTGGATCCGCCATCTTGGATGCCTAACGGAGACCAGCAAACTGGGGGTATGAGAAAGCAGATTCACAGAGCTTCCAGCGGGAGACAAAACAACTGGTAATTTGTGATACACATTTTCCCACCCCCTACTCTTCTTCACCCCCACTAGGGCTCCTCTGCTTTTCGTGGACACAGTCTCTTGTCCAGGAAGAACCGGTTGCGTGGATTCCACCAGCCCACACTAGCTGGCTGTCTGAGTGCCATTTGTTGGCTGCTGGCATTGCTTTTTTTCTGCTTCTTTTGATTTCTTCCTTACCTCTCACCACCTACCCCTCCTTTCGCTCAAATACCTGGCTCCGTGCACCATCTTTGCTTCTTCCTGAGGGGATGCGGAGCTCCGTTTGAATGTGGAGCTGCTTTCCAGTCTGGGCAGCCACACTGGTGGGATCCCAGGGCTTTTGTTCATTTGTTTGTTTTGAATTGTTTGCTTTCTTTTCCTTTTCTTGAGTTGGGAGCCCGTTCTCGCCAGGCTCCCTGAGGGCACTTCTCTTTTTGGTGTTTTTTTTTTTTTTTTTCCTGTTTCTTTGGGGGCTTTTCTTGTTCTTTTTTTTTTAATTTGTTTTGTTTTCTTTTCCTTCTCTTTACCTTTTTGTCTTTCTTCATTACTCAGTTCCTCATCTGTCTATATCTTCCTTCTCTTTCTGTTCCCTGAATACCTGGCATTGTATACCTCTACGACTTCTAGCCAGACTGTACTGCAACACCTGAGAACAACTTCCCCAGACCTGATAGCTGCAGCGGTGGGATTCCTTGGAACTTTGCTGTTCTTTATCCTTTCTGATTTTTATTTTTTCATTCTTTTCTTTTTTTTTCTTCCCCTTCCCCTTTTTGTTTTTCTCCATTTCATAGTCTCTGGTCTCTCCACTCCAATGGCAAGCTCCCCTAGTATTCCTTTTTGTTTGTTTGTATGTTTTTGGCTCCTGTTCATCTCTCCTCTCTCCCATATCCATCTTAGCTCCACACATAATAATCTCCCTGCTACATCCTGCCTACCTGCACAATGCACTTAACATCACATCATCAAGCAGCATAGGCACAGCCCATTGGAACCAGCCCCGCACTGATTACCGACACACCCTGGTGGCTGTGGTAAGTGCAACAAAAAACATGTCCCAGTAACTCCTCTTCATCTAGACCTGTCCTGCTGCACCATATCTGAGTGAGTGACCCTGCCAATTGGAGAAGGAGGTGACAAGTATTGTGCCCATAGATGAGAAAACAACAAAGAACACATAGCCCTCCTGCTCAGACATAGCCAATTTTTTTAAAAAAGGGATGAAACAAACAAATCCACAATCAATAAATGAGAAAAATAAGGACTGAATGTCCAGAAGACAGCAGACAATAACAAAAAATTTACAAAAACAGGACAGGATGGTCCCAGTAGTCATCCAAAATAAAACACCAAATGACTTTCCAGTGGAAGAAAAGGCAGTAGAACTGCCTTATAGGGAATTCAAATCTCTAATACTCAGAATTCTCCAAGAGCTGAAGCAAAAAGCAGACAAAAATGAGGAAAAATAGACAAATTCATGGAAAATACAGACAAAAAATTGGAAGAATTCAGGAAAATAATGCAGGAACAAAATGCCAAAATAAATTCATAACAAAAAATTATACAAAGACAACAATTAGAAATCCAAAAGATAAACAACAAGGTTTCAGAAATGGACAGTGTCATAGAAGGGCTGAGGAGCAGATTTGAAATGGTGGAAGACAGGATTAGTGGAATTGAAGACAAACACTTGGATACAATTCTGAGGAAAACTCAGAAAAAAGAACAAAGAAAAATGAAGAGACTCTGAGAGTTATGTGGGATACAATCAAAAGCAAAAATTTGTGAGTTATTGGAGTTCCAGAACAGGAGGAGAAAACAAAAAACACAGAGAAGATCATTGAAGACCTGCCGACAGAAAACTTCCCCTATATCATAAAAGATGAAAACCTGGCCATCCAAGAATCTCAATGAACCCCATATAGGATAGACCCCCAAAGATAATCACCAAGCCATATCATAATCACACTTGCCAAAACCAAAGACAAACAAAGAATCCTGAGAGCAGCTGGTGAAAACCAAGAAGTCACATACAGAGGAGAAACAATAAGACTAAGCTCAGATTATTCTGCAGAAACCATGGAGGCAAGAAGACAATGGATGACATATATAAAATCTTGAAAGAAAAAAAATTGCCAGCCAAGAATAATATACCCTGCAAAACTCTTGTTCAAATATGATGGTGAAATTAGGACATTTCCAGATAAACAGAAATTAAGGGAATATGTAGAAGCAAGACAAAATTCACAAGAATTATTAAAGGGAGTTCTTCGAACTGAGAACAAACAACTTAAGCTCACAGGCATAATCTATGATGCAGGATCATACCAGCCAGATACCAATCTATGAAATGAATTCTCAAGGACTATCCAAAACCAAAAGAAATACAACGTGGAATCAGAGCAGTTAATCAGTAAATGACAACAACATCAAAACAATAAAAGAGGGAATAAATGACATAGGTATAGAACCTTCTAATAGAGAGGAAGGCAAGGCGATACCAAGTAATGGCAGACTGCTTCAAACTTAGAAAGATTAGGGTAAAATTCATGGTAAATAAAAAGAAAGTTAACAAACATACGCATAAAAATAAAGAGGAAAAACATAAAATCTCAGCAAAAACAAAACCTACAAAAACAAAATAAATGAAAAAAAAAATCCACAAACAAAAGTAACTCAGCACAAGAGAATAAGAAGAACAAAGAAAAACCAGCACCACAAAAAAAACACTAGAAAATGACAACAACAAACTCACATCTATCAATAATTACACTGAATGTAAATGGACTCAATGCACTCATATCAAGATGGAGAGTGACAGAATGGATAAGAAAACAAGATCCATCAATATGCTGTCTAAAAGAGACACACCTTAGAAATAAGATGTGACTTTATTAAAATTCAAGGGTTGGAAAAAATATATCAAGCTAACAACTACCAAAAAGAGCAGGAGTGGTAATACTAATCTCAGATAAAATAGACTTTAAAACAAAATCCACCATAAAAGACAAAAAAGGTCACTATATAATGATTAAGGGGACGATCCGTCATGAAGACATAACCATAATAAACATCTATGCCCCCAATGACAGGGCTCCAAAATACATAAAACAAACTCTAACAACACTGAAAAGAGAAATTGACAGTTCCACAATAATAGTAGACCTCAACACACCACTCTCAGTAAAGGACAGAACAACGAAGAAGAAACTCAAAAAAGATACAGAAGACCTAAAGGGCACAATCAACCAACTCGACCTCATACACAGATATAGTACACGCCATCCAACCTCTGCAAAGTACACATTCATTTCCAATGCAGAAGGAACATTTTCTGGAATAGACCACATCTTAGGTCACAGAGAAATCCTCAGCAAGATACAAAATGCTGAGATAATTCAAAGTATCTTCTCTGACCACAATGACATCGAGGTAGAAATTAACAATAGAAAGAGCAAGGAAAAAAAAAATCAATTACATGGAAACTGAATAATACCATACTTACACATCACTGGGTAATAGAAGAAATCAGAGATGCAATAAAAAAATTTCCTGTAATCAAATGAGAATGAAAACACGTCCTACCAAAACTTTTGGGACACAGCAAAGGCGGTCCTCAGAGGACAATTTATAGCAATAAATGCACACATCAAAAAAGAAGAAAGGGACAAAATCAAAACATTAACTACAGAACTCAAACAAATAGGAAGAGAACAGCAAAAAAATCCCACAGCCACCGGAAGAGAGGAAATAGTCAAGATCAGAGCAGAAATAAATGAAATAGAGAACAGAAAAACAATAGAAAGAATCAAGAAAACCAAAAGTTGGTTCTTTGAAAGAATCAACAAAATCGACAAACTAAAGACCAGATCGACAAAAGAAAAACCGGAGAGGACACAAACAAGCATTGAAATGGGGGACATTACAACAGAGCCAATTGAAATAAAAAGGAGTATAACAGAATATTATGAAAAACTATACTCCAACAAATTTGAAAACATAGAGGAAATGGATAAACTTGCAGAAACACACTACCTACCCAAACTACAACAAAGTGATGTTGAAAATCTGAACAGACCCATAAGAAGAGAAGAGATTGAAAAGGTAATAAAAAAAACTCCCAAAAAAAAAAGCCCTGGCCCAGATGGCTTCACTGGAGAATTCTACAAAACATTTACAGAAAAGCTTTTACCAGTACTACTCAAGCTATTTCAGAGCATAGAAAAGGAAGCAACACTTCCGAATTCATTCTATGAAGCCAGCATAGTGCTGACACCAAAACCAGACAAAGACATCACACAAAAAGAAACTTACAGACCAATATCTCTCATGAATATAGATGCAAAAATTCTTAACAAAACTGTAGCCAATAGAATTCAGCAACATATCAGAAAAATAATACACCATGACCAAGTAGGATTCATACTAAGTATGCAAGGATGTTTCAACATTAGAAAATCAATCAACGTAATCCACCACATGAATAAAAGGAAAGAAAAGAGTTACATGATCATCTCAATTGACGCAGAAAAGGCATTTGACAAAGTCTAACACCCATTCCTGATAAAAAACTGTCAATAAAATAGGTATAGAAGGGAAATTTCTCAACATAATAAAGCGCATCTATACAAAACCAATGGCCAACATAATGGAGAGAGGCTGAAAACATTCCCCTTGAAAACAGAAACAAGGATGCCCTTTCTCACCACACCTATTTAACAATGTGCTGAACGTTCTAGCTAGAGCAATAAGGCAAGAAAAATAAATAAAAGACATCCAAATTGGTAATGAAGAAGTTAAACTGTCCCTGTTTGTGGATGATATGATACTATACAAACAAAACCCTAAAGACTCCACAAGAAATCTACTGGAACTAACAGAAAGATTCAGCAGAGTAGCAGGATACAAGATAAACGTTCAAAAGTCAGTTGGATTGCTATACATCAGTAAGGAGAACGATGAAAAGGAAATCAGGAAAACAATACCATTTATAATAGCCCCTAAAAAGATAAAATACTTAGGAATAAATGTGACCAGGGATGTAAAAGACCTGTACAAAGAAAACTACAAAACGCTACTGCAAGAAACCCAAAGGGATCTACATAAATGGAAAAACATACCATGTTCATGGATAGGCAGACCCTGTTCCCTTCTCTGCACTGGGTCTGAGACTGGCTTCAGCAATTGCCAAGTCCCCTGGGCCAAAAGTAGGACCTCTCATGCACCCTGAGCCATTCTCCCAGCCTTGGAGAGGGAACAAATTAACAAACAGGAAAAAAATAACCTGTCAGCTCCCCTAAGCCAGGAGCTCAGGGTAGGCACAGATCCTTTGCCTGGACACAGGCATAAGGGATCCACGGACTTTGAGTGCCTTTCCCCCTGCAGAGAGAATTGTGTGGGCCCATTTCAACAACATAGGCCCTCATTACCACAGTACAACAGGGTATATACCTGAAGTCTAACTTCAACTGTTTCAGCTGTGAAGCGGCAAGTTCTTGACATTTGATGCTGTTCTGCCTATTAAGCAGCGTCTTCACCTACCCACATCAGGGGCCTGAGAACTGGTGGTGCCAACCATGCCACTTAGCCAGCTGCAACAGGTGTCCAAGAATAAGAGGTGCCTCCCAGTCCTTACAGCCAACAGCATTTGGTGCTCATAGTTATGCTACAAACCCACCCATCTATGTACTCTAGGGGACAGGGACATGCTTTTCTCCTGGACACTTGGGGGTGGCAGTCCACCCACTCCCTTGCTCATCCTGTGTCTCCCTGCTGCAGCCAGATGTCTGTGCCCACACCAATCACCTATGCCTGTCTATAACTGTAGGTGAGAGCCTGCACCACACAGTTGGTGGCTGACTACCTGGACACCTGTGCTGAATCCATACAGGAGGAGTGGTCAGACTTCCGGGCTAACATATGTAGTGACAGTTCTGGTCACCTGGTGGCAGAATATTGGAACTTCATGGGCACTTGTGGTTGGGTTAGCTCACATGAGCAGCCTAATTAGGTATATCAAAGCAAAACAAAACAAGAAGCTAGGACACAGTAAGCAAACATAAATAAATAAATATAATAACTTATTGATGACTCAGAGACAACAGTCAATATCCAGTTACATAAAGAGGCAGAACATGATGGCTTCGCCAAGCTCCCAGAATAAAGAATCTAGATATCTTCCAGAGGAAGAAAATTTCTTGGAATTACCAGAGTCAGAATACCAAAGATTAATATACAGAACTCTTCAAGATATCAGGAAGGAAATGAATCAAAACGCAGAACAAGCAATAGAGGAATTTAAGAAGATTAGAGAAGAGCATAATAACAAATTTAACAAGCTGCAGGAATCCATAGAGAGACAGTAATCAGAAATCCATAAAATTAATTATAAAATTTCAGAATTAGACAACTCAATAGGAAGTCATAGGAGCAGAATAGAGGCTAAGGAAGTCAGAATTAGTGAGACTGAAGATAAAACACTTGACACCAACTTATTTGAGGAAAAATCAGATAAAAGGATTAAAAAATGAAGAAACCTTAAGAATTATGTGGGATTCTATCAAGAGGAATAACCTACAAGTGATTGGAGTACCAAAATGGGGTAGGGGAAGAATAACAGAAAATACAGAGCGCGTTATTGAATATTTGTTGGCAGAAAACGTCCGTGATATCATGAAAGATGAGAAGATTCTTATTGAAGATGTTCATCAAACCCCACATAAAGTAGATCCCAAAAGAAAGTCACCAAGATATATTATAACCAAACTTGCCAAAACCAAACATAAATACAGAATTTTAAGAGCAGCTACAGATAAACAAAAAGTTGTCTACAAAGGAGGGTCAATAAGAATTAAGCTCAGACTACTCAGCAGAAACCATGTAGGCAAGAAGGCAATGGGATGACATATATACAGCCTTGAAGGAAAAAAAAAAAAAATTGCCAGCCAAGAATTATATACCCAGCAAAACTGTCTCTCAAATATGATGGTGAAATTAGGACATTTCCAGAAAAACAGACGTTTAGGGAATTTGTAAAACCAAACCAAAATTAAAAGAAATACTAAAAGGAGTCCTCTGGTTAGAAAATCAGTAACATCAGATAACAACCCAAGACTAGAAAACGGTACAGAACAACCAGATATCAACCCAGACAGGGAAGACACACACAAAAAAATCAAAGCTAAAACAATGGAAAATAGGGAAACAGAGATGTCAGTACATAAAAGATGACAACATTAAAACAAAAAAGGGGGACTAAAGAATGTAGTCATAGAACTTCCATATGGAGAAGTCAAGGCAATATCAAAAAATAAAAGATTGGTTTAAACTTAGAAAAATAGAGGTAAATATTAAGGTAACCACAAAGGTAACTAACAATCCTACAAGTCAAAATAAAAAACAAGAAAAATATAAAGACTCAGCAATTACTAAATCAACAACAATGAAAAAGATGAAAAGAAAATACATAAAGAAAAATAACTCAGGACAGAAAATTAAGTGGAACAAAGAAAATGTGACCACACACACACACACACAAATCAAAATGACAGCACTAAACTCATGCCTATCAATAATTATGCTGAATTTAAAAGGACTAAATGCACAATAAAGAAACAGAGAGTGGAAGATTGGATAAAAAACAAAACACTATCCGTCTATATGCTGTCCAAGAGACACATCTTAAACTCAAAGATACAAGCAAACTAAAACTTAAAGGATGGAAAAAAACATATATGCAAAGAACACTCAAAAAAGAGCAGGAGTGGCAATATTAATCTGTGACAAAATAGACTTTAAAGTAAAATACACCACAAAGAATAAGGAAAGATATATAATGATTAAAGGGTCAATACACCAGGAGGACATAACTATAATAAGTATTTATGCACCCAACGACAGGGCTCCAAAATATATATAACAAACTCTAACAGCATTGAAAAGAGAGATGGACAGCTCTACAATAGTAGTAGGAAGCTTCAACACACTGCCTTTGGTGAAGGACAGAACATCCAGAAAGAAGCTCAACAAAGACACCGAAGATCAAAATGCCACAATCAACCAACTCGATCTCATAGACGTATACAGAACATTCCATCCAACAGCAGCTAAATATAGTTTCTTTTCCAATGCACATGGAACGTTCTCCAGAAGAGACCACATATCAGGCCATAAAGCAAGCCTTAACAAAATCCAAAGCATCAAAATATTACAAAGCATCTTTTCTGGCCACAAAGCCATAAAAGTAGAAACCAATAACAGAAAAAGCAAGGAAAAAAACTCAAACACATGGAAACTGAACAACACCCTGCTCAAAAACTACTGGGTTATAGAAGAAACTAAGGATGGAATAAAGAAAGTTCTAGAATCAAATGAGAATGAAACACATTGTACCAGAACCTTTGGGACACAGCAAAAGCAGTGTTCAGAGTTTACTTTACAGCAATAAATGCACACATCCAAAAAGAAGGGCCAAAACAAAATATTAACTCTACAAACTCAAACAAGTAGAAAGAGAATATCAAAAGAAGCCCTCAGGTGCCAGAAGAAAGGAAATAATAAGAATTAGAGCAGAATTAAATGAAACAGAGAATAGAAAAACTATTGAAAGAGTTAACAAGAACAAAAGCTGGTTCTTTGAAAAGATCAACAAAATTGATAAGCCATTGGCCAAATTGACAAAAGAAAAACAGGAGGGGAAGCAAATAACCAGAATAAGAAATGAGATGGGTGATATCACAAAAGACCCAATTGAAAGTAAAAGAATCATAGCATAATACTGTGAAAAAATGTAGTCTAGCAAATTTGAAAAGCTAGAGGAAATGGACAAATCTCTAGAAAATCACTACCTACCTAAACTAATGCAAACAGAGGTGGAAGAACCAAATAAACCTATAATAAGTGATTGAAAAGCTAATTTAAAAAACTCCCATCAAAAAAAAAATCCTGGCCCAGACGGTTTCACAGCAGATTTCTACCAAACTTTCAGAGAAGAGTTAACACCACTACTACTAAAGGTATTTCAGAGCACAGAAAAGACGAAATACTCTCAAACTCATTCTGTGAAGCCAGCATAACCCTGATGCCAAAACCAGTTAAATGTACTACAAAAAAAATAAAACTATAGACCAATATCTCTCATCAATATAGACGCAAAAATTCTCAACAAAAGTCTAACCAATAGAATTCAACAACAGATTAAAAACATAATTCACCATGATCAAGAGGAATTTATACCAGGTATGCAGGGATGGCTCAACATTAGAAAAACAATCAATGTCATCCATTACATAAATAAAACAAAAGACAAGAAACATATAATATTATCAATTGATACAGAAAAGGCATTTGACAAAGTCCAACACCCATTCATGATAAAAATTCTCAGCAAAATAGGAATAGAAGGGAAATTCCTCAACATAATAAAGGTCATTTATACAAAGCCAACAGCCAATATCATCCTGAATGGAGAGAGTATGAGAGCATTCCCCTTGAGAACAGGAACCAGACAAAGATGCCCTTTATCACCACTCTTATTCAACATTGTGTTGGAGCTCCTAGCCAGAGCAATTAGGCTACAAGAAGAAATAAAAGGTATCCAAATTGGTAAGGAAGACGTCAAAGTATCTCTATTTGCAGATAATATGATCTTATACACAGAAAACCCCAAAAGAATCCACAAGAAATGTATTGAAAATAATGAAGTTTTCAGCCAAGTATCAGGATACAAGATAAACATACAAAAATCAGTTGGAATACTCTACACCAACAAAGAGAACTTCGAAGAGGAAATGACCACATCAATACCGTTTACAATAGCCCCCAAGAAGATACAATACTTAGGAATATATATAACCAGAGACATAAAAGACCTATACAATGAAAACTAAAGGACAATACTGCAAGAAACCAGAAGAGGCCTGCATAAGTGGAAAAACATAGCTTGCTTATGGATAGGAAAACTCAACATTGTGAAAATGTCAATTCTACCCAAAGCGATCTATAAATACAATTCAATGCTTGCATAACTGGATATCCATCTGCAAAAAAAATGAAACAAGACCCATACCTCATGCCATGCACAAAAACTAACTCAAAATGAATCAAGACTACATATAAAATCTAAAATGATAAAGATCATGGAAGAAAAAATAGGGACAATGCTAGGAGCCCTAACACATGTCATAAACAGAATACAAACCATAAGTAACAATGGGCAAACACTAGAAGAGAAACTAGATAACTGGGAGCTCCTAAAAATAAAACACTGATGCTCATCAAAAGACTTCACCAAAAGATTAAAAAGACTATCCACAGACTGGGAAAAATTTTTTGACTATGACAAATCCAATCTGGGTCTAATCTCTGATATCTACAAGATAACGCAAAACCTCAAAAAACAAAGACAAATAACTCAATTAAAAAATGGGCAAAGGATATGAACAGTCACTTCACCAAAGAAGACATACAGGCGGCTAACAGACACATGAGTAAATGTTTGAGATCATTAGCCGTTAGAGAAACACAAATCAAAACTACAATGAGATGCCATCTCACCCCAAAAAGGCTAGCATTAATCCAAAAAACACAAAATAATAAATGTTGGAGAGGTTGTGGAAAGACTGAAACACTTATATATTGTTTGTGGGAATGTAAAATGTTACGGTCACTTTAGAAATGGATTTGGCACTTCCTTAAAAAGCTAGAAATAGAAGTACCATAAGATCCAGCAATTCCACTCCTTGGAGTATATCCTAGAGAAATAAGAGCCGTCACACGGATATATGCACAACCATGTTCACTGCAACACTGTTGACAATAACAAAAAGATGGAAACAACCTAGGTGCCCATCAATAGATGAATGGATAAACAGATTACAGTATATTCACACAATGGAATACTATGGAACGATAAAAATAACGATGAATCTGTGAAACATAACATGGAGGAATCTGGACGGCAATATGCTGAGTGAATTTAGTCAGTCACAAAAAGACAAATACTGTATAATAGCACTATTATAAGAACTCAAGAAAAGGTTTTAACACAGAAGAAAACATTCTTTGATGGTTACCAGGGAGGGAGGGAGAGGGGTATTCACTAACTGGATAGTAGACAAGAATTATCATAGGTGAAGGGAAAGACAGCACACACTACAGGGGAAGTCAGCGCAACTGGACTAAATCAAAAGCTAAGAAGATTCCTGAATACAGCCAAACACTTTGAGGGACAGAGTAGCAGGAGTGGGAGTCTGAGGACCATGGTTACAGGGGACATCAAGGTGAATTGGCATAACAAAATTTATTGAGAAAATGTTCTGCATCCCACTTTGGTGAGTGGTGTCTGGGGTCTTAAAAGCTAGCCAGTGGCCATCTAAGATGCGTCGACTGTTCCCAACCTACCTGGAGCATAGGAGAATGAATGACACCAAAGACACAAGGAAAAGATTAGCCCAAGAGACAGAAAGGGCCACATAAACCAGAGACTTCATCAGCCTGAGATCAGAAGAACTAGATGGTGCCTGGCAACCATCAGTGACGGCCCTGACAGGGAATACAACAGACAGTCCCTGATGGAGCAGGAGAAAAGTGGGTGCAGAACTCAAATTCTAGTAAAAAGATCAAAATTAGTGGTTTGACTGAGGCTGGAGGGACCCTGGAAGACATGGCCCCCTGACTCTGTTAGCCCAAAACTAAAACCATTCCCAAGGCCATCTCTTCAGATAAAGGTTAGACTGGACTATGTTACAGAAAATGACACTCGTAAAGAGAGCTCCTTAGCTCAAGTAGATACATGAGAGTAAATGGGCAGCTTCTGTCCAGAGGCAAGATGAGAAGGCAGAGAGGGTCAGGAGCTGGTTCAATGGACATGGGAAATCCCATTTGTGGAAAGGAGTAGCGTGCTGTTCCAGTGTACGGGGAGCATCTAGGGTCACATAATGATGTGTATATAACATTTTGTATGAGATCTAATTTGAACTGTACACTTTAACTTAAAGAACAATTAAAAAGAAAAAAACAAACAAACAAAAAACACCATGGCCTGGGTCAGTTGCATCTCAGTCCTTAAAGTGACATCTCTGTTTTTTAACACTTTAAAGAATTCTTTTGCCACAGATTCGCCCAATGCAATGCGATGTTTGATTTCTTGAGTGCTGCTTCCATGGGTATTGATTGTGGATCCAAGTAAAATGAAATCCTTGACGACTTCCATCTTTTCTCCATTTATCATGATGTTGCTTATTGTCCATTTGTGAGGATGTTGAGGTGTAATCTACACTGCAGGCTGTGGTCTTTGAGCTTCATCAGTAAGTGCTTCAAATCTTCTGCACTTTCAGCAAGCAAGTTTGTGTCATCTGCATAATGCAGGTTGTTAATGAGTCTTCCTCCAATCCTGATGCCACATTCTTCTTCATATAGTCCAGCTTCTCGGATTATTTGCTTAGCATAAGACTGAATAAGTATGGTGAAAGGATACGACCATGAACTACACGTTTCCTGACATTAAACCACCCAATATCCCCTTGTTCTGTTGGAACGACTGCCTCTTGATCTATGTGCAGGCTCCTCATGAGCACAATTAAGTGTTCTAGAATTCCCATTTTTCTAGCATACAAATATTAAAATAGGAGTCTGTGAGTTTTTTTTCTTTTATTCCTAACAAGGTCTTATGTGAAAAAAAGTTAACTTTATTTTTAATATCTATTTTCCAAATTTACCACTAAATTCTAATTATGAAAAGGAATGCTGAAAGAATTAAGAGATGACAATAACATGATGTAATTGAGTACAAAATAAGCAGTGAGAACACTCCTGTCCCCTCGAAAGTTATGTTTTTCGCATTATATCTGAGTAAGCCCTACATTGATTGTCTTTGGAAGAGGTTTTTATTATTGCTGTTGTTATTTTGTTTGTTTTTTTATCTATCCGTCTAATATTTAGTGAATATGTAGTACGTAAGTGCCACAGTGTTAGCACCTAGGGGCATTTAGATATTAAATAAATACATATTTGCCTTTGAATCCTCTCACCAACCTGTGACTAGAAAATAAATTTATTATTTTTGTTGTTGGTTGCCTTTGAAAAGTTCCTACTCTTGGCAACCTTATGCATAATCAACAAAGTGTTGTCCTATCCTGCTATATCTCCATGATCTTTTGTATGTTTGAGCCACTTGTTGCAACTATTATGGCCCTTGTTTTCACTGAACCTCTATTTTGCCAACCATGATGTCTTTTCCTAGCAATTGTCTTTTCTGATGATGTGTCCAAAAAATAATTACTGAAATCAATTCAACTGGTTGTGTAAAAAAACTTATCTGAATCTTAGAATTAGGAAAAGAAATTACTTAGTTTTTTTCTCAGTTCAAGTGCTTGGATTGAACTTTTGTTGACTTTTTACTGAGTGGGCTATTTTCTAATGGTGTATAAGCAGAGAGTAACTTGCAGATTTTTGTCTGGAAGATATGGAAATATTTGATGTTCATTGGATAAAATAAACTCAAATGTTATAGTTTATGACAATGTTGGTCACTAACGTGCTTTGTATTTTACCAGTAATCTTATCCTAATGTTCATATATAAAATTTATGTTCATATATACATAATAATTAAATTGATTTCTGTACTTGGCCAAGAGACTGCAATGCTCAGTTTCAAAAAACAGTGGCTGAAATCTAAATCATGTCTATGACGTTGCCCTAACTTAACTCACAAATTTTTAATTTTTTTCTTCAATACTTAAAGATTTACCACTGCATTTCTTGACTTTAACTAGAATATAAAGGAATATTTTTTCCTCATAATAAGGTAATCTACATCACTTGCTAATTTTAACTAAAATGCCAAAAAAATATATATATATATGTAAAAGACTTCTTTCTTTTGACTACTTTCCATTAATAGGTATTGTTACTGTTTTATTAGAACAGAAAGAAACAAGCTAAATTTATTTTAGCCTTTTATCTGGCAGAGGAAAATAATATGCTAATTAACCATTAGCAGTCAATATTATCATATTTATTAATTCCCAGATTTATAGCTTCATAAGATAGTCTTGTTCTTAGAAATACACTTTTTATCTAATTGCTAGAAAACATTTATTTGCTACAAATTGAAAATCATTCCAATATAAATGTTCCAAAATAATATGCCCAGAAGAAACTCTGCCCAAACCCATCTCCCCAGCAGTTTTATAGCAGAAAACCTTAATCTGCAAAGATAAAGGAAAAGAAAAGAAAACAACCAAACAAAAATCCTGTACACTGGTGGCAAGGTATAACCCACTGCACATGAGAGCAGTACCACAGTA
This sequence comes from Trichechus manatus latirostris, assembly GCF_000243295.1. Taxonomy (NCBI): domain Eukaryota; kingdom Metazoa; phylum Chordata; class Mammalia; order Sirenia; family Trichechidae; genus Trichechus; species Trichechus manatus. Next base: position 4,551,131 of record NW_004444065.1, read on the forward strand.
CCTAGGAAGTCTAAGGCTTTACCAGACAATGAAAGACTGAGGTCAATCTCTGTGTGCCTAACAGGAAGCTAGTAAGTTTTTAATAAAAATAACAGTGGGACTGACTTCCAGTTTCTGGCCTAGCATGTAATGAGCTTGGAAGTCATCACTCTCATCCTCACAAGACAAAAAACTGTAAAAACTATAAATCAACCAGTCTTCTTAGATCCATAAGAGAATTGAAATCACAGGGCAAACCACCAGCCTAAAAACTGGGAAGACACATAGGCTGATACAGAAAATCATCAATTACCAGGAGCAGAAACCGTCCCAGCCTCAGGTAGGAATATGTAACTGGTAACTGACTAATTGCTGGAGACTGAGAATAGACTGGTTTGAAATATAAAAACTCCTGGAGGCCCAAACTTGGGGTGATCCCCACACTTTTATGAGTTTCACTTCCAGGACTCCCACCAGGTTCTCCCTGTAAATATCAGAGAAAAACATTCTCATGCTTCTGGTGGGGTAGGGGAAACATAACTACTTTGAAATAGTGCTCTGTTCTCCTTAATGATATCTTACCCTGAAGAAAACTACTTTACCAGGGCCTAACCATCTTTGATCTTACCAGAGCCTAACCAAAGTGGAAGAAGGAAATATACAACTCCAGCTCCCTTTAACTTCCCTGTTTTACCTAAGGGGTGAAAAAAAAAAAAAAAAGCAAAGAAGCACTTGTGAATGTCACAAACCAGGGATGCAGGCTCACTAAAAGACTGAGACATAAGCATAGGATTATGGAATCCTTAAACAGCACTGGTGGTGAGAACACTTATGTGCTCAGCTGAAAACCAAAAGGTTGGTGGTTCAAGCCCACCCAGTGGCCCCATGGTGGGGAAGGGGGAGACCTATTGATCTGCTTCCAGAAGATTACAGCCTAGAAAATCCTATGGGACAATTCTACTGTCACATAGGGGTCGCTATGAGTTGGAATTGACCTAACTCAACTTTACCTAACGATAGAATGCTTCCCTCCTTCTACACTTTACCACAACATCAACAGGCCTTTACAAGGGAGTACAACTTAAAGAACCTCTTCTTCTTACCCAATGTATTATGTCCAGATTTTGACAAAAAAAAAAAATTACAAAGCATTTTGAAAAACAAAAAACAGTCTTTAGAGACAAGGCAAGCATCAGTAGCAGAATCAGATATGGTACATATTTTGGAATTATCAGATCAGGAATTTAAAATAACTGTGGTTAATATGCTAAAGAATCTAATGCAAAAATGGGCAATATGCAAGAACAGATGGGTAATGGAAACTGTGAGATGGAAACGTAACAACAAAAAACAAAAAAAGTTTAAATCAATAAAATTGTAACATAAATGAAGAATATCTTTGATGGGCTCATTAATAAACTGAACAAAGCCGAGGAAATAATCAGTGACCTTGAGGATACGTTGATATAAATTCCCTTAACTGAATGACAAAGAAAATATAATAATAATAAAAGAACAGAATATTCATGAAATATGTGACAATTAAAAAAGGTGTAACATATATATTATGGGAATATATGATAGAACTCCAATGAGAAATAGACAATTCCATCGTTATAGTTGGAGACTTTCACACTCTTCTATTAGTAATTGACAGATCCAGCAGGCAGAAAATAAGTTAATATATAGATGAACTGAACAGGAAGGGGAAGAGAGAAAGGAACAGAAAAATATTTGAAATGACAACAGATAATAATTTCAAAAATTTGTTGGTAGATGCCAAATCACAGATCTAGGATGCTCAGAAAGCACCAAGCAGAATAAACATACCCACACAGATACAAATCCATATCTAGGCATATAATATTCCAACTGCAGAAAAATAGAAAATATCAAAAGAAGCCAGAGGAGGAAACAAGGATAAGACTTGCATCAGACTTCTCTTCAGAAACCATGCCAGAAAAAAGAGAATGGAGTGAAATATTTAAAGTGTCAGGGGTAGTGCAAACAAAAAAAAAGTATAATTCTATACCTAACAAAATTATCTTCAAAAGTGATGGAGAAATAAAGACTAGTGCAAAAATTAAAACATTGTACAGAGAAGTATAATTGAATAGCTAAGAAAGGAGAGAAAATGAAATTACACAAAATGTTCATTTAAAACCAGAAGCGGCAAAGAAAATGTGGAAAATTACATTCTTCCCTCTGTGTCTTTATGTATCTGTGTCTCTTCTCCTATTTATAAGGCAGCACTCATACTGAATGAGAACTCACTGTTCTCCAGTATGAAATCATGTTAAATTAGCTGATAACATTTTCAAGGATCTTATTTCCAAATGTCATAGATTGAATTGTGTCCCCCCAAAATATCTGTCAGCTTGGCTGGGTCATGATTCCTAGTATTGTATGATTCTGTACCATTCTGTAATCTGATGTGATTTCCTTATGTGTTGTAAATTCAATCACTGTGATCTAACAAAATGGATTAGCAGCAGTTATACTGATGAGGTATGCAAGATCCGATAGTGTTTTAAGCCAGTCTCTTTTGAGATATAAAAGAGAGAAGCGAGCAGAGACACAGGGACCTCATACCCAGAAGAAAGCAGTTCCAGGAGAAGAGTGCGTCCTTTGGGCCTGAGGTTCCTGCACTGAGATGCTTCCATACCAAAAGAAGACTGATACATCGCAAGGACCTTCCTCCAGGGCTGACAGAGAGAGAGAAAGCCTTCCCCTGGAGCTGATGCTGTGAATTTGTAGCCTACTGGGCCATGAAATAATTTCTCTTTGTTAAACACATCCACTTGTAGTATTTCTGTTATAGCAGTACTAGATGACTAAGACACCAAAAAGGTCATATTCAAAGGTACCAGGGATTAGGACTTGCACACATCCTTTTTGGAATATAATTCAATTCATAACAAAGACCAAAAGAAGCAAAGAGCAAGGACAACAATAGAAAACAGTTACAAATATGGTAGATGTGAATTTATCTATGTCAATATAACTTTAAATGTGCTTGGTCAAAATACACCAATTAAAAGACAGAGATTATCAGAGTGCGTAAACACACACACACACAAAAGACCCAGCTATATGTAGTTGATAAGAAACACTTAAATGTAAAGACACAGATTAGAAGCAAAAGGAGGGAGAGAGATACACCATGCTAACACTAACAAAAAAAATAAATAAAGCAAGCATACTGTATTAATTTCAGACAAAGCATATTTCCAAATAAGAAAACTTATCAGGGATAAAGATAAAGGAGTCAATTCTCCAAGAAGACATAACAACCCTGAATGCGTATGCACCTAACAGCAGAGCATTAAAATATGTGAGAGAAAAATTGATAGAACTCCACTGAGAAATAGAAAATTCTATCATTATAAATGGAGACTGAAGCACTCTTCTAACAGTAATGGACGGATCCAGCAGGCAGAAAATGAGTAAAGATGTAGATGAAATGAACAGCACCATCAATCCTCTAGACCTAATAGACATTTATAGAATAATTTATCCAACAGCAACAAAACACACATTCTTCTCAAGCTCACATGGAATGTTCACCAAGACCACAACCAGAGCCATAAAGTACACTTTAACAATTTTAAATTAATGGAAATTATACAAAGTATGCTGTCAGAACACAACAGAATTAAACTAGAAATCAGTAAGTCTTCCTTACAAAAATCCAAATAGAAAACGTAGAAGGAATGTAGGAAATAGAAAATCACCATTAGAATACCACAGTAATAATTGTCTCACACAACACCCACAGTTGAATAATACAATTAGCAGGCTAATCTTTAAAGAGAAACAGAATATTTGTATAGCGTCAAAGTAAACTCCCCCAAATATTTATTAATTACTGCAATATATTTAAAGTATGTCTGAAGATTCTTTGCTACTCCTCCGTCTAGGATACGGAGTTAAATTCCCTGGAGTGTGGACTGGATCTAGCAGTTCACTAACTATGAACAAAAAGATAAAAATAGTAGCTTTACTACAGAGAAATTTGACAGACATCACCTCATCCGAGTGATCAAGATTAATACTATCAATCATAAATCATGTTGATATCATGCATCTCCTGATTTAATGTGATGGTATTCTTCCACAAAACTCACAACTCCAGAAAATATCAGACAAACTCAAATTGATGTACCTTCTATAAAATGCCGGTAACAGTGATTCCTATCATATCTTCATTTAATTCATCAGCCTCTTTCTGAGATACCAGATGGATCATGGGGAAGAAGTCAGTACACTACCACAGATTAAAACAAGTAGTAGACTCAAGGCAACTAACAATAACAACAACAGACTGATTTAAGCTCTGTGCCTCATGTCTTAGCATTGTTAGAGCCAGTTAATAAGGCAGCAGGCATAACTCTCTGAGGCTTATGCAATGCCAGATATAAAAGTAAGGAATCCCCCATAGCATAATCGCCAGTCCAGAATCTTACTTCACAAAGAAGGACATACAGGAATGCTTATAAAAACATTGGATATAATAGTCATTTCATGTCCTGTACCATAAAGAGATCTCAGTATGGTGCTTTGTTCTCAAAAGAAAGGATATATGGTCCTTTGGCCCTAAAGGTGAAGCAGGAGGGTCTACAGTTACCATCATTTCTAATAACTTATTTGGGCAATTGTGCTTTCCATTCCAGAAAATCTGGCTTCTGCAAATTCAAAGTACTGATCCTCAAAGAGAGGGTGCACTCTTGCCAGTTAACAAAGCAAGGACATCAGTCAGTATTTGTTATAGCTGCTTCCAGGATATTTTGAACTCCTACGCCTAGGTAATGCCAGATAAAAAGAAGAGTCACCATATTGGCAGAGATAATTAACTTTGATCAACAGAAGGAGGTAGGACTGTTTTTGCATAATAGGAATGATAAGGAATATGTGTGAAACCTAGTTAATCCACTCGGATAACTCCTGATGTTCCTTTACTCCATTGTTACTGTAAATGGAATGTGCTGCAACCTGACTGAGTAAAGTATGTGATGGTTTGGCACACATCATCAGGTAAGTACAGTAATGCCTTTTGATGAACAGAAACAATTCAATGTAGTCAAACTTTTCAATCTTCTTATGAATGACTCATGGCTTATTTGCCCTATTTAAGAAAGTGTTCCCTCCTCAAGTCCATACAGATCTCCTATCTTTGCATCTATAAATTTAAACTTTTTTGTGATTTTTTAGTTCCTAGAACATTTGGGATTCATTTTTGGAAATTCTAATTGCATATTTATTTGTTTTCCATTTGAATAACCAAATGTCTGGCACATTGTTTGAGTATTCCATTATTTCTCCTGCATCTGAAATGCAAAATATGTCATATATGAAAATTCATAAAAAGGGTTTCTTTCTGGTTTCTCTATTATATTCTTTTTATCTATTGTTTTATTCCCATGTCAAACTACAGCATCTCACTTGCTATATTTTTATAATTCTTGCTATTTAAGGAGAAAGTCTTAATATTCTTCTTGTTTTTATTTTGCATGTATATTTTAGCATTTCTTTGTCAAGTTGCTTACGATATTTTTATTGTAATTTTATTTGAATTATAGATTGAATTGGGTAGATCTGACAACACCATGCTATTGAGTCTTCTCATTTATAAATATGATACATATCTATACTTACTTTATTCTCTTTAATACAGATTCCTAAATTTTTTAACTTTTCCCTTGGATTATAATATTTAGTGCCTGGCACATTATAGGTGTTCATTAAGTGTGAAATATTGATCACAGAATTGGAATAGGTAGGTGTTATTGGACATCCATGATTAGGTTAACTCTCTATATCTAAATAAGATTCTTCTCTAGCCCAGCTCCTATCATTTGTTTGGAATGCAGGGAACAGACAGTTGCCCAGAGGAGCCCTGATAATATGAGCTCAGGATTTGCTTTCTCTGACCTCCTCCCCCATACACTAGTATATTTACAAAGACTGTATCACATGCTATCTTTTTGTACTTAAATAAGTTAAATTATTATTTTCTGCATTACCTAGTACTATCTCTTGTAATGACTGAAAATGTATTTATCTAAAGTATCCTAAAATTGACCCTTTTCAATTATGTGTCATGGTACTAATATTGAAAATAAATACAAATGATGTTCCTGGTATGGAGGTGGTCATATAATTATTAGTCAACTCATTAATTCTTTTGAAGTCAAAACTGTAATTCATTTTTTTAGTGATATTAGTCAAAGATTCTTCACAATAATGAAAAGTCAATTCAATTTACTTATTATTTATAGTTTTAAAACCAAATTAAAATGAAAAAATTATTACCCTGTGCCACTTATAATTTATTGACTCTCAGTTATAAACCATCCTTCTTTGACTGCCTTGCCAAAATGGATCTGGACTCTGTCTGCGTTTGTCCTTTGCAGCTGGCATGAGGTTAAATTTTGTCAGTAGAGGGCACTGAAGGGACACTGAAGAAGGAAGATGCTCCCATTTTCACTCTTTTTCTCCTATTTTGAGGCTATAAACAAGGTGTGTGGTGGGCATCAGTTGTGCTTACCCTCATGTAATTTCAGTAGCACCACCCTGGATGAACTCCCAGTGATTTTCATGTTGCCCCAGCAATTGGCTTTGCACCTGCATCTCAGCAGTGTGTTTTCTGTTTGCTCAAATGGCTAAGGTTCCCTGCTTACCACCAATGTCCACAGGCTCCCCTGTGAGAGGCTTCCAGCTTTCCAGTCCTGGTCTGTGGTTTCTTGTGTGCCAGCAGTCACCTAAGAACCCCAGATCAGCTCTTGTGGAACAATTCAGTGAACTTCTCTGTCATCCAGTGAGTTGCAATCATACCAGGTATAAATCCCAACCTTGGGTGAGAGACGTTTCAAATTTATTTTTTCCTTAGACATTTTCTCTTTACCCTTTTAAATCAAAGGGCCTAGGGCATTCTTTGGAGTTCTCTTACCCTTTCATAGTTAATTCCCAGTTACAGTTAATGATTCTTGACATTAAAACTTTTGTTTAAATTATCATGTGATTTCACCTCTTAATTTGTATAATTTCAGTCTCTTACTTTGACCCTAACTGATACAATTAGGGTCAAAGTAAGAGCTCCTGTTACCTATAATCTTTATTTATTTTTATTGTGCTTTAAATGAAAGTTTACAGTTCAAGTTACTTTCTCATACAAAACTTTATACACACACTGCTATGTGACCCTACTTGCACTCCCCATACTGTGACAGCACACTCCTCCTTTCCACCCTGGATTGCCATTGTCCATTCAATCAGCTCCTGTCCCTTTCTGCCTTCTCATCTCATCTCCGCACAGGAGCTGTCCATTTAAACTCATGTACCTAGTTGAGATAAGAAGCACACTCTTTATAAGTATCATTTCATGTCTTATACTCCAGTCTAATCTTTGTCTGAAGAGTTGGCTTCAGGAATGGTTTTAGTTTTGGGCTAACAGAGTCCTAGGGCCATGTCTTCTGGGGTCCCTCCAGTCTCAGTCAGGCCATTAAGACATTACATGTCTTTTTACTAGAATTTGAGTTCTGCACCCCACTTTTCTCCTACTCCATCAGGGACTCTCAGTTGTGTTCTCTGTCAGGGCGGTCATTGGTGGTAGCTGGGCACCATCTAGTTCTTCTGGTCTCAGGGTGATGGAGTCTCTGGTTTATGTGGCCCTTTTGTGTCTTGGGCTAATATTTTCCTTTCGTCTTTGGTGTTCTTCATTCTCCTTTGCTCCAGTAGGGTTGGGACCAATTGATGGATCTTAAATGGCCGCTTGCTAGCTTTTAAGACGCCAGAAGGCCGTCACCAAAGTGGGATGAAGAAAATTTTCTTAAAAAACTTTGTTACATCAATGGACCTTGATGTCCCCTGAGAGCATGGTTCCCCAGACCCCTGCCCCTGTTACTCTGTCCCTCAAAGTGTTTGGTAGTATTCAGGAAAATTCTTAGCTTTGGTCTAGTCCAGTTGTGCTGACTTCCCCTGTAGTGTGTGTTGTCCTTCCCTTCACCTAAGATAATTCTTGTCTACTATCTAGTTAGTGAATAACACTCACCCTCCCTCCCCACCCTTGTAACCATCAAAGAATGTTTTCTTCTGTGTTTAAACTTTTTCTTGGGTTCTTATAATAGTGGTCTTATACAATATTTGTCCTTTGTAACTGTCCAAATTCACTTAGCATAATACCTTCCAGATTCCTCCACATTACAAGATGTTTCACGGATTCATCATTATTCTTTATTGTTGTGTAGTATTTCATTGTGTGAATATACCATAATTTGTTTATCCAGTCTTCAGTTGACAGGCACCTAGGTTGTTTCCGCTTTTTGCTATTGTGAACAGTGCTACAATCAACATGGGTACATATATATATATTCATGTGATAGCTCTTATTTCTCTACGATATATTTCAAGGTGTAGAATTGGTGAATTGTATGGCACTTCTATTTCTAGCTTCTTGAGGAAGTGCCAAACCGATTTCCAAAGTCTTTGTACCATTTTACATTCCCACCAACAGTGTATAAGTGTTCCAGTCTCTCCACCACCTCTCCAACATTTATTATTTTGTGTTTTTTGGATTAACGCTAGCCTTGTTGGGGTGAGATGGTATCATTGTAGTTTTGATTTGCATTTCTCTAATGGCTATTGATCATGAGAATTTCCTCATGTGTCTGTTAGCTGCTTGATTGTCTTCTTTGGTAAAGTGTCTGTTCATATCCTTTGCTCATTTTTTAATTGGGTTATTTGTCTTTTTGTTGTAGCGGAGTTGCAGTATCTTGTAGATTTTAGAGATTAGAACCTTATCCCAGTCTGTAGGTTCTCTTTCTACTCTTTTGGTGAAGTCTTTGGATGAGCATTAAGTGTCCGATTTTTAGGAGCTCCCAGTTATCTAGTTTTTCTGGAGTTTGTGCATTGTTGGTTATGGTTTCTACACTATTTATGCCATGTATTAGGGCTCCTAGTGTTGTCCCTATTTTTTCTCCCATGATCTTTATCATTTTAGATTTTATATTTAGGACTTTGATACATTTTGAGTTAGTTTTGTACGTGGTGTGAGGTATGGGTCTTGTTTCTTTTTTTTTTTTTTTTACAAACGGATATCCAGTTATGCTAGCACCATTTGTTAAAAAGACTGTCTTTTCCTCATTTAATGGACTTTGGGTCTTTGCCAAATATCAGCTGCTCACAGGTGGATGAATTTATGTCTGGATTCTCAATTCTGTTCCATTGGTCTATGTTTCATTGTTGTACCAGTACCAGGCTGTTTTGACTACCATGACAGTATAATAGTTACTAAAATCAGGTAATGTGAGGCTTCCCACTTTATTCTTCTTTTTAAGTAATGCTTTACTTACCAGAAGCCTGTTCCCTTTTCATATGAAGTTGGTGATTTGTTTCTCCAACTCCTTAAAAAATGGCATTGGAATTTGGATTGGAATTGCATTGTATCTGTAAATTGCTTTGAGTAGAACTGACATTTTCACAAGGTTGACTCTATCCATGAGCAAGGTATGTTTTTTAACTTATGTAGGTATTTTTTGGTTTCTGGCAGTAGTATCTTGTAGTTTTCTTTATATAGGTCTTTTATGTCTCTGGTTAGATTTATTCCTAAGTATTTTATGTTCTTGGGGGCTATTTTAAATGGTATTGATTTGGTGATTTTCTCTTCCAAGTTCTCTTTGTTGGTGTAGAGGAATCCAACTGATTTTTGTATGTTTATCTTGTATCCTGATACTTTGCTAGAATCTTCTATTATTTCCAATACTTTTCTTGCGGATTCTTTGGGGTTTTCTGTGTATAATATCATATCATCTGCAAATAAAGATGCTTTTACTTCTTCCTTACCAATTTGGATGCCCTTTATTTCTTTTTCTAGCCTAATTGCTATTGCTAGTACCTCCAGCAAATTGTTGAATAAGAGTGGTGATAAAGGGCATCCTTGTTTGGTTCCCGTTCTCAAGGGGAATGCTTTCAGACTCTCTCCATTCAGGATGATGTTGGCTGTTGGCTTTGTAGAAATCCCTTATTATGCTGAGGAATTTCCGTTCTGTTCCTATTTTGCTGAGAGTTTTTATCATGAATGGGTGTCGCACTCTGTCAAATGCCTTTTCTGCATCTATTGAGAAGATCATGTGGTTCTGGCTTTGGTTTTATTTATGTCATGAATTACATTGATTGTTTTTCTAATGTTTAACCATCCCTGCATAGCTGGTATGAATCCCACTTGGTCATGGTGAATTATTGTTTTTTTTTTATTTTATTTTTTGATATGTTGTTGAATTCTATTGGCTATAATTTGTTGAGGATACTTATGCCAATGTTCATGAAGGATATTGGTGTGTAAATTTCTTTTTTTTTTTGTGGCCTCTTTATCTGATTTTGTTATCAGGGTTATGCTGGTTTCATAGAATGAGTTTGGGAGTATTCCATCCTTTTCTATACTCTGAAATACCTTTAGTAGTAGTGGTGTTAACTTTTCTCTGAAAGTTTGGTAGAAATCTCCAGTCAATCCATCAGGACCAGGGCTTTTTTTTTTTTTGTTGGGAGTTTTTAAATTACCTTTTCAATCTCTTCTTTTGGTATAAATTTATTGCGCTATTCTATCGCTGCTTGTGTTAGTTTAGATAGGTAGTTAGGTTCTAAAAATTTGTCCATATCCCCAAGGTTTTTAAATTTGTTAGAGTACAATTTTTCATAGTACTCTGTTATGATTTTTTAAAATTTCATGTGTGTCTGTTGTGATATTGTTCATCTCATTTCTTGTTTGGGTTGCTTCATCTCCTGTTTTTCTTTTGTCAGTTTGGCCAGTGGTTTACCAATTTTGTTAATCTTTTCAAAGAACCAGCTTTTGTTTTGTTAACTCTTTCAATTGTTTTTCTATCCTATATTTCATTTAATTTTGCTCTAATTCTTAGTGTTTCCTTTCTTCTTGTGCTAGAGAACCTCTTTTGCTCCTCTCTTTCTAGTCGTTGAATTGTAGGGTTAATGTTTTGATTTTGACCTTTTCTTCTTTTTGGATGTATCCGTTTATTGCTATAAATTGTCCTCTAACCACTGCTTTTGCTGTGTCCCAAAGGTTCTGATAGGATGTGTTTTCATTCTCATTTGATTCTATGAATTTCTTTATTCTGTCCTTAATTTCTTCTATAATCCAGTAGTTTTTGAGCAAGGTGTTGTTCAGTGTCCATGTGTTTGATTTTTTCCTCGCTTTTTCACTTATTGATTTCTGCTTTTATGGTTTTATGGTCAGAAAAGATGCTTTGTAATATTTCAGTGCTTTGGATTTTGTTAAGGCTTGCTTTATGGCCTAGTATGTGGTCTATTCTGGAGAATGTTCCATGTGCGTTGGGAAAGAAAGTATACTTGGCTGCTGTTGGATGCAGTGTTGTGTATATGTCTATGAGATCAAGTTGGTTGACTGTGGCATTTAGATCTTCTGTGTCTTTGTTGAGTTTCTTTCTGGATGTTCTGTCCTTCACTGAAAGTGGTGTGTTGAAGTCTCCTACTATTAATGTGGAGCTGTCTATCTCTCTTTTCAATGCTGTTAGAGTTTTTTTTATGCATTCTGGAGCCCTGTTGTTGGTTGCATAGTTATTTATTATGGTTATGTCCTCCTGGTTTATTGACCCATTAATCATTATATAGTGTCCTTCCTTATCCTTTGTGTTGGCTTTTGCTTTAAAGTCTATTTTGTCAGAGATTAATATTGCCACTCCTGCTCTTTTTTGAGGGTTGTTCGCTAAGTCTAAGATGTGTCTTTTGTAGGCAGTATTATAGACAGACCGGTTTTTATTTTAACAATTCTGCCACTTTCTGTCTCTTTTTTGGTGCATTTAGTCCATTTACATTCAGCATAATTATTGATAGATATGAGTTTAATGCTGTCATTTTGATGTCTTTTTTTGCATATTGTGGACAGTTTTTTTCATTCCATTTAATTTTCTGTGCTGAGTTGTTTTTCTTTATGTATTTTCTTTTCATCTTTTTCATTGCTGTTGATTTTGTGTTTACTGAGCCTTTTTTTCCTTGTTTTTTTTGTTTTGACTTGTAGGATTGTTAGTTTCCTTTGTGGTTATCTTAATATTTACCCGTATTTTTCTAAGTTTAAACCAGTCTTTTATTACTTTTTATTGCCTTGACTTTCTCTCAATATGAAAGATTTATGATTACATTTTTTTAGTCCTATTTTTGTTTTAATGTTGTCATCTTTCACATATTGATGTCTTTTTTGCCCTATTTTCATCGTTTTAGCTTTTATTTGTTCTTGTGTCTTCCCTGTCTGGGTTGATATCTAGTTGCTCTGTCCTGTATTCTAGTCTTGGGTTGTTATCTGATGTTATTGATTTTCTAACAGAAGGACTCCTTTTAGTATTTCTTGTAATTTTGGTTTGGTTTTTACAATTTCCCTAAACTTCTGTTTATCTGGAAAGGTCCTAATTTCACCATCATATTTAAGAGACAGTTTTGCTGGATATATAATTATGGGCTGGCAATTTTTCTCCTTCAAGGCTTTATATATGTCATCCCATTGCCTTCTTGCCTTCATGGTTTCTGCTGAGTAGTCTGACCTTAGTTTTACTGATTCTCCATTGTATATAACTTTTTATTTATCCTTAGCTGTTGTTAAAATTCTCCCTTTATCTTTGGTATTGGCATGTTTGATTTTAATATGTCTTGGTGACTTTCTTTTGGGATCTACCTTGTGTGGGGTTTGATGAGCATCTTGGATAGATATCTTCTAATCTTTCACGATATCAGGGAAGTTTTGTACCAATAAATCTTCAACAATGCTGTCTGTATTGTCTGTCATCACCCCTGTTCTAGTACTCCAATCACTTGTAGGTTATTCCTCCTGATAAAGTCACACATAATTCTTAGTGTTTCTTCATTTTTTTTTAATTTTTTTATTTGATTTTTCTTCAGATAAGGTGGTGTCAAGTGTTTTATCTTCAACGTCACTAATTCTGACTTCCATTGCCTTAATTCTGCTCTTATAATTTTCTATTGATTTGTCTAATTCTGAAATTTTATTGTTAATCTTCTGGATTTCTGTTTTCTGTCGCTCTGTGGATTCTTGCAGCCTCTTAATTTTTTTTAACACTTATTTTTTTAAATTTTTTATCGTACTTTAGATGAAGGTTTACAGAACAAATACTTTCTCATTAGTCAGTACACATATTGTTTTATGACATTGGTTAACAACCACATGACATGTAAACACTCCCTTCTCCACTTTGAGGCCCTTTTTTTCGGTGAAAGTATACATAGCCAATGTAACACCATTTCAAAAGTTTCTACACGTACAATTCAGTGACATCGATTAAGTTCTTCCAGTTGTGCTGCTATTCTGACAATCATTTTCCAATTTATTCCATCACCATTATCTTCAACTCACTGTCGCTTAGGCTTCCCATAAAACCTTTGGAGTTGCTGTTGTCTAATTTGATCTCACATACATAATTCTTTTTTAGATGAAGGTTTACAGAACAAATAGTTTTTCATTAAACAGTTTCTCCACATGTTGCCCTATGACAATGGTTAACAACACAATGACATGTCAACATTGTCCCTTCTCAACCTTGCGTTCCCTATCACCAGATTCCCTGTCCCCTCCTGCCTTCTAGTTCTTGTCCCTGGACTGGTGTGCCTCATTAGCCCTGTTTTGTTTTATGAGGCTGTGCAATCCCGGGGTAAACGGTGAACATCAGGAGAGGCTTCACCACTGAGCTAAAAGGGTGTCCGCGGGCCATGCTCTCAGGGTTTCTCCAGTCTGTCAGGCCAGTAAACCTGGTCTTTTCTTTGAGAGTTAGAATCCTTTCTACATCCTTTTCCAGCTCTGTCCAGGACCTTCTAATGTGATCCCGATCAGCACAGTCAGTGGTGGTAGCCGGGCACCATCTAGCTGTACTGGAATCAGTCTGGTGGAGGCTTTGGTAGCTATGGTCCATTAGTCCTTTGGACTACTCCTTTCCTTGTATCGTGTTCTCTTCATTCTCCCTTGCTCCCAAAGGGGTGATACCAATGGAGTATCTTAGATGGCTGCTCACAGGCTTTTAAGACCACAGATGCTACTCACCAAGGTAGAATTTAGAACATCATCTTTATAAACTGTGTTATGCGAATTGAGCTAGATGTTCCCTGAGACCATGGTCTCCACATCCCTATGCCCAGCCATTCAGTCCCTCAGGGAATTTGGAAGTGTCTATGGAGCTTCCATGAACTTTCCTTAGTACAAGTTGGGCTGGCTTCCCCAGTAATGCGTACTCTCTTAACCTTCACCAAAGTTACCACTTATATATTTAGTTCCCCGCCACCCCTCCCATCCCTTATAACCAACAAAGATTATTTCTTTTTGTGTGTAAACTTTCACATGAGTTATACAGTAGAGGTCTCATACAATATTTGTCCTTTTGTAATTGACTTATTTCACTCAGCATAATGTCCTGCAGTTCAACCATGTTATGAGATGTTTCACAGATTCATCATTGTTCTTTATCTTTCCATAACACTCCATTGTGTGTATGTACCATAGTTTGTTTATCCATTCATCTGTTGATGGGCATCTAGGTTGTTTCCATCGTTTTGCTATTGTGAACAGTGCTTCAGTGAATATGGGTGTGCATATGTCTATTAGTGTGATGGCTCGTATTTCTCTAAGATATATTCCTAGGAGTGGCATTGTATTTTGTAGTGTTTTTTTTTTTGTGGTGCTGACATTTTGTTTGTTCCTCTTACTCTCTTGTGCTGAGTTCCGTTTGTTTGCGGATTTGTTTCATTTCTTTTGTTTTTGTATGTTTTGTTTTTACTGAGACTTTATGTTTTTCTTCTTTATTTTGATAACTAGGTTTGTTTATTTTCTTTGTGGTTACCTTGAAATTTACCCTTATCTTCCTGGATTTGAACCAGTCTATTATTACTTGGTATTGATTGGCTTCCTCTCCATTAGAAGGTTCTATACTTACACTGTTTATTCCCTCTTTTACTGTTCTGATGCTGTTGTCATTTACAGATTAACCTTTCTGGTCCCCTTTTGTAATTCTTTTGGTTTTGCATAGTCCTTAAGGGTTCATTTCCTAGGATGGTATCTGGCTAGTACAATCCTGTGTCCTATATTCAGCCTGTGGTCTGATATTGTTTGTTCTCAGATCGAAGGACTTCTTTTAATAAGTCTCGTAGATTTGGTTTGGTTTTTGCATAGTCCTTTAATTTCTGTTTATCTGGAAATGACCTAATTTCACCATCATATTTGAATGAGAGTTTTGTAAGATATATTATTCTTGACTGGCAGAGTTTTTCTTTCAAGGTTTTATATATATCACCCCATTGCCTTCTTGCGTGTACGGTTTCTGCTCAATAATCCAAGCTTAGTCTTCTTGTTTCTCCTCTGTATGTGACTTTTTGTTTTTCTCAAGCTGCTCTCAGGATTCTTTGTTTGTCTTTGGTTTCAGCAAGTGTGATTATGATATGCCGTGGTGATTTTCTTTTGGGGTCTATCTTATATGGGGTTCGTTGAGCTTCTTGTATGGTCAGCTTCTCATCTTTCATGATATTGGGGAAGTTTTCTGTCACCAATTCTTCAATGAAGCTTTCTGTGTTTTCTGTTTTCTCCCCCTGTTCTGGAACTCCATTCACTTGCAAATTTTTGCTTTTGATTGTATGCCACATAATTCTCAGAGTTTTTTCATTTTTCTTTGTTCTTTTCTCTGATTTTTACTCCAACAGAGTTGTATCCTAGTGTTTCTCTTCAGTTTCTCTGATCCTATCTTCCATCATTTCACATCTGCTCCTCAGCCCTTCTATGACACTGTTCATTTCCGAAATCTTGTTGATTATTTTTGGACTTCTAATTGTTGTTTTTGTATGATTTCTAGTTGTGAATTTATTTTAGTATTATGTTCCTGTATTATTTTCTTGAATTCTTCCATTTTTTGTCTGTATTTTCCATGAATTTGTCTGTCTTTTCCATGAATTTGTCTATTTTTCTCCTCATTTTTATCTGTTTTCTGCTTCAACTCTTGGATAATTCTGAATATTAGAGATTTGAATTCCCTATCATTTAGGTCTCATGCCTTTTCTTCTACTGGATGATCATCTGGTGTTTTATTTTGGATGCCTACTGGAACCATCCTGTCTTGTTTTTGTAAATGTTTTGATATTGTCTGCTGTCTTCTGGGCATTTAGTGTTTATTTTACTCGTTTATTGATTGTAGATTTGTTTGTTTCATCCTGCTTTTTTGTTTTATGTGGTTATGTTTTAGCAGGCAGGCTGTGCGTTCTTTGTTGTTTGCTCCTCTGTGGGTGTGATACTTTTCACCTCCTTCTCCAACGGGCAGGGTCAGTCACTCAGGTATGGTACAGCAGGGCAGGTTCAGGTGAAGGGGAGTTGCTGGGATAGGTTCTTTTGGCATATACCAGGGCTGACAGTACGGACCAGGAATCAGTGCAGGGTAGGTTCCAGTGGGCCGTGCCTGTGCCGCTTGGGAGTGTGACATTCCGTGCACGGTGCATGTAGACAGGAAGTAGGGGGTAGATTGTGATGTGTGGAGCTAAGATGGGTATGAGAAAGACGAGAGAGAGGAAAGAGGAAAAGGACCCAAAGACATACGCACAAACAAAAAAAGAGTGCTAAGTGAGTTTCCTATTAGAATGGAGAGATGAGATTGAGAAATGGGGGGAAAAAAAAGAAAAAGGGTAAAAGAAAAAAATGAATAAATCAAGAAACTGGAAATGAAGAAAGGGAATAAGAGAGAGAATAAAACTAAACAAAGGGATAAAAGAACAAAAACAAAAAATTTAAAAAAAAAAACAAGAAAAATGAAATGCCCCCAAGGATGTCCCTGTGCATCTGCAGAGAGTAAGGGACTAACTTCCAAGCTGCATGGTACTGCCTAGCTAGAAGGGGCTCCCAAGCCGAGAAAAGAAAAAGAAAACAAACAAACAAATCAAAACAGAAAACATAAGAGCAAGCAAGCAAACAAAAAAGCCCCAGGGGTCCCACCACTGTGGCGGCATGGGCTGGGAAGCAGTTTCACAGTCGAGTGGTGTTTCACAGACATTCAGGAAGAAGCAAAGATGGTGCACGGAGGCAGGTATTTGAGAGAAAGGAAGGGGAGGTGGTGAGCGGTAAGAAAGAAATCATAGAAGTGGAAAAAAGCAACACCAGCAGCCAACAAATGGCACTCAGGGAGCTAACCAGTGTGGGTGGGTGGAATCCAAGTGGCACTGGGGGGAAGCTCATGCTTTCCGGCCGGTAGACTGTGGCTGCAGGAAGCAGAGGAGGCTAAATGGTGGTGAAGAAGGGTGGGGGGTGGGAAAGCCTATATCGTGAGTTACTGGTTGTTCTGTCTCCTGCTGGAAGCTCCGTGAAGCTACTTTCTCATACCTGCTATTTGCTGATCTCCGATAGGAGTCCAAGATGGCGGATCTGTGCTGTGGTAGCTGATGGGGACCTCTGCATGTATCTCTCCTCTCACTCTGTTCTCGGTCAGTTTCTTATTCCATTTGGTGCTTGGCAGAGTTCTTGATGTCTTCATTAGATACTTAGGGTTTCAGGATTGATGTGTGACTTGGTTCCACTTAATTTTTCTGATCTTTGCTGTGGAGGGACAGCGTGGTGCTTCCGACTATAGTGCCATGTTACCCGGCAGTCAGCAGCCTCTTAAATTTGTCGTTACGGTCTTGTATAACCTTCTTAAGTCCCTCTATTGCTTTGTCTGTATGTTCCTTGGCTTGTTCTGAGTTTTGCATGATCTCGTTCCTGATTTCTTTTTTTTTTTTTTTAATATTTTTATTGTACTTTAGAAGAAGGTTTACAGAACAAATTGTTTCTCATTAAACAGTCAGCACACATATTGTTTTATGGCATTGCTTAACAACCACACGACATGTCAACCTCTCCCTTCTCAACCTTGGAGTACTTTTTTTTTGGTGAAAATACACAAAGTTACACCATTTCAAAATTTTTTACAGGCACAGTTCAGTTACATTGATTATATTCTTCCAGTTGTGCTGCTATTCTCACTATCTTTTTCCAAATTATTCCATCACCATTTTCTTCAACTCAGTGTCCCCTAGGCTTCCCATCAAACCTTTTGAGCTTCTGTTGTCAATTTGATCTCACATTGATAATTCTTTTTTTTTTTTAGTACCTTAGAAGAAGGTTTATAGAACAAATAGTTTCTCATTAAACAGTTAGTACACATATTGCCCTATGATTATGGTTAACAACCCCATGACATGTCAACACTCTTCCTTCTCAAACTTGGGTTCCCTATCACCAGCTTCCCCATCCCATCCTGCCATCTAGTCCTTGTCCGTGGACTGTTGTGCCTCATTGGTCCATTAGTCCCATTTTGTTTTCTGGGGCTGTCCTGTTGGTTGTCCCTGAGTGTCTGGGAAGAAAGTGTGTCCCTGTTCCCTAGAGAGTGTTGTGGTTGGGTTTTGCAGCTGGACTATGGACTCCCAATTCTTTTGGCTCGAAAGACTGGGAGACAACACTTTTTTTCCACCCAGGTCATGGGTGGCTATTTGGTGTGGGTGGAGCTGCCAGTTCTCAGGCCCCTGATGTGGGTAGGTGAGGACCCTGCTTAATGAGCAGAGCTGTGTCAAATATCACGAACCTATCACTCCACCATATAACTGACAGTTAAATTTAGGCTTCAGATATATACCCTGTTGTACTGTGCTATTGAGGGCCTATGCTGTTAAAATGGGCCTACACAAGTCCATGCAGCGGTGAAAGGCATTCAATGTTTGTGGACTTCTTATGCATTTGCCTATGCAAAGGAGCTGCACCTACCTGAAGTACCCAGCTTAGGGGAGCTGGCAGATTATTTATTCCTGTTTGTTAATTTGTTCCCAGGAGAATGGTTCAGGGCACATGATGGGTCCTTACTCATAGCCCAGGTGATGCGGCAATGGCTGAAGCCAGCCTGGGACCTGGTGCAGAGTGAGGAAGGGGCAGGTAAATAGAAGAGATGTTTTTTCCCAAAGGAGGTGTCTTTTGATTTGTGTGGTTTTGATTGAGTGCCACTTTTCACTGGTTCTGGAGTCCTGAGTAGACTCTCCATCACTGTCACTCAGTCTCTCCCAATGTGGAAAACGTGTCCTGAATGTTACTGCTTGCCTCACAACATGCACCAGCTGCAGGATATCTGTTCCTGCTGTGTCAGGTCTAGCAACTCCTCGCTGCTTCTGAACCATCTCTCCCTCCCCCTGCCCTTAGTCCAGTTCCTCAACTTTGCCTTTGATGTTCAGGGCTCCTAGATTGTCACCTGTTTTTCAGGTCTTTGTTGTAAGAGGGACCACAGGAAGCATCTGACTTCTCTGCCATCTCACCTCCTACCTATAATCTTTAATATTGACTGAAACTATAATAGTATTTTCTTATGTTTTTTTCAATCATTTTTATTCAACATGTGTTCATATTATAGTATCATTTTCTATTCTTAAATTTTTATTTCATGTCATTCTCTGTCTTAACACATTTTTTCTATTTGTATAATTATGCTATAAATGAAAAAACCAAACCATTGCTGTCAATTCAATTTTGACTCATAACAATACTACAGGACAGAGTAGAACTGTCCCATAGGGTTTCCGAGGAGTGGCTGGTGGTTTCCAGCTGCTGACCTTTTGGTTAGCAGCCTGCGCTCTTAACCACTGTGCCACCAGGGCTTCATTTATGCTATAGCTCCTGAAATTTATCTTATGTAGTGCAACAGGTTGATAGTAAGAGAGATTTTACCTGCTATACTGGAAGTAAAAGTTTCGTTTTGTTTTTTTCCTCCATAAACTCACTTATATAATAGTTTGTTTACTGAAAAATCAAATATGTTCTTATTTTTATCTTGTATAGCTCTAAAAATGTATTTACTTGGGGCCCTGGTGGTGCAGCTGTTAAGAGCTATGGCATGCTATGGCAGCTAACCAAAACGTTGGCAGTTCAAATCCACCAGCAGAGCCTCAGAAACCCTGTAGAGCAGTTCTACTCTAACTTACAGGGTTACTATAAGTCTGAATTGACTTGATGGCCACGGGCTTGGTTTTGTTTTTTGCATATCATTTTCCCAAAGGGAGAGAATGAGACACACACTGTGTCATACACAGTTGCTTTTTCTGAAAGGGGAGGGGACATTATACAAATTAAGAAATGAAATATATATTTTATACTTAAAAGTAAAGTTACAGCAATACCACAACTACTTCTAGACAAAAAGATATTCCTTTTTCTTGAAACTTTCTAAAATTTGTAATTTGTACAAGTTGATCCAAGTTGCTCCAAATCACTGCTAAATTTTGTTAAGTTTTGGAGTTCCTGGTTTCTTTGTTTTGTTTTTGATTTTTTTTTCAAGTCAGAGTCTGCAGCACTTATGTGCATCTTTAAACAATCCTCAGCTTGCTTAATAAGTGTAGACTTAAGAAAAATTAACACACACATATATATACATATATATGTACACACACATATGCATGCACACATACACAGCACAAACACACATACATACACAATACAGAATTTTATACACTTCACTAGTTGACTCTCTTATTCCTTAATTTCTCTTTCTTATTCTGCCTATATAAATATCATAATGCATATATATATATATATGCACAACCTATCATTATTTTAAAAAAGCTACTTTCAAAACAAGTACTTTATAGTAAATTTAAAACAAGAATCAGATATTAATTTTTGTAATTTAGGCAAACAGTTAAAAAATTTACAATGGTCTGAATTAATACACATAAGAAACTACCTTTGCCAGCTGTGATGGGGCAACTAGAACAAAACTAGCTCTCCCAGCCCTAAGTAGCCATAATTTATGAGACAACTAGACAACAAGCAGCACAGAACAGGGGCTCCTTAGTAAAAGGAAACCCAAATTGAGAGTCCCGATGTCTTTTCTAAAGCTAGTCATTTAAAAGTTAGAGCATAATAACATATTAGACTATCAGTAAAATATCTTCTACTAAGTTTTTTTTTCTTTCTAAATTCCATATAGATTTACAAAATAATAACAAAACCTATCCTTAGAATGCTGCTTAGAAGCAAGGGTGGCGAGACTATGTCTCACATACTTTGGACATGTTATCAGGAGGGATCAATCCTTGGAGAAGGACATCATGCTTGGTAAAGTAGAGGATCAGCAAAAAAGAAGAAGATGCTCAATGAAATGGATTGACACAGTGGCTGCAACAATAGTCTCAAGCATAGCAACAATTGTGAGGATGGTGCAGGCCTGGGCAATGTTTTGTTCTGTTGTGCATAGGGTCGCTATGAGTTGGAACTGACTCGATGGCACCTAATAACAACAACAATCTTTCATTTGGAGCCCTGATGGCATAGTGGTTAAGAGCTCAGCTGCTAACCAAAAGGTCGGCAGTTCAAATCCACCACTCACTCCTTGGAAACCCTATGGGGCTGTTCTACTTTGCCCTATGGGGCCACTAGGATTCGGAACCGACTCGACTGCACCTGACAACAACAAAATCCTTCATTAGAAGGAGCCCTGGTGGTGCAGTGATTAAACACCCAGCTGCTAACCAGCCAAAAGGTCAGCGGTTTGGACCCACCCAGCGGCACCATGGGAGAAAAAACTTGGCAATCTTCTTCTGTAAAGATTACAGCCTAGGAAACCCTATGGGCCAGTTCTCCTCTGTCCTATATGGTCACTATGATTTGTAATCGACCCAACAGCAACAGGTTTTGTTTGCTTATCCTTCATTCAGAATTTACTTTGTTTATTTATCCAATGCACACCCTAGTTAATTTTGTATCAAATTTTTCATTGAGTTTTATTCTAGTGTTTATTGTTGAAGTATATCACATCCTGAGTAAGCACAATCAAAATGAACATGCATCCACATGAATAAATATGCTTTGAACACTATTGGTACCAGCAAAAAAAAAGTTTAATAGAATGTTTCCTAAAAATTTTTGTTTTCCTAGAAAATGTTGGAATTGAATATTATTCCCATTCTCATGAGGTATTGGTGGACTTAAGAGTAGTATTTCTAAATACAACAAGAATTTTAAAGCTCAAATTTTCCTGTTTCAACACTAAAGAGCCTTAGGGCAGAAGAAGAGAGAGAGAAGTAACAGAGGAAGAGGAAGAGCATAGGGTTTTCTTGACATTACCTAGAAAGGGAAAGGGAAAGTAAAATAGTAAAGTAGGTCTATGACTAGTAGAGTCTTTCCAATCCTCTAATCCTTGCTCACTTGCCTTTATTTTTGCTTCTTTTATCCCCCACCCACTCTTTTACGTGGAAAAAGGTGTTAGGAGCATCTATAGTCCCTGGAGCCTGTCCTTACTCTTTCAATCAACCATCTTCATGTTGGAATAAACTAAAATCCTGTTCAGTCTAGACAGAAAATTTTAATAGACTGTGAACTTCAGCCCTTGCCTCTGGTGCCTCCCATTCTTCTCCATGCCTCTACTTTCTTGTAAAACACATATCTAATTCTATTGCCATCTTACTTAAAAACCTTCTTTTTTTCCCTTATTACCTACAAATGAAATAAAAACCTCTGGTCATCTAATACAAATCACTTCACAATCTGGCTATTTGCATCTATTCCTACTCAACCCTGGTATCTCTTAGGCATGCTAAATATTTTCCTTTCTGTTCTCTCACTTGGTAGAGGTATCTATTGCATGTTTATCATGGCATGCATGTATTATTTACATATCTTTCTTTCCATTTATGCTCTGAGCAGAGTAAGGCAGTGCCTCCAGTGTCTGGAATGAACAAATTGTTGTTGTTGTTAGTTGCCGTGAGTAGATTGCTACTCATGATGATTCCACAAGTGCAGAGTAGAACTGCCCCCTAGGGTTTTAAAGGCTGGGGCCTTTCAGAACCATATAGCCAGACCTGTCTTCTGAGGCATATCTGGGTGGGTTCTAACCACAATCTTTCAGCTAGTAACCATTTGCTCCACCCAGGGATGACAAGATGTTGGGGAATATTTCTTGAATTAATATATTTTAATGACAACAAATGGATGAATGAATGACACTTGCTGTATATATTCTGGCTTATAAAGAAGACATTTGTCAGTCCTTCCTACAAAGCTTTTCTAAAATACAGTACTACATTTCATCAAGGCTTGCATATCAGAAATTGGTAAAACATTGTAGAAATCAATATGAAATATTCATGAAGAGCTATAAAAATAGGCAAACTTTCAGGAACTTCCAGGCAACATGGTGCTGTAGTCAGAAGAACCATGCCGTCCTTCCACAGAAAAGATCAGAAAAACTAAGTCAAACAGTCACACGTCATTCCTGAAACCCTAAGTATCAAATGAAGAGATAAAGAACTCAGCCAAGCACTGAATGGAATAAGAAACTAACCGAGAACAGAGAGCGAGGAGAGATACATGCAGAGGTCCCCTAACAGCTACCGCAGCACGGATCCGCCATCATGGACTCCTATCAGAGATCAGCGAACAGGAGGTACGAGAAAGCAGCTTCACAGAGCTTCCAGCGGGAGACAAAACAACAGGTAACCCATGATACAGGCTTTCCCACCCCCCACCCTTCTTCACCCCCTTTTAGCCTCCTCTGCTTCCTGCAGCCCCGTCTATTGACTGGGAGGCATGAGCTTCCCCCCAGTGCCACTTGGATTCCACCTGCCCACACTGGCCAGCTCCCTGAGTGCCGTTTGTTGGCTGCTGGTGTTGCTTTTTTCTGCTTCTTTAGATTTCTTCCTTACCTCTTACCACCTCCTCCTCCTTTCTCTCAAATACCTGGCTCCGTGCACCATCTTTGCTTCTTCCTGAAAGGCTGCGAAACACTGCTCGACTGTGAAACTGCTTCCTGGCCCAGCCAAGCTGGTGGGACCCCCAGGGCTTTTTCATTTGTTTGCTCTGATTTGTTCTGTTTTGATATGTTTGTTTCTTTTCTTGGTTTGGAAGCCCCTTCTACCTGGGTGGTACCACGTGGCTTGGAAGCTAGTCCCTTACTCTGTGCAGACGCACAGGGACATCACTGAGGGCACTTCTTTTCTCTTTTTTTTTTTTCATTTCTTTGTTTAGTTTTATTCTCTCTCTTATTCCCTTTTTGTCTGTCTTTACTTTCAGTTTCTCAATTTATTCATATTTTTCTTTTACCTTTTTTCGTTTTTTTTCATTTTTGTTTTCCCCCATTTCTCAGTCTCTTATCTCTCCACTCCAATAGAAAGCTCCCTTAGAACTCTTTTTTGTTTGTGTGTATTTCTTTGGGTGCTATTCCTCTTTCCTCCCCCTCATATTTCCCATACCCATCTTAGCTCCACACACCACAATCTACACCCTCCTTCCTGCCTAACTGCACTGTGTGCTGAACATCACACTTCCAAGCAACAGAAGCACAGCCTACTGGAACATGTCCTGCACTGATTCAAAGGCTGCACTGTCAGCCCTGGTACGTGCCACAAAATACCTATCCCAGTGACTCCCCTTCAACTGGACCTGCCCTGCTGTACCATACCTGAGTGACTGACCCTGCCCATTAGAGAAGGAGGTGAAAATATCGTGCCAACAGATGAACAAACAACAAAGAACACACAGCTTGCCTGCTTAGACATAACCAAATAAAACAAAAAAGCAGGATGAAACAAACAAATCTACAATCAATAAACGAGGAAAATAAACACTGAATGCCCAGAAGAGAGCAGACAATAACAAAACATTTACAAAAACAAGACAGGATGGTTCCAGTGGGCATCCAAAATAAAACACCAGATGACCACCCAGTAGAAGAAAAGGCACTAGACCTAACTGATAGGGAATTCAAATCTCTAATATTCAGAATTATCCAAGAGTTGAAGAAAAAAAA